>NC_137830.1:21241191-21326984 GCF_963921795.1 Nannobrachium achirus
TTCCTAAACCCACCAGAGAGCCCGGCAGTGTATGTTCTGCGCTGTGATTGGCCGGCAGTGTATAACCCTCGCTGTGATTGGCCGGTAGTGTGATGACGCAATTTTTCCGCGAAAACCGGTCCCGGGCAGGGATCATAGAAAACATATAAAGAGAAGGCTTTAGAAGCTGAAAAATAACGGAGTGGGGGTTCTAAAACTTTAGCGATTTAACAGCTAGGACCATTTTAAGATTTGTTTTATAAAAAAAGTTACATGGTACAACTTTAAGTATAAAATGTGAGTACTTTTTCACCACTGTTCATCGGTTATGTGTTGATCATAGGAAATCCAGGCCTGGCAATTAGTGTCCTCTTGATGAGCAGCGGGGGAAGATTTAAGTAGTATTGTGAGGCCTGAGCGTACAATCAAATGTGTACCGATCGACATGAAACTTTGCATTCACACTCCAAGTAAAGGCCAAGGAAGAACGAATCAGCCTCATGGTGGTTCTTGAACCATAGGTCGTACACTCAAAAATGTCCCCAGGATTCCTTAGATGATGACACAACTATGCATACTATGCCATAGTCCTATTGTCTGCCATTTTGTGTTTTCTTCCATCTCTGCACTAGTGAATCCTGTCCATGTTGATCAGGCTGCTGTTTCAGCAGGGAGAACAACTAGGTTGGATATAAAAGTCCTCTGCATGTGTTCCATCCTGGTGAAACTCCTCACTGTCAGGTGAAAAGAATGTGTATCAGAAATACTGTATCATCTACACCACTGATTCCCAAACACTGGGTTGGGACCCATTTGTGGGTCACGGATGCATTTTCATGGGTCCCTTAATTTTTGGTTTTCTACATAAAAAACAAACCAAAAAAAACATGATTTTTCCAAGCTAAAAGAGAAATCTGAGAATTTCCATGGGTCCCAGGGAAAAGTCTAATTTCTCTTTCACTGATCTACACACTGTCCCACATGACCAACTCTAGGGGTTAACACTTTTACCAGTGACAGGGATGCGCTCGCTCGCTCGCTCGCTCTCACTCACTCACTCACTCACTCACTCACTCACTCACTCACTCACTCAGTGTGTGCACTCACGCTGTATACTGTTTATAAATGAAATCCCACTTGATAGAAAACCTAGTATTTAATGAATGAATCTACAAGCATCATTAATCATTTAATGATTAATGATTCATGCAGTCACTTTGCGACACACGCGTGCGCACACACACACACACACACACACACACACACACACACACACACACACACACACACACACACACACACACACACACACACAGATCTACAAGCACACAACGCCTCGCGGTACGAGGCGTTGTGTGCTTGTAGATCGGCTGTTTTCACTAGTTTAAATCATTTTTAAAATGATAAATACAAAACAAATGGTTTTGGACATACAAGGTTTTCCACCCAACAACGAAATATAACTCATGTAATTGGCTCACTGGCTTGTCACTTCATGATCTGAAATGGCAAAGTAGCAGCAGCGCTATAGAGAGAGATCATCTCTCTATAGCACACAATGAGGGCCTCTCCAACTCTTTTTCCCAGGCTGAATCAGGGGCCCAGCATGTCCCTACACACACACACACACACACACACACACACACACACACACACACACACACACACACACACACACACACACACACACACACACACACAGTTTCTTTAATACATTTGGGTCAAACAATAGGTCCCTTTTGTTTATAACTTGTATTGTTTTAACTTTTATTTGTAAAATGTGTGTAGTGCATTGTGCAACTTAAAAAGAGCATGAAGCTACAGGAAAACTGTGGTCTGGTCACTTCTATCTATAGTGACGGTCAGTACAGCCTGTGCATGTGAAACTAGAACAATTTCCTCTCATACTAAAAGGTGTAGAACCACAGAGCCTTGTAGACAAGAGCTGATGTCAGGGCTGCAAAGACGATTACAGGAGCAGGGCAGTGAGGTCACCTGCAATATTTTAAACACCATGCAACATCATTTATAGCATTATAACCTGTTGTTCCATTCCATTCCATTACAGAAAGTAACTTGGAAACTTAAAGGAGCTATAGTCAACTTTCTCATTGTAGGGCCGACACTTTGTTTACATTCTACCTAGTCTATAGACTAGAATGTAAACAAAGTGTCGGTCTGACAATGGCCAAAATGATTGTTTTATCATTATTTTACGCTTTTTGTGGTCATTTTTTATAGAAACACATATATGAAGCTTATTTTTTTATAAAATATTTTCGAAACATTATTTTTATTTTAGCATCCGTTTTACAAGAAAAAGTTGACAATAGCTCCTTTAAAGTGAACGTTTTTTGAAAATGAAAAAAGTTTCTACCGAAGTTAAAATTCAACTTCCCTTAGGGGAACCTGTGACAGCTGCTGAAAAGGTGGGATCCACAACCTCATCCAGGCCTTAGCCTACTCAGTTTAGTGAGGGGTTTGTGAACAGTCCAGGACACCCTGTCCAGTCTCCTCATAGGAACCAACTCTAACCTCTGTGTCCCTGCACTGCTGTCAAAGTACACCTGCTGCTAAACGCTGAGCAGTATACTGTTCATAGTGGATACTGATTGTCGCTGTCATGCCAAAAGAGACTATGTTTTCACCTCTGTCCGCGTGTCCGTCTGTCCGTCCATCCACTCAGTGAGTGGGTGTGGTCTATGGCCTGGAGCTAGGCTAAAGCCTTGTTTGCTGCATGAATGAAACGCATTGGATTTGGTGTGCAATGCTGTGCGGAATCGGCGCTGCGGATCCCAGAAGGAGTCATAAAAGGAGTGATGAGTTTTTTACCGCATGCGACAAGACGCACAAATTGAACTGGGTTTGATCGAGAGAAAAAAACACACGGCCGCAGCCACTCGTCGCACGGCTAATTCGGATCCGGTGTGCCTGAGGTCATAGAGAATCATTGTTTTCTTTAAAAAAAAAAAAATCTGTTTTATCCGTGCGGGTAAACGCGCCTGTGTGCAAAGGGCTTAACTCTAACCGATTTCCAGGCCCATAAGGAGCTGTGTTCCTAGTCTTATCCGCCTGACAAGCACATGTTTTCAGATAGAACTAATGGTCCGACACAGCCTTTTCTTTCTGGAGCTTTTTAACTATAGAGAGGGCCAAGGGGAACAGCGGCTACATCATTGTAGTCCTTAGCGGCCATTTCTTGGGTAAAAACACAGGTATTTCAATTGTTTGATTGCATAGAACTAATGCTATAGTCTAATCAGAACACCTGTGTAAGGCTGTGTTTACCGCTCTTAGAACTACATTTGGCACACCCTATACAACCTCCAAGCCTTAAAAGAGTAGTTCACCCCCTAAATGACTTTTTCTCTATTGATTACTCATGCCATGGAGTTTTTTGTGTTTGTCACATTCCTAAGACAAAAAAATGATTATAGAAAATTGACCCCCATTGATTGCGGATGGGGACCCAAATGCATTTTCGTCCCTATCCGGAATCAATGAGGGTACATTTATTGTAATCAAATGCGACACTTTTTTTTTTTTTATTGAACTCAATCTCCATGGCATGATTAATCAATAGAAAAAAAGGTCATTTTGGGGGTGAACTACTCCTTTAAGGGCTTGTGTTCCCTGCTGCTATCTGACAGAAAAAGCATTGTTTCTAGCATACACCTGACGATCAGACTTTACACCTGGCTTTGTCCGTCCTGCAAAGCTGGGTATTGGCCAAGCTTTGCTCTTCAGGAGCTTTTTGAGCGGTGTTAACCGCTCTTATTGCTTTGTCTGTTTGTCGAGACTCAGAGAACCTGATTGGCTCACATCACTGTCTTTACGCCCAGGGTCACATTGGCCAAGCTTTGCTGGACGCGGTGTGTGTGTGTGTGTGTGTGTGTGTGTGTGTGTGTGTGTGTGTGTGTGTGTGTGTGTGTGTGTGTGTGTGTGTGTGTGTGTGTGTGTGTGTGTGTGTGTGTGTGTGTGTGTGTGTGTGTGTGTGTGTGTGTGTGTGTGTGTACACTGTGCTGCAGCAGCACTGGGCATCAACGTCGGGCTATACTAGCAGCAAAAGCCCGGAAATGTTGAAACATTGCGGTGGCACTGAAACAAGTCGTAGCACTGAGCACCACAGAGTGTTTATCCACCTGTGTGTGTGTGCGTGCGTGCACGCTCCTGTTTCTGCGCAGTGGGTGCGCCTCACTCTGTGGCTCTAAAACTTTTATCTCTCTTGTCTTGTTTCCTCCACTTGAATATACTTATAGTTGCTGGGTGTTAACCACTGTGAAAGGTTCTGTCCAATGATTGTGCTTCCTCTTTCCATGTCTCTGTAGCATGATGTGACTTTCAGAAATTCACATAGAGGAGCATGAGTACTGTTTACGTCAGCAAGCCTGTATACCAGTGGTTATCAAACTTTGTAATGCTCTCAAGGACCCCAAATTAACATACAGTATTTGGCCATGACATTGTTTGTGCAAGGCCCCTGTACAATATTTGTGTTGTTAAAATGAAGTAGCAGATCTACACACTCAACACATAACATCACGGCAAGTTGTGAGCGTTTAGATTGGCTATTTTCAAATAGCCAGGGTTGTTACATTTATTTTTGAAGCTATAATAACTGTTATTTTTCTGGGGACCCCCTGTAGCCCCCTCAATGACCCCTGGGGGTCCCTGGACCCCACCTTGAGGACCACTGCCATACAAAGCAATGCTACAGAGTAAGGACAACCAAGGCTGTTAACATTAACTTAAAGATGTGATGACACCTTCTGAAAATTAACATTATGAGAGAGTGGTCTTTCTAACGGTCTGAAAACGGACTGCGTAGTAGTACTTCGTCCGTCATACGGGACCCCGCACAAAATAGATGATTTACAGTAGCACAGCTATTTTCTATCACAACCACTCGCACTACACACACACACGTTGTGTTGTGGGGAGAAGTCACTCATGCGGAACAGTCAACAGTAGTGATGTAGTCGAGTCCACCTAAAGCGAGTCCAAGTCAAGTCCAAGTCATATGGGGTTCGAGTCCGAGTCGAGTCCGAGTCAAGAGCCCCTGGGAGGGGGTCGAGTCCGAGTCGAGTCCGAGACCAATGGGAGGCAAGTCCGAGTCGAGTCCGAGACCAATGGTAGGCGAGACCGAGCCGAGTCCAGTTTTCTTTTTCTTTTTTTTTTTTTTGATAGGTAGGCTGCAGAAAACAATATATATATTTTTTTTTTTCGGACACACACACACACACACACACACACACACACACACACACACACACACACACACACACACACACACACACACACACACACACACACACACACACACAAACAATGCAAGAACCCCCCGTTCATGTGCATTCACCTGTCTGGTGTTTCCTACCAATACCTTTCAAATTAATGGCTTGTCTTCAAATTAAATCAATAGGTCTCCCCAAATTACCTTTGGTTGCTGTCAATGCTGTGGTTTAGGTTTGAGGGAGTTTTTTGGAGAGGTAGTTTTTTTCCCATACCAATTTTCTGTCTAAGAACTAGACATTTGAGTTGCTACAATTACATTTTCTCCCAGGCAGAGAACAAGTACTTTAGTGTACAAATAAGACTTGGCATATATTGCAGTACAATATCCCAAATCACAGACGATAATTAGGACTATCCAGTCTAATATCATGATATGGATATAATATTGATGCCCATGCACCAAAAGGCCAAGTGATAACAAAAATAATATTATTTAAAAAAGAATTATGTCTACTACTGTAATCTATAACATTTTTAAACATTGCTGTTATAGTTGCATTGAAATAGAGCATGCATTATTTTTGCAAAACGTTTTTCAAACAAACTCTTATCTTAATATTTTATTTTTACTAAAAGCTAAAATAAACCAGTAAGACTCCCTAATCGGGAGATAAGCGACAATATCACAACCTCCACCTCTCACGTCATACGGGTAGCCATAGTTACACCTGGAATGTTGAATCTCCATATATGGAGATAACCTACGCATCACACAAAGTCTGACCTCACCAGCCCATACTTGGGCATGGACGACTTATATCTCCATATACGGAGATGGCCATATATGGAGATACGATGACATCACAGAGTCCACAGCTGATGATGTGGCGTGATGTCATACAATACACAAACAAGCCCTATATAAAGGGGCAATTCTCACCAGGGAAGAGAGCATTGCCTGGAATGTTGAATCTCCATATATGGAGATAACCTACGCATCACACAAAGTCTGACCTCACCAGCCCATACTTGGGCATGGACGACTTATATCTCCATATACGGAGATGGCCATATATGGAGATACGATGACATCACAGAGTCCACAGCTGATGATGTGGCGTGATGTCATACAATAAACAAACAAGCCCTATATACTGATGCGATACGATGACATCACAGAGTCCACAGCTGATGATGTGGCGTGATGTCATACAATAAACAAACAAGCCCTATATACTGATGCGGAGATATGAGCAGGGCAAAGGTGTGACGTGTGACGTGTGACCGACCGACGGACGGCCGGTGGAGGTTTTCATAGTAAACTGCTCCCTGACGGTCGCAATAAACCAGTAAGACTCCCTAATCGGGAGATAAGCGACCGTTGGTCGCTTATCTCCACAAATATCACAACCTCCACCTCGTCATACGGGTAGCCATAGTTACACCTGGAATGTTGAATCTCCATATATGGAGATAACCTACGCATCACACAAAGTCTGACCTCACCAGCCCATACTTGGGCATGGACGACTTATATCTCCATATACGGAGATGGCCATATATGGAGATACGATGACATCACAGAGTCCACAGCTGATGATGTGGCGTGATGTCATACAATACACAAACAAGCCCTATATAAAGGGGCAATTCTCACCAGGGAAGAGAGCATTGCCTGGAATGTTGAATCTCCATATATGGAGATAACCTACGCATCACACAAAGTCTGACCTCACCAGCCCATACTTGGGCATGGACGACTTATATCTCCATATACGGAGATGGCCATATATGGAGATACGATGACATCACAGAGTCCACAGCTGATGATGTGGCGTGATGTCATACAATAAACAAACAAGCCCTATATACTGATGCGATACAATGACATCACAGAGTCCACAGCTGATGATGTGGCGTGATGTCATACAATAAACAAACAAGCCCTATATACTGATGCGGAGATATGAGCAGGGCAAAGGTGTGACGTGTGACGTGTGACCGACCGACGGACGGACGGCCGGTGGAGGTTTTCATAGTAAACTGCTCCCTGACGGTCGCAATAAGGTTTTCCCATTCAAACACATAGCAGTAGTACGTGCCTGTCTGCATTTCATTGTTTAAGGTGAGAAATGTAGGCTACCCTATGTCATTAGTCTGATGCCTTTCAAGTATATACAAGGCAAAACAATACCCCATGTCACTGCTTCGTTGTTTTGATTCGTTTTAACCTCTCTACAGGGACTTACAATGTTACACTTCTCTCTGTTGATCAGTGCACTTTAAAACTTTCGGACGAGGCTTGCTTAACGAGTAATAGACTACACCTGGAAATACAAAAAGACGTAAATTCTTAATCCAGCTGTGCAGGTGGATTAAACTACACATGATCACAAAGGCTTGTGTTTGGAAGCTGTTAGGACTTATTTATTTGGGGACACAAGGATATCCTGCAGGTAAGAGGAAAGTGGACTGTTGTGCTGTTGTCTGTTTGGCGAAAAAAATAACTTCTGGGAAGATTAGATGCTTGCTGCTGTGCTGAGCGGGGGGCTCTACGTGTGTGTGTGTGTGTGTGTGTGTGTGTGTGTGTGTGTGTGTGTGTGTGTGTGTGTGTGTGTGTGTGTGTGTGTGTGTGTGTGTGTGTGTGTGTGCGCGTGTGCGTGTGTGCGCATGCTACTGTGTGCCTATCAGATGCGCTCAGAATGCTCCGTTACTTAACAAGGCAGCTCTCTTAATGTTAACGTGAATGCGCTCCTCATATGGATATAACATTTATTCCATTGCATTGCATTGTAGTGACTTGACTCGAGTGGACTCGGTGGGGGGCGAGTCCAAGTCAAATTAGACCGAGACCGAGACGAGTCCAAGTCAAATTAAGGGCGAGACCGAGACGAGACCGAGTCAGTGAAAATTTGGACTTGAGTCCTGACTCGAGACGATTCATTGACTCGAGTACTACAACCCAGCTAACAATTTTCCCGATATTTCTGACGTGAGAACGGCGTCACGCCGCCTCGCGATCGCCATTAACGTGTCGTTCGCCAGGCGTGTTACGCTGCGCTGACGTCACGTCCTTGATCAGCGCACGCCAAGCTTTACGCCAAGCCTCCAAACGACGTTACTCCGGCAGAGCCCGGCGTGCGGCGATAGCGAGCGAATAGCGTGACACCGTCGTATAGCAACATCATTATGCCCCCCCCCCCCCATATTGTGTACCCTCCTCCCCTCCCTTCACCCATACAGTATTTATACAATCAGTTGAGGCACAGACATTAACTTCGTTTTCTTCTTTTTTATTTAAATGTACACAAGCAACAAGCAATCACAATTATGTACAAGGCAGGATGATATCAGTTGTACTGATGTAAATCTCTTTTGTTCTTTTGTTTAGTGTTGTAGTCGAGTCCACCTAAAGCGAGTCCAAGTCAAGTCCAAGTCATATGAGGTTCGAGTCCGAGTCGAGTCCGAGTCATGACCCCCTGGGAGGGGGCCGAGTCCGAGTCGAGTCCGAGTCGAGTCCGAGTCTGACGGGAGGCGAGACTGAATCGAGTCCCCAAAACCCGTTTTTTTTTTTTTTCTTTTCTTTTTTTAGGTAGGCTACAGAAAACAACCTTTTTTTGTTGTTGTTTTTGTTTAGTTGTTTTGGGGGAATGAGGGTTCTTTGTTGTTAAAACAATAATAGGTCTCCTCAAATTACCTTTGGTTGCTGTGGTTTAGACCAGATGGAGGGATTATATCTCCAAACTGGCTTGGGAACGCCTCGGTATACTCCCTGAGGGAGTGGAGGAAGTTGCTCGGGATAAGGAAATCTGGAGGTCTCAGTTGGAACTGTTACCCCCGCGACCCGATTCCGGCTAATCGTTTGATGCCGGTTCACAGCCAAAATATCCAGCTCCATGTAGCCGGCACCTTAGGTTTGAGGGCATTTTACAGTAGGCTACTCCATTACTGAATGTGATGTTGTGAGCCAAATGCAATTGTAAATGTCTGCTCGTTTTTACATAATGACATCAATCACATATGGTGAATGATGGATTCATTTATGTTCAGTCTCTCTCTAAATTAGTACCAGGGTTGGGAAGGTTACTTTTAAAAAGTATTCCTTACTTAAAGGTATTAACTAGTTACTGCCGCTACCATTTTTCCCAAACAGACATTAGAGTTGCTCCAATGAAAATGTTTCCCCCAGGCAGAGAACAAGTAGGCCTACTTTTGAGTGCCAATATAATAGTACAAATAAGACTTATACTGTAGTACAATATCCCAAATCACAGGCGATGATTATCCAGTCTAATGTCATGATATTAAAAAAATAATATTAATTACAAAATAATTATACTAATGTAGTCTAGGCTATAACATTTTAAACATTGCTGTTTTAGCTCTGTCGTTGTAATAGAGCTGCATGATTATGGCAAAACGTATTAAACAAAATGTTATCTTAATGAAAAACTATTTTATTTTGACCAAAAATAAATTATTAGTTTCCCCATTCAAACACATTACATGCCTGTTTGCATTTCATTATTTAAGGTGATAAATACCGAGAGACAGCCGCTGGCCGCCGCGTCCACGTCCATGGACGCGACCGTGGACGCGTCCATGGACGCGGCCGCGAAAAAAACGGCAAACGGCCGGCCGTCCCGGCCGTGGACGCGACCGTGGACGCGGCCGTGGACGCAGACGGCCGGGGACGCGGCCGTGGACGCGGCCGTGGACGAGGCCGCGGCCGTGGACGCAAACGGCCGGCCGTGGACGCAAACGGCCGGCCGTGGACGGGTCCATGGACGAGGTCGCGAAAAAAAGGCAGCGAAAAAGAAAAAAAAAGGTGTCTATTGTATGTATTTTTTGATGGAGAATTCAAATATGACCTTCTTTTTTGCATAGGACAACTCTAACCTGCATCAATTGGTATTTTATAATTGCCAATTGTACCCTATCCATCTAAAAAACAAATTGGATGTCTATTGTATGTATTTTTTGATGGAGAATTCAAATATTACCTTCTTTTTGGGATAGGACAACTCTAACCTGCATCAATTGGTATTTTATAATTGCCAATTGTACCCTATCCATCTCAAAAACAAATTGGATGTCTATTGTATGTATTTTTTGATGGGGAATTCAAATGTTACCTTCTTTTTTAGATATGACAACTCTGACCTGCATCAATTGGTGCATCAACCTACTTACTATCTATCTATCTATCTATCTATCTATCTATCTATCTATCTATCTATCTATCTATCTATCTATCTATCTATCTATCTATCTATCCATCTATCTATCCATCTATTTATTTATACTTCACCTTTAGTCCAGAAGAGAGTTCAGCCTCAGGAACTTGCACACATGGAACTGTGTCATGACTGTGTCATGGAGCTAAAACAGAGCCATGTTAAATACTCACAATGACTCTGATGGACCAATCAGGGTGGTGGTGGGGGGAGGGATCAACAATAGACAGAAACTGGATAATGCTTTGTTAACTGTCCCACCTAAGTCCCTGCTAGTCTGAACAAACATCACCTTCCCTCTCATAACACTACTACTACTACATTTATATAAAGCTGCTCTTGCATTTGAATTCAAGTCTGACACAAGTTAAGGTTAACTTAGGTAGTATTTCATTTTGCTGGCTTTTAGGGTCTGTGTGAGTGTGTAGGCTCACAAATTATTATAATTGTCATTAAGTGACTCTGAGATCTATCCATCCATCCATCCATCCATCCATCCATCCATCCATCCATCCATTTATTTATACTTACTGTTTACATTTTCTATAAATATTTATTTATATATAAAACTCAGTTGTGTGGAGTTATTGTGTGCCTTTTCTTGTTGCTAAAGAGTCCATTTGTTCACTAGACATTAAGTCAAGGTTACTATTTTGAGTTGAAGCTAAGTGTTTTATTGCTTTGTGGTTTAACATGATTTAAAAGGCAAATTCATTGTTATGGTTACTTTAGAAGACTGCTTTTGCATTCATGAGTTAAGAGAGCCAAGCTAATTCAAAGAGTTAGGTTAAAGGAACACAAAACATGACCTAACTCACAGCTGCCATTGGACAGACAGTTACAACATACTCTTATCTTTCACAGAACAGACAATTATCATTTATTTGATCTATTTGAGACTATGTAGCTGCTCTAGGGGAAATAGAGCATTATATCAGCCTATTCAATTGATAATGACCAATGGGTGCCAGTTTCTAAGTAGTTAAAGCATATTAACATAACAATATATGTGGCCTAGACATGGACATTGCCCAATCAACTCGTAATCTACAGAAATGTCCACCACATCACACAGTATAAAACCTAGTAGGCTTAGTGGATTACCTATGTTAAATCATGTCAGGTTAGTTTGGTTCAAGATTCAAGTATAATAATTTATGAGACAAAAATGTAAACAGCACAAATGTACAATCACATCTAGGCTAGAATGATAACATAAAGTCCTGACTACTCCTTGTTATTGTGGTCCTAAATACTACAATGATTAGTTTGGATGCATTGCTTCTATCATGTCCAATTAAAAATAAATACATTACATACATACAGAAATCTGCCTTCTCCTGTATTGTATTAGTGACATTCATTATAAATAGTAAAATAACAGGACAGAGCAAAAAAGGCCTCTGTTGTGTCTTTATCTGATCACATGCAATCAGACACTCACACTGCACAGCAATACTTTATTACAGGCTCAAGGCCCACAGGGTAAGAAGACCATACATTACAAAGATAATCATTTAAAAAAAACAACAACAGAGTACATTCACCAAGCCCCAACAGAGCTAAAAAGGCACTCATGCCAGTGGCCTCTAACGGTAGACATGTACCTGACAGAGTTTTCCCCACATTGGTTACAGATATAAGGTTTCTCTCCGGTGTGAATTTGTTGGTGTATTTTGATATGTTCCAGTCTAGGAAAGCTCTTTCCACACTGGTCACAGCAATAAGGTTTCTTTCCAGTGTGATTTTTCTGGTGTGCTTTGAGATGATGAATATCACTGAACCTTTTCTCACACTGGACACAGCAGTATATGGCTTCTCACCAGTGTGGATTTTCAGGTGTCTTTTCAGAGCCGTCTTCAGAGTGAACCTTTTCCCACATTGGTGACAGCAGTAAGGTCTCTCTCAAGTGTGAATCTTCTTGTGTTGTACGAGGCTAGATTTTACAGTGAAACGTTTGCCACAGTGTTCACAGCAGTAAGGCTTTTCTTCGGTGTGAAATCTCTGGTGTACTTTCAGAGCAGCCGTTAAACTGAACTTTTCCCCACATTGGACACAGCTGTACGGTTTCTCTCCTGTGTGAATTCGTTCATGTATTTTGAGATAAGACAATCGAGTAAAGCTTTTCCCACACTGGTCACAGCAATAGGGCTTCTCTCTAGTGTGAATTCTCTGGTGTTCTTTTAAAATCCCCTTTTGAACAAATCTTTTCCCACACTGGTCACAACAATAAGGTTTCTCTCCAGTATGTGAACGCTTATGATCTTTTAATTGTCCAGACGAGCAAAATACTTCCCACATTGTTCACAGCTGAATGGCTTCACTCCGGTATGAATTCTCTGGTCTACTTTGAGATAATAAATTGAGCTGAAGGCTTTTTCCACATTGGTCACAACAGTACTGTCTTGGTTTAACTGAGGACAGCACAGGACAGGGAGAGAAAACACACACCTGATAAGAGCCAGATTCACACATTGATCAGCATTTAAGTAACATCATCATTATTATTGTTGAGTCTGAAAAGAACAATACAATGTGATAGATCTTTACACATCTGACCCATAACATTATTAGCAATTCACATGGTTACTATAATAGGTGAGTCTTCTAGCTTTAAAAAAAAATATATGTCATTAAGTCTTTCTCTTACTAAGTGGAACATCCCACTTCTTAATTGTATATTATTTGGAAAGGGTTGAGTAGCAAAATGTTTGCCATAAATTCAATGCTGAGTTGCATTTGTTTTCCTACATTTCCCCTTCAATGTATTATTACAATGTATTTACTATTTCTTACTTAGGTCTACTTAACTTTGTATTTTTACATTATTATATTGATCAACATTAACACATAGTGTGTGTTAGGTTAGGTTAGTTGCAGAGGCCTTTTTTGCAGAGGCCTTTTTTGCTCTGTCCTGTTATTTTACTATTTATAATGAATGTCACTAATACAATACAGGAGAAGGCAGATTTCTGTATATGTAATGTATTTATTTTTAATTGGACATGATAGAAGCAATGCATCCAAACTAATCATTGTAGTATTTAGGACCACAATAACAAGGAGTAGTCAGGACTTTATGTTATCATTCTAGCCTAGATGTGATTGTACATTTGTGCACATTTTTGGCTCATAAATTATTATACTTGAACCTTGAACCAAACTAACCTGACATGATTTAACATAGGTAATCCACTAAGCCTACTAGGTTTTATACTGTGTGATGTGGTGGACATTTCTGTAGATTACGAGTTGATTGGGCAATATCCATGTCTAGGCCACATATATTGTTATGTTAATATGCTTTAACTACTTAGAAACTGGCACCCATTGGTCATTATCAATTGAATAGGCTGATATAATGCTCTATTTCCCCTAGAGCAGCTACATAGTCTCAAATAGATAAAATAAATGATAATTGTCTGTTCTGTGAAAGATAAGAGTATGTTGTAACTGTCTGTCCAATGGCAGCTGTGAGTTAGGTCATGTTTTGTGTTCCTTTAACCTAACTCTTTGAATTAGCTTGGCTCTCTTAACTCATGAATGCAAAAGCAGTCTTCTAAAGTAACCATAACAATGAATTTGCCTTTTAAATCATGTTAAACCACAAAGCAATAAAACACTTAGCTTCAACTCAAAATAGTAACCTTGACTTAATGTCTAGTGAACAAATGGACTCTTTAGCAACAAGAAAGGGCACACAATAACTCCACACAACTGAGTTTTATATAGAAATAAATATTTATAGAAAATGTAAACGGTAAGTATAAATAAATAGATGGATGGATGGATGGATGGATGGATAGATCTCAGAGTCACTTAATGACAATTATAATAATTTGTGAGCCTACACACTCACACAGACCCTAAAAGCCAGCGAAATGAAATACTACCTAAGTTAACCTTAACTTGTGTCAGACTTGAATTCAAATGCAAGAGCAGCTTTATATAAATGTAGTAGTAGTAGTGTTATGAGAGGGAAGGTGATGTTTGTTCAGACTAGCAGGGACTTAGGTGGGACAGTTAACAAAGCATTATCCAGTTTCTGTCTATTGTTGATCCCTCCCCCCACCACCACCCTGATTGGTCCATCAGAGTCATTGTGAGTATTTAACATAGCTCTGTTTTAGCTCCATGACACAGTCATGACACAGTTCCATGTGTGCAAGTTCCTGAGGCTGAACTCTCTTCTGGACTAAAGGTGAAGTATAGATAGATAGATAGATAGATAGATAGATAGATAGATAGACAGATAGATAGATAGATAGTAAGTAGGTTGATGCACCAATTGATTTAGGTTAGAGTTGTCATATCTAAAAAAGAAGGTAACATTTGAATTCCCCATCAAAAAATACATACAATAGACATCCAATTTGTTTTTGAGATGGATAGGGTACAATTGGCAATTATAAAATACCAATTGATGCAGGTTAGAGTTGTCCTATCCCAAAAAGAAATTAATATTTGAATTCTCCATCAAAAAATACATACAATAGACATCCAATTTGTTTTTTAGATGGATGGGGTACAATTGGCAATTATAAAATACCAATTGATGCAGGTTAGAGTTGTCCTATGCAAAAAAGATGCATATTTGAAATCTCCATCAAAAAATACATACAATAGCCACCTTTTTTTTTCTTTTTCGCTGCCTTTTTTTCGCGGCCTCGTCCATGGACCCGTCCACGGCCGGCCGTTTGCGTCCACGGCCGGCCGTTTGCGTCCACGGCCGCGGCCGCGGCCTCGTCCACGGCCGCGTCCCCGGCCGTCTGCGTCCACGGCCGCGTCCACGGCCGGGACGGCCGGCCGTTTGCGTCCGTGGACGCGGCCTCGCGTCCACGGACGTTTTTTTCGCGGCCGCGTCCATGGACGTGGACGCGGCGGCCAACGGCTCTTGCTGATGTTATGACTGAGTGGGTATGATTTCAAGCACTGCACCACGACGCAATAATACCGCAAATGAAAATAAGAGAATGTTTACGACGAGGCTACCATGCTATGTAGCTAACAAGCTACAAATAGGCAAACAAAGGAAGGTCTCACACACGGACATTTAGACTTTACTACACAGACCACACTTCCCCACATATACACTCACCGTTTCAAATGAATTACATTTCCAGGAGTAGAAGAATTAAGTATAAAATTCAACATGTATCTCTCCAATGCATGGTCCTGTGGTCCCATACTCGCGTTTTCTCTTTGACCGAGAAAAGATACGACACGGAAAGGCACCGATAGCACGGTGACCACTTCCTGTCTGTGGATTCCGTGATGAATAAAAAAGTTGTAAACATTAAAACCCTACAAAATACAATTTGACAATGCAAGCCTAATGAATAAATAAAATAGCAACAGCACAATAATGAAAAAATAAATAAATAAGGAAAAACATAAATAAATAAAAATAAAATAACTTTATTTAGAAGACAGTTTTCATTGGAATTGAATCAGTATTATTACCGAAGTCATCTTGTTTTGTTTGAAACAGTAAATAACACCAATATAATAATATTGGCATAATAATGGCAAAAAATAAAGAAATTACAAAAGTGCTGTACAATGAGAGAGATAGAGAGAGAGAATATCCTATGGCTTTAAGGGTGGCGTTGCGTGAGGACGTGAGGAGGTCGTTACACTATTGCTATACGCCACTCAAAATCGTCACGCTAAGGAATTCTAGATAGCGGGATTGATCGGCGTGAGGAGAGCTGAGCGTCGGCGTTTCCCGCACGGCGTGGACCCGCTCTTAAAATACCAGCGTCACGTCATCAGCGGCGGAGCCTTGTTAGCTGGGAACACTAGTCAACAGTCCTTGGTCGCTCCGGTTGCTTAGACCGACTAGACAGCAGAACACAGCCACTAAACATGTCCAGAGCATGGGAGGAGAAAGTGAGACCCTGGATATTAATCTTTGATGGCTTGTTCGTTGAAAACTCATTTTTACACCTCTAACTGCTAGTTTAATTTTTTGTTATCACAATTTGCATTCTCACTGCAGTCAGCTCTCTGTGGCTAGATTCAAAATTAAATGTAGGCTAAACAGATAGTAGAGTAGTAGTCGCGAAAAAAAGGCAGCGAAAAAGAAAAAAAAAGGTGTCTATTGTATGTATTTTTTGATGGAGAATTCAAATATGACCTTCTTTTTTGCATAGGACAACTCTAACCTGCATCAATTGGTATTTTATAATTGCCAATTGTACCCTATCCATCTAAAAAACAAATTGGATGTCTATTGTATGTATTTTTTGATGGAGAATTCAAATATTACCTTCTTTTTGGGATAGGACAACTCTAACCTGCATCAATTGGTATTTTATAATTGCCAATTGTACCCTATCCATCTCAAAAACAAATTGGATGTCTATTGTATGTATTTTTTGATGGGGAATTCAAATGTTACCTTCTTTTTTAGATATGACAACTCTGACCTGCATCAATTGGTGCATCAACCTACTTACTATCTATCTATCTATCTATCTATCTATCTATCTATCTATCTATCTATCTATCTATCTATCTATCCATCTATCCATCTATCTATCCATCTATTTATTTATACTTCACCTTTAGTCCAGAAGAGAGTTCAGCCTCAGGAACTTGCACACATGGAACTGTGTCATGACTGTGTCATGGAGCTAAAACAGAGCCATGTTAAATACTCACAATGACTCTGATGGACCAATCAGGGTGGTGGTGGGGGGAGGGATCAACAATAGACAGAAACTGGATAATGCTTTGTTAACTGTCCCACCTAAGTCCCTGCTAGTCTGAACAAACATCACCTTCCCTCTCATAACACTACTACTACTACATTTATATAAAGCTGCTCTTGCATTTGAATTCAAGTCTGACACAAGTTAAGGTTAACTTAGGTAGTATTTCATTTTGCTGGCTTTTAGGGTCTGTGTGAGTGTGTAGGCTCACAAATTATTATAATTGTCATTAAGTGACTCTGAGATCTATCCATCCATCCATCCATCCATCCATCCATCCATCCATCCATCCATTTATTTATACTTACTGTTTACATTTTCTATAAATATTTATTTATATATAAAACTCAGTTGTGTGGAGTTATTGTGTGCCTTTTCTTGTTGCTAAAGAGTCCATTTGTTCACTAGACATTAAGTCAAGGTTACTATTTTGAGTTGAAGCTAAGTGTTTTATTGCTTTGTGGTTTAACATGATTTAAAAGGCAAATTCATTGTTATGGTTACTTTAGAAGACTGCTTTTGCATTCATGAGTTAAGAGAGCCAAGCTAATTCAAAGAGTTAGGTTAAAGGAACACAAAACATGACCTAACTCACAGCTGCCATTGGACAGACAGTTACAACATACTCTTATCTTTCACAGAACAGACAATTATCATTTATTTGATCTATTTGAGACTATGTAGCTGCTCTAGGGGAAATAGAGCATTATATCAGCCTATTCAATTGATAATGACCAATGGGTGCCAGTTTCTAAGTAGTTAAAGCATATTAACATAACAATATATGTGGCCTAGACATGGACATTGCCCAATCAACTCGTAATCTACAGAAATGTCCACCACATCACACAGTATAAAACCTAGTAGGCTTAGTGGATTACCTATGTTAAATCATGTCAGGTTAGTTTGGTTCAAGATTCAAGTATAATAATTTATGAGACAAAAATGTAAACAGCACAAATGTACAATCACATCTAGGCTAGAATGATAACATAAAGTCCTGACTACTCCTTGTTATTGTGGTCCTAAATACTACAATGATTAGTTTGGATGCATTGCTTCTATCATGTCCAATTAAAAATAAATACATTACATACATACAGAAATCTGCCTTCTCCTGTATTGTATTAGTGACATTCATTATAAATAGTAAAATAACAGGACAGAGCAAAAAAGGCCTCTGTTGTGTCTTTATCTGATCACATGCAATCAGACACTCACACTGCACAGCAATACTTTATTACAGGCTCAAGGCCCACAGGGTAAGAAGACCATACATTACAAAGATAATAATTAAAAAAAAACAACAACAGAGTACATTCACCAAGCCCCAACAGAGCTAAAAAGGCACTCATGCCAGTGGCCTCTAACGGTAGACATGTACCTGACAGAGTTTTCCCCACATTGGTTACAGATATAAGGTTTCTCTCCGGTGTGAATTTGTTGGTGTATTTTGATATGTTCCAGTCTAGGAAAGCTCTTTCCACACTGGTCACAGCAATAAGGTTTCTTTCCAGTGTGATTTTTCTGGTGTGCTTTGAGATGATGAATATCACTGAACCTTTTCTCACACTGGACACAGCAGTATATGGCTTCTCACCAGTGTGGATTTTCAGGTGTCTTTTCAGAGCCGTCTTCAGAGTGAACCTTTTCCCACATTGGTGACAGCAGTAAGGTCTCTCTCAAGTGTGAATCTTCTTGTGTTGTACGAGGCTAGATTTTACAGTGAAACGTTTGCCACAGTGTTCACAGCAGTAAGGCTTTTCTTCGGTGTGAAATCTCTGGTGTACTTTCAGAGCAGCCGTTAAACTGAACTTTTCCCCACATTGGACACAGCTGTACGGTTTCTCTCCTGTGTGAATTCGTTCATGTATTTTGAGATAAGACAATCGAGTAAAGCTTTTCCCACACTGGTCACAGCAATAGGGCTTCTCTCTAGTGTGAATTCTCTGGTGTTCTTTTAAAATCCCCTTTTGAACAAATCTTTTCCCACACTGGTCACAACAATAAGGTTTCTCTCCAGTATGTGAACGCTTATGATCTTTTAATTGTCCAGACGAGCAAAATACTTCCCACATTGTTCACAGCTGAATGGCTTCACTCCGGTATGAATTCTCTGGTCTACTTTGAGATAATAAATTGAGCTGAAGGCTTTTTCCACATTGGTCACAACAGTACTGTCTTGGTTTAACTGAGGACAGCACAGGACAGGGAGAGAAAACACACACCTGATAAGAGCCAGATTCACACATTGATCAGCATTTAAGTAACATCATCATTATTATTGTTGAGTCTGAAAAGAACAATACAATGTGATAGATCTTTACACATCTGACCCATAACATTATTAGCAATTCACATGGTTACTATAATAGGTGAGTCTTCTAGCTTTAAAAAAAAATATATGTCATTAATTCTTTCTCTTACTAAGTGGAACATCCCACTTCTTAATTGTATATTATTTGGAAAGGGTTGAGTAGCAAAATGTTTGCCATAAATTCAATGCTGAGTTGCATTTGTTTTCCTACATTTCCCCTTCAATGTATTATTACAATGTATTTACTATTTCTTACTTAGGTCTACTTAACTTTGTATTTTTACATTATTATATTGATCAACATTAACACATAGTGTGTGTTAGGTTAGGTTAGTTGCAGAGGCCTTTTTTGCAGAGGCCTTTTTTGCTCTGTCCTGTTATTTTACTATTTATAATGAATGTCACTAATACAATACAGGAGAAGGCAGATTTCTGTATATGTAATGTATTTATTTTTAATTGGACATGATAGAAGCAATGCATCCAAACTAATCATTGTAGTATTTAGGACCACAATAACAAGGAGTAGTCAGGACTTTATGTTATCATTCTAGCCTAGATGTGATTGTACATTTGTGCACATTTTTGGCTCATAAATTATTATACTTGAACCTTGAACCAAACTAACCTGACATGATTTAACATAGGTAATCCACTAAGCCTACTAGGTTTTATACTGTGTGATGTGGTGGACATTTCTGTAGATTACGAGTTGATTGGGCAATATCCATGTCTAGGCCACATATATTGTTATGTTAATATGCTTTAACTACTTAGAAACTGGCACCCATTGGTCATTATCAATTGAATAGGCTGATATAATGCTCTATTTCCCCTAGAGCAGCTACATAGTCTCAAATAGATAAAATAAATGATAATTGTCTGTTCTGTGAAAGATAAGAGTATGTTGTAACTGTCTGTCCAATGGCAGCTGTGAGTTAGGTCATGTTTTGTGTTCCTTTAACCTAACTCTTTGAATTAGCTTGGCTCTCTTAACTCATGAATGCAAAAGCAGTCTTCTAAAGTAACCATAACAATGAATTTGCCTTTTAAATCATGTTAAACCACAAAGCAATAAAACACTTAGCTTCAACTCAAAATAGTAACCTTGACTTAATGTCTAGTGAACAAATGGACTCTTTAGCAACAAGAAAGGGCACACAATAACTCCACACAACTGAGTTTTATATAGAAATAAATATTTATAGAAAATGTAAACGGTAAGTATAAATAAATAGATGGATGGATGGATGGATGGATGGATAGATCTCAGAGTCACTTAATGACAATTATAATAATTTGTGAGCCTACACACTCACACAGACCCTAAAAGCCAGCGAAATGAAATACTACCTAAGTTAACCTTAACTTGTGTCAGACTTGAATTCAAATGCAAGAGCAGCTTTATATAAATGTAGTAGTAGTAGTGTTATGAGAGGGAAGGTGATGTTTGTTCAGACTAGCAGGGACTTAGGTGGGACAGTTAACAAAGCATTATCCAGTTTCTGTCTATTGTTGATCCCTCCCCCCACCACCACCCTGATTGGTCCATCAGAGTCATTGTGAGTATTTAACATAGCTCTGTTTTAGCTCCATGACACAGTCATGACACAGTTCCATGTGTGCAAGTTCCTGAGGCTGAACTCTCTTCTGGACTAAAGGTGAAGTATAGATAGATAGATAGATAGATAGATAGATAGATAGATAGACAGATAGATAGATAGATAGTAAGTAGGTTGATGCACCAATTGATTTAGGTTAGAGTTGTCATATCTAAAAAAGAAGGTAACATTTGAATTCCCCATCAAAAAATACATACAATAGACATCCAATTTGTTTTTGAGATGGATAGGGTACAATTGGCAATTATAAAATACCAATTGATGCAGGTTAGAGTTGTCCTATCCCAAAAAGAAATTAATATTTGAATTCTCCATCAAAAAATACATACAATAGACATCCAATTTGTTTTTTAGATGGATGGGGTACAATTGGCAATTATAAAATACCAATTGATGCAGGTTAGAGTTGTCCTATGCAAAAAAGATGCATATTTGAAATCTCCATCAAAAAATACATACAATAGCCACCTTTTTTTTTCTTTTTCGCTGCCTTTTTTTCGCGGCCTCGTCCATGGACCCGTCCACGGCCGGCCGTTTGCGTCCACGGCCGGCCGTTTGCGTCCACGGCCGCGGCCGCGGCCTCGTCCACGGCCGCGTCCCCGGCCGTCTGCGTCCACGGCCGCGTCCACGGCCGGGACGGCCGGCCGTTTGCGTCCGTGGACGCGGCCTCGCGTCCACGGACGTTTTTTTCGCGGCCGCGTCCATGGACGCGTCCACGGCCGCGTCCATGGACGTGGACGCGGCGGCCAACGGCTCTTGCTGATGTTATGACTGAGTGGGTATGATTTCAAGCACTGCACCACGACGCAATAATACCGCAAATGAAAATAAGAGAATGTTTACGACGAGGCTACCATGCTATGTAGCTAACAAGCTACAAATAGGCAAACAAAGGAAGGTCTCACACACGGACATTTAGACTTTACTACACAGACCACACTTCCCCACATATACACTCACCGTTTCAAATGAATTACATTTCCAGGAGTAGAAGAATTAAGTATAAAATTCAACATGTATCTCTCCAATGCATGGTCCTGTGGTCCCATACTCGCGTTTTCTCTTTGACCGAGAAAAGATACGACACGGAAAGGCACCGATAGCACGGTGACCACTTCCTGTCTGTGGATTCCGTGATGAATAAAAAAGTTGTAAACATTAAAACCCTACAAAATACAATTTGACAATGCAAGCCTAATGAATAAATAAAATAGCAACAGCACAATAATGAAAAAATAAATAAATAAGGAAAAACATAAATAAATAAAAATAAAATAACTTTATTTAGAAGACAGTTTTCATTGGAATTGAATCAGTATTATTACCGAAGTCATCTTGTTTTGTTTGAAACAGTAAATAACACCAATATAATAATATTGGCATAATAATGGCAAAAAATAAAGAAATTACAAAAGTGCTGTACAATGAGAGAGATAGAGAGAGAGAATATCCTATGGCTTTAAGGGTGGCGTTGCGTGAGGACGTGAGGAGGTCGTTACACTATTGCTATACGCCACTCAAAATCGTCACGCTAAGGAATTCTAGATAGCGGGATTGATCGGCGTGAGGAGAGCTGAGCGTCGGCGTTTCCCGCACGGCGTGGACCCGCTCTTAAAATACCAGCGTCACGTCATCAGCGGCGGAGCCTTGTTAGCTGGGAACACTAGTCAACAGTCCTTGGTCGCTCCGGTTGCTTAGACCGACTAGACAGCAGAACACAGCCACTAAACATGTCCAGAGCATGGGAGGAGAAAGTGAGACCCTGGATACTAATCTTTGATGGCTTGTTCGTTGAAAACTCATTTTTACACCTCTAACTGCTAGTTTAATTTTTTGTTATCACAATTTGCATTCTCACTGCAGTCAGCTCTCTGTGGCTAGATTCAAAATTAAATGTAGGCTAAACAGACAGTAGAGTAGTTAGTACAGTAGAGGCACTATGTGACGCATCAACAATATTAGCCAAACGGAGAGTGTAATTTCTTCTTTTTTCTTTTTCTTTTTTTTTGCATTACTCGCCTTTAGGCTATTTGCACTACTTTGGACAAGGGGTGATGATGATGATGATGATGATGATACTATACCATTTACTGTAGTTTTCTTTAAAACAAAGGTCAGGCGTGTATGTTTGGTCTGTCATTTTAAAGGGATATTTCACTTTCAAACATGTCTGGGATATGTTTAATATCTAAAAGGACAATGGCAAAAAGATACCTAAAATAAAAAAAAGCATTGCTGCATCAAAGGTTATCAACATACTATAAAAATTGGTGACATTGGGCAAATTGTCAAATAATATAAAAATGAATAAAGAGCTCACAAAAGCTGTCCATTTTTATTATATTGTTTTTGCAACAAAATGTCTTTAAACATGAGGGCATACCAAAATAAAAGAGGAAGAGAGATAACATAAGTTACAGTAAATGTGAGGGCAGAACATACCATAATAAAAGAGGAAGAGAGGCATACGGTAGGCATAAAAGAAAGACAACATTTCTCGTTTGTTCAGTGTGTTGTGAGGAGGTGGACCAGGGTCAACTACCTGCAAGATGACAGAGTCATTAATGTAGAAATGGCTGCGGACGAACATTATGAAAGCCTTGAGCTCCAAGACAATATCTACGCCAACGTTGAGTACAAGACTACGCCTACAGCTTCTATCCCAGAAGATACAGCAGTCTGGTAAGAGACGCTACCAAATGGCATTAACGACTTGTGATCGACTCGACTCAGTAAAAAGTTGAGTTGAAGTCGACTTTATCGTTTGATGACGTCATCACATCACACACGACCCCCCAATTATTTTGGGGGGTCCCCAGATGATTAACTTAATGTGCAACATTGTTTTCTCACTCAACTGTAAATAAACCAATATAAAGTTTAAGTACAGTATATAGAGGGTATCTTCACATTTCTAAAGTGCCAATTTAAGGCACTTTTTAATACCTCTAAAATGACAAATTAAACATTGTCCAAATTGTCAAATATATAGAAGCAGAAATTGTAGATCTGCTATTTTCACAATAGAACCATGTTATACCAAATGTAATGTAGCACTGTAATATCATGCAAGGCGTTGTGAGCATGTAGATCTGCTATTTTCACAATAGAACCATGTTATACCAAATGTAATGTAGCACTAATATTGGATCATTCTGTCCTTGACAATAAGCAATCCTACTGTTTGAATGCTGTACAGATGCACGCATGGAGCAAAAAAATTGAACTTCGACTTTCGACTTTCTCTGGTGGGAGTCGACTTGTGTAATGAAGTCGTTTTTTCGTTAATGCCCTAATATATATAAACGTCTCTTGATTATTCGATTCATCAATCGGAGATCCTGTCTTAACTGGGAATATAAAAAACAACATAATTGGGGACTTATTTCCACAACTTTATCACAATTAAAAGACTCTTCACTCCTCACAACCTCACTCCTTTATTTTTGTGTGTGTGTGTGTGTGTGTGTGTGTGTGTGTGTGTGTGTGTGTGTGTGTGTGTGTGTGTGTGTGTGTGTGTGTGTGTGTGTGTGTGTGTGTGTGTGTGTGTGTGTGTGTGTGTGTGTGTGTGCGCTACGTGTGCGCGCTGCGTGCGCGTCCTCCAGGCATAAGATGGAACAGGCGGGTTGGTGTTGGATTGCTTTGTGCTCTTCTAGCTCTCATCAGCATTGGACTACCACTCTATCTCAGTAAGTTTCATAACAATTCATTTTATTACAATGTTTACACTATCCAGACATCCCAAGTCGGCGATCACCATTTCCGGGAGGTCCCCTGCACGCGCGTGATTTTTTTTTTTTTTTTTTTCACTGATTTTACTCATTTTTCGACGGTTAAAAATGGTTAAAAACTGTTAAAAACGGTTCTGCACGGCGCCGGAACCATTTAGGCTTAATATAATCGGGTTAATTTATAGAATGAAGTCTTTCTTACCTATTTGGGAGAAGGTTATGTCACTCTCACAGTGAGACACAGGCTGCCGTGCGTCGCACAGGCTGACGCAGCTTGTCCAGTTGTATGTCCAGCGAAAAAGAACCGACAGCTGTAATGTACTGTTATTTTATTCATATTAAGCAAGACCTGTCAAAAACCTGTCTGTTTACTGTTACGAGCTGATTATATTCTCGCGCTTGAGAGTCTCTCCATCTGACACCAGTGGTTGGTCACGTTTAGACGCCCACATCTCCCACAGCGATTATATTCTCGCGCTTGAGAGTCTCTCCATCTGACACCAGTGGTTGGTCACGTTTAGACGCCCACATCTCCCACAGCGAATTACAATCATGCTGACAGTTCGACGACGAATTAGAACCGGATTAGAACACATCACGGGTCGCAGATCCGGCTTTTTTGACTGGATCCAGCCGGATATGGCAACATTTGCGGGAGCGGCCGGGATTTCCGGGAGGTTTAGTGCCACTCTCGGGTGTCCGGGAGGAGACGCTGATTTCCGGGAGACTCCCGCAACATCCGGGAGACTTGGGATGTCTGCACTATCATACCCCATAAAATAAATAAATAATACATTTTTATTATTACCCTTATTAAAATGTTTAATTCATTTTATTATTAGTGTGGTTGCCCCGCCTCAGGGCTACTCAGTGGGGGGAGAGTATTTTTTTTAGGTCTTTCAGTCCGAGTTTATAAAAAATGCACCTCGGTTACGTTGGCCCGACCAGGTTAACATTCACCAGGTTAGCATTCACCAACGTCGGCAAGTTATCATTTCACCAGGTTAGCATTCACCAGCGTTAGTTTTACTGAGGTTAGGGTTAAGGTTAGGTTTAGGTGTATCGCCGTCCCCCGACTTTCGGCACCTCCGCGCAGCCAATCACAAGCTTCCGCTGCCTTAACCCAGTTGCCTTTTTGATACAATCGGACTGAAAGACCTGCAAAAACACTCTCCCACTCAGTGGGACCATGAGATCTGTGAGAATAGAGAAGTGGTTTTAAACTCATGTTGTGACCTCATTGACAGCAGCTACTGTAAATAGCTGGACTGATCTCTCTGTCTCTAGACGAGCCATTGTAAACAATACATTCACACGGCATAGTGTCATCAGCCCTTCATAGCTGGGGGTGGAGTCAGCGTCGGGGGAAAACACTGATATGCTCCCATTAGTTTCAAAGGGATTTCCACGTTTTTCAAATCAGACTTAACAGTTTAATTAATTGCAATGTCTTACATTGATTCCTTGGTTGCCAATGGACAAAAACATTATACATTAGAAAATTAAACAGCATCAGGATTAATTATTGTCCTTATATTATTAACACTTTGCCGTCCGAAATAGAATGGTTGTTGCCGTGAAATTTCTATTATTATATTATGATCTGAACCGCATTCATTTTACCAGACATCCAGCGCTATATCACGTGGTCTTCATCCCCCATTACCATTCCGCGATCCCCCGTTGTTTTACTCACCCCAGTTCCCAGTGAAATTCTCAATCTGCATTGGCTTAGAATGGGAGATTCGGCTGACGCATCATGTCCCCGTGCGTTTCGCGTGCGCGATCCGTTCACGTAAATGTCCCCTCAAATAATCCACGTGTGACTCAAGAGTAGAACTGAAAAGTATCGCTAGCATAGCCACCAGCACGGCTGCAGTAGAAGCACTCGTGTACAGACAGTAACCGAATGGGGGAAGGTGCCTTGGAGAAGGAAAGGGCCATGACATCACTTCTGCTTCATGTCAGACCAGCCATGAGCTATCAATGCACGAGTGGTGACTAGGGAAGGTTAGACGATCCCTGAATTTCGGATGAAAATCATTTATTTCGGTAAATACGGGAAAGTACGGGAAAAGACGATTGGCTGCCCCTCCCCCCCTAGGAAGTCCGATATAGTACGGTTTTAATATTAAGGGGCTCCCCGTGGCTTGGAAAGGGTTAAGGACTGGTCGGATAATTTTATTATCTGATTTAATCACCAAGAGACACTATTACATTTTCTATTGATATGAAAAAAATGCCATTAATTCATCAATGATGTTTATGGAACACATTTTAGTGAATTCCAAGGAGACTACAGGATGCCATAACAGTTTGGAAGTGTATTATCATGCAGGGATTTACATACCACACAGGCCAAAACTTAGCCTATCCTTGTTTCAAACCTACAGAAAAGACCACAGATATAAAAAGCTAGATACCAATTCGCCTCTGCAGTTCATTGGAGCGACGTGAAACAATTGTAGTCCGGACTTCCTGGAAAAATGAAGGGACTGCTGCCAGTCAAGTGACTACTGGCAAATCACAGCACGTCTTTTCCGGGACTTATCCAAGGACTACAATTCAATTCAACAGAGCCAGTTCCGATGTTGCTCCAAGACAGACTGCGTACGTAAAGACCTGCCCCCACCTGCCTCTGATTGGCCTAGCAACTTCCGTATGTGTGAGACACGTGGAAGCGATGCTCACGTATTCCCTTGGTCCCTCGATGCATATGCCCCAAAGCCAAAGACCGTTTAAAACATTGCAATGAATACATAATTGGTATAGGATTGGTTGCTAAATCTCACATGGACTTGACGTAAGCTCATTCCTGGGTAAAGAATAAAGCTGGTTTGTACACTCCATTGATAAATGAGGGCCATTGTGTTCAACTCTTATGGTCACATGGTTTTGGTGAGAGGAGACGGGTTTGGCAATCCAGAGACAGGTAGTCCTTAGGTCGAACACCCTTTGGTCCGACCACCTAAACCTAACCTTAACCCTAACCCTAACCTCAGTAAAACTATGCCTAAACCTAACCCTATAACCCCAACCCTAACCTCAGTCCCCCCAGAGACAAAGTGCTGAACACCAAATGCATTTCCAACAATATCAATTGATTAATAGGAAGGACGAACTAATTAATCCCCATGAGTAAAACCATCCTCTGCATTTGATCCACCCTAATACTGTTAGCAGTGGACAGCCATAAAACTGCACCCAGACACCAGCTCTAAGGCCAGTGCCTTGCTCAAGGGTAGTTTGTCTCTGACATTGTGTTTTGCTGTGGGAGGAAACCCTGGTGAAACAGAGAGAACATTCAGAACTCCACACAGAAAGACTCCAGTCTGGTTTGAGTCCAGGACCTTTTTATACTGTGAGACAACAGTGCTAACCACTGAGCCACCTTGACACACAAAGGGTTTTGTAAATACTTTGTTCAACATAGCTACAGTATTATATACTTTATGTATAATGACTGATAGATATGCTAAATTGATATATAATTTAAAGTTATACCATGTAACTTTTTTTATAAAACAAATCTTAAAATTTTCCTAACTATTACATCGCTAAAGTTTTAGAACACCCACTCCGTTATTTTCAGCTTCTGAAGCCTTCTCTTTATATGTTTTCTTCTTAGCAGTGACAGGGGCGGGATTTCCCGGCAAAATGACGTAAT
The DNA here is from genome assembly GCF_963921795.1 of Nannobrachium achirus. Lineage (NCBI taxonomy): Eukaryota > Metazoa > Chordata > Actinopteri > Myctophiformes > Myctophidae > Nannobrachium > Nannobrachium achirus. Next base: position 21,269,696 of record NC_137830.1, read on the forward strand.
CTGCATCATCTGTATACGTTGTGTATACGTTGGCCAATCACATCGCAGATCATACACACATGATACACTACCGGCCAATAACCGACTCTTCAGGAAGTAGCTTCCCTCAGCAACCAGTGTTTACGATGGTGAAGGATTCTTAACCTCTTATTCCCCAAATCCTGCTCAGAAAATTACGTTCTACCACTCCATGGATTCGTATCGGTTGCGGTGGATTGCGGCGGTGGTCCGCGGTGACTCCGGACGAAAAAAGCAATACCGCGACTGACCACTAGTTTAGCAACTTACACAGTATAGCTTTAATGAAGTCACAAAGTGCTTGTACAGTATGTTTACATATCTGTGTTGTTTCCATACAGATCATTCCAACATGGTGGAGAGAGAGCAACTACTGGCCAGGAACATCAACCTGACTGAAGAACGAGACCAACTGCAGACCAGGTTTGACCAGTTGATGACCAGCCATAACAACCTGACTCCAGAGAACAATCAGCTACAGACCCGTTTTGACCAGATGATGACCAGATACAACCACCTGACAGCACAGAAAGATCAGCTACAGACCAGTTGTGACCAGGTGATGACCAGCCATGACAACCTGACTGCAGAACTAGACTACATGAAGAGGAGGCTCTGTGGTCAGTGAGACATCATAATGTTTTTAATTGTTATATCATGTCATTCACAATGTGTTAATTTCAGCAAATGAAATGACATTTACTCATTTAATTTTGTCGTTAGACACACCTGGATGGCAGAAACTTGGCAAAGGTTGTTATTACATCTCTACTGAGGAGAAGAACTGGATGGAGAGCAGGCAGTGGTGTAGCGACAGACAGTCAGACCTGATTGTCATAAAGAGCCAAGAACAACAGGTATAGTGTGTGTGTGTGTGTGTGTGTGTGTGTGTGTGTGTGTGTGTGTGTGTGTGTGTGTGTGTGTGTGTGTGTGTGTGTGTGTGTGTGTGTGTGTGTGTGTGTGTGTGTGTGTGTGTGTGTGTGTGTGTGTGTGCGTGCGTGTGCGTGTGCACGCGCACACAATTTGTACATTAGTAACCACCTGTTTTTTTTTCTGTCAAGGAATTTGTTGACAGTTTCAACAAGAGAGTGTGGCTGGGTCTGACTGACAGAGACAGAGAAGGATCATTTCAGTGGGTGGATGGAACACCTCTGAACACACCAACGTAAGACTTATCTTCATTTCAACTTCATTATTCTCTTGTTCAATTTACTAAGTACATGTGTATGTATGTACTAAGTACATATATGTAAGTACATTTCAGATATTAAATTATATATTGTAAAATTACAACTTCACTGTCTATATAGAATATCACTTGAGATCTTGATTAAGAAAGATTGAGTGCAAACACATCTTAGTCAATGTGTAGTAATGAATTCAATGTTCTACTTCTCCAGGTACTGGGGGTCTGGTCAGCCTGATAACTCCGGTGGAGATCAACACTGTGTTTATCATTATGATGGGTCTATAACTGGATATCCTGAAAGAAGATGGTACAGGACAGGTACATGATGGCTGTGTCTGCATGTGGTAGTGTCACACTGCACGCGCGCGCGCACGCACGCACGCACGCACGCACGCACGCACGCACGCACGCACGCACGCACGCACGCACGCACGCACGCACACACACACACACACACACACACACACACACACACACATTGCTATGTCTGCCTTGCAATTCTATCCCATTTCCATTTATATTCATATTTTAATCTATTTCTGACAATATCACAATTTTGTAAAATGGTCATTTCATTTTATTTTCCACATTGTTATGGATTATGTGCACTACTTACAGGAAGACTTTGTCCATTTTCAACCAATCTTAAACTCATTTACTGCCTATGACTAGTTTGACGAGTTATATAAATGTGTCCACTCTGCCAATGACGAGTTTGACGAGTTTTACTTAGAAAATGGAGAAAGGAAAAAATATATATATATATTTTTTTTTTTTTGAAAAATTATTTTTGGACCCCATTAAATCTAGTTAAAACGATTTCAATCGCGATTTTGCATGTTTCACCCCCATACAACCCCATCTTTCAAACAGGGCAGCCATTTTTGTTTACATAACATGTAAAACATAATGGCATCTATCTCATGAATGCCTGAACGGATTTCCAATCAGACTTTTTTGTTTGAAAGCTGTGAACAAACTGCACAAACATGGTGCATCATCTGTGCATGGGCGTGCATGATCCGTGCACTATAAATTACATGGAAGTCTATGGAGGCCTCTTGGCGGGGAGCCCTGAAAGTAGACCATTCAAAATGGCAGTAAATGAGTTTTTAATATACTGTATCTGTTCTACACTAATGATCACGATCAAATCTACTCAGTCTGGGTCTCATAGGAGGGCTGTGTGGACAGTTCGGAAACCTGCATACCAGTGACATCATTAGGCATTCTTTAACAAGATTTGAAATTGTTTATTTTGAGTTGTATTGACACAAGAACAATGGCTCCATTAAATAACCTTCCAGGAATAGAAAGCTTGCGGTTTCTATTAGCTTGGATTCTCCATTGATGATGTCACTGGTAGGCGGGTTTATGAAATGTCCACAACCCTCCTCTGAGACACAGACGGGGTAGATAAAAATGGCACCATTTTATAATTATAATTAATAAAAATGGATGAAGTCGACGTTTAAGAAATGTTGTTGCTACTTATTTTAACCGTTCCTCTTTCTTGACGTTGTATATTGTCCAATGTATCACATGAAAGTATTTATATTCAAGTTTCTGGCATGAAGAAAATGTCTTATAAACATAAACTATGTTTTGTGAGCTGTAAGTAAAGTAACAGCACTGCATTTTAGCAATTGTATACACAATATAGGAATTATGAGCATTATGTTCTGCCTGTCTGTGTGAAACATAATAAAGGAAAGTCTTAATAAGTATACCATCAAGAATATGTTTCTCTAATGTGACTAATGTGAGGCTAAGCCATTTCTTGTGAATGTAAACCTAAAGAGAACAACTTGCAAACAGACATCATAGAAATTCATTTAAGTACAAAAGTTGAGTATTTAAATCATAGCCCACAATGTACATCATATAAAAATATTTACAGCTCTGTTATTTCCTCCTCATCTCTCTATTTCTTTCTTTATGGGAGGTCATACATTTGTGATGTATTACATTTAATTGAAAGGTGATTTGCAGCCAAGACTATTTAATACAAATTGATTCAATTGAGGAGTATATTATTTGAGGTGCAGCTCACAAAGCTTCATATATGAAAGAACAACAAGGCTAAATATGTAGAACTGCTTGAAGGCAGTTCCGGGTGACTCCTGAGTCCTGAGCCCTCTTGTCCCAATGGTCTACAGTGATTCTCAAGCTTTTAAATCTCAAAGACCACTGGTTTGGTGTATTAGTCCTCCAACCCCTGTCCCCTATAACTGAGTTAGAGACCAGTAAGAGTCAATTTGGTTCCCAGTTATCATCATTTAGAACCCAAAACCCATTCAAGGTCCTCACTTTGAGAAACAGTAGTCTATCATATAACATAGAAGTTCTCAAAGTATGGGTCGTGACCCCGCATAGGGTCACAGGAAGGTGAACGTGGGGTCACACATATACACCTGAAAAAAAAATAAAGAAAATGTATCACTTCTTTTTACTGTTCAATCTGGGACGGACAGCATCTGTTAACCCATGGGTTAACCCATTTAGACCGGGAACCGGGCCCCTTATGGGGTTTTTACCATTCAATCTGGGAATAGTTGTTGCTACAGTAAATAGCAACAACGTAATCATACCATTGTGACTCAGATCTGATCTAAACATGTTGGATGTGAGAAAAGCTTGCGCTTTACTTGAGCAGTGTGGTTTTAACACGTTGTTGTATTAGAATAAACAAAGCGAACAAACCCATGTGACTCTATGTCTGACATTGTGGTCAACTTAGGTATCAGAAATGTTATTGAGAAAAACAAGTACACAGTAAACAACTGTTGCTTTTTTCTCCTCCATTGATGATTAATTAATCTATTTAAACTTGTATAATGTGAAATAAATGGCACTTTTTGGGACATTGTAAACAGCTCAAGCTGAAATTATAGTACTAAGTAGTATTATGAAGCATACAATACAATGTGTATCGATCGTCATGAAACGTTGCACTCACTCCACGTAGCCTATTGGCCAGGGAAGAACAAGTCAGCCTCATGGTGGTTCTACAGTACAGTCAGTAACAGTCAGTCATCATCTAAGGATTCCTTAGCAGTGTTGGTAAAGTTCACTTTCAAAATGAACTAGTTCAAGTTCAAGTTCAAAACTTCTAAAATGAACTAGTTCATTTCATAGTTCATAATTCTACATTTTGAACTAAAGTTCATGGTTCCCCAAAATGAACTAACTTGGTTCTTTTTCGTTCTTTTTTTTAACCATATTTTTTATACTTTTGGCTATTCAAATGTATTTTTTTAGACGTTGCTGCAAGCTATTATTTGTCAAAATTATTGACACAGCCCACATAGAACCACACAGCAATTATTTCATCCAACTTAACATTGAGGTGCCCACAATATTTAGGGGCCCAGTGCCCAGTCTTCCTGCACCCTTATTGTGAGGGCAGAAGTTTCAAACCGTCGCGCTGCATGTTTCCGTGTTGGTTAAAATAGCTGATCTACAAGCTCACGTTGTCTCGTGGATGCGACGCGTTGTGAGCTGCAGATCAGCTATTTTCGGCATGCAACACACGTCATACGACCAAGTATAGATTTACTTGGGTGGGAGACGACGTAACGAGGAGACTCAGCCCTTCATGTGAAAAGAAGCAGAGAAGCACCCAGCTGCAGACAGCAGCGCTCAGGCGCTCACATGTCAACGTTCACAAGGTCTGGGTGTTATTGGAGCGTAATGTGAAATGTGAATGCAAAGAAAGACGAGAGGACAGGCGAACGCAGAGACCACTGCACGAACGGGCCAATGAACGCCGTTCACGGACGTCAGAATGAACGTGTTCGACAATAACGTTCATCTAGCGCAGGGGTCTTCAACGTTTTCAGGCCAAGGCCAAGGACCCCTTGGTTGAGAGAGATATGAAGCAAGGACCCCCACAACCTTTTTCATAGTTTCCTTATAGTGTCATTGTTTGACAGCACAATCATCAGTGTATTTTGGATTAATGTCAATTTGTGTTTTCAGATATTTAACCAATTGAACCGTCAATGAGCGCACACCGCACACACAGTCAGTCAGTCTGTCTCACACTGGTCTCACACACAGACCACAGCATGGAGAAATGAAACGCATAGAGAGATGGATGAGGAAGTCAACGCCGATGCAGAATCTGCTGATTCTTCAGATTTGGTCGTGAAAAATAAGTCAACCTCGCAGTGTTGTTTTTGTTGACGAGACGATAACAAAAATGATTTTGTTGACGCCCCTTTTTTTCACGTTTATGACGTAACGTTAACGAGCTAAAATCTCTTGTCTGGTGACGAAAATATGACGAGACGAATGTGTGTTTTCGTTGATTAGACGAGACTAAACGAAAATGTTAGTGTGTGGACGAAGTCAAAATGCATGAGAATTTTCTGCCATTCTGTCCGTTTCTGTCATATTTTGGATCAAAGACTGAGCCGTCTGCACTCTGCTCTAACTCCAGCTGTCCCCAGCAGCTGTTCTCATGCATAGAAAGCAAGCAGGCATATAGTGACTGGAGTGTAGGGAGAACTCCACTAACGCTATGGACCAGAGCTAACTGGAGTGGAGACTAAGTAGGGCTAAGTTACAGAAGTGGTAAATGTTATCATCAACACTTCATGTCATGGAGGAACTGGAAAACGGAATTTGAATTACAGCAGCCCTCATATTTGATGTTCGAAAATATAATAATAAATTAATTAAAATTGATTCGTCAATCAAAAAATCAAACCTCGGTTCGAAGTGAAGCGGTGAATTTTTATTCTATGTGTTCTAGAGCTATGAAATCTATACATTCTGTGTTCTAGATCTATACTTTCTATTCTGAATGAATGAATGATTTTGTCTGGAGGGACAAATTGTCATGTGAAGCTTGACCAATCCTCAATTCTGCATGCACAGGACATGTACGGGACAGACAAAGCCAGACCTTGGAAGCGGCTTTCACCGCTTCAAAAATACAAATAAATACAGTCAAATAAATAGAAATGAAAATGATTGATTCATTTATAATATATTTGACAAACCAGTATTGTACTGCAGTGCACAGGCTCATGAAACTCTTTGACACCACTTGCTTTATATGGGAGGATAAGAGAGAACTGAGAAGAGACTCATTTACAGAAGTGGTACATTTTATTTTCAACACCATGTTGAAATGTGTTGACCAGCTGTCTCACACTAAACATATTGTGCTGAATAACGCTAAAAGTGTCTCTCTGGCCAGTAGAGGAACTTGTTTTGGTGCTGTACAGCAGTGGTTCTCAACCTGTGGTTCATGGTTTTTGGGCGGTCCCCAGATGACAGGGAAGAGACAATTTAAGGACTTTTAAGACCTTTTTAATATCTAACAAAATTAAGGAAAGGAAATAGGAAAAAAGCATTACTTCATCAAAAGTAATGAACAAACTATAGAAATGTGTGAAACATTGGCCAAATTGTCAAATCATTATTAAGAAATTAAGAGGCAAGATCTTTGAAAATAGACGATCACAATACCTCACAGCCGCTGTGAGCTTGTGGATCAGCTATTTTCACAATGTGGAACCAAGTCTAACAAAATTGAAGGCCTCAAACCGCATACTGTATCAAAGCAGGGGGGTCTACCCACTTCGATGATTATTTCGGTAGGGTTGCAGCCTAACAAGGTTGAGAGCCACTGCATACTGTGAACTATTTTCACTATTTTGGGTCCCATTAGAGATTATATTTTTCTTCTGGGTCTTGAGATAAAAGTTTTGGGCACTGCTTATACAGCACCCATATATAGCACATTTGTGCAAAAATACCCTCCATGTACACACTCCTTAAACAGAGACGTCTTCGCAGGCAGGGTCATGTGTGCCGTATGGAGGATGGCAGAATCCCTAAAGACCTCCTTTATGGAGAGCTTGCTTTGGGAAAGTGCCACGAGGGCGGCCACTGCTACGATACAAAGATCTATGTAAGAGAGACCTAAAAGCCACACACATCGACACAACCACCTGGGAAGCCTCAGTTAAAAACAGAGACACCTGGAGGCTTGAAACCCAGACGGGACTTCAGAGGTTTGAAGAACACCTGCTGCTTCAATGGGATGAGAAGAGGGCCCACAGAAGGACGAACCAGGCTGAAAGATCTGTGAGCTGTGTCAGAAGGACTGCCTCTCCCATGTTGGACTCTACAGTCACAAGAGGAGCTGCTCCAGCCAAAACCAGAAGCGCTGATCCAATGGTCCTACTGCTAAATACAACCATTAGGGGTATCTAAACAAAGCCAAACCAGTAGAGAACCTCTAAAGAATCATACATGGGCTGAACAGGTTCTTTGTACAGCAGTGGCGCTACAAGGGATCACCAACGATTCAGCCGGGGTCTGCAACATTATATTTATTTCATTGTCTCCACCAGCCGAAGGCTGAGGGAGAGTATGTTTTCCCCTCCGTCCGTCCGTGCATCCGTCCGTGCGTCCGTGCGTGCGTCCTCGCAGTTTGTGAACAGCTAATCTCAGTCACCGTTGGCCCGATCGCTGCCAAACTGAGCACACACACTCCCTGGATGCCAATCTAGAACCTCTGCCCCACATTTTTCAAATCAGCCTCATGGTGGCGCTATAACAGGCCGATTTGTGTGGCCTGGTTGTTACCAGCTAATCTCCGGCGCCGTTGGCCCGATCGCTGCCAAACTGAGCACACACACTCCCTGGATGCTAATTCAGAACCTCTGCCCCACATTTTTTAAATCAGCCTCATGGTGGCGCTATAACAGGCCGATTTGTGTGGCCTGGTGGAGACCTGTGCTCGGAAGAGCACTGCTTCTAGTTTGATAATGTGCCTCTCATCGCACTGTTTATTTATCATCCCAAGCTGATCTCCTGCTGCATGGCTCAGTACTGCTTTGCCCTGGGTGCCAGCCCGTCTGTTCCGATTAGCTTTGCCTCTCCGCATCACTGTCTGGAAATGATTCATTTGACTCGTATTTCAGGAAGCAAGTTGTGACGTAGGCGTCGTCGTTGCTGATTGGATGTTGTTCCAACGAATCAGAGTAGGGTTATCGTAGCAACGTCATCATAAACACACTAGTGTGTTTGACAGACATCACCGAAGACCAATAGGAAGCCACGGATGTGTGATGTCCCACCTCCCCTTGGAGATAGGAGGCTTTCCAGACTGTGATGCAGAGAGACAAAACAAATCGCGGAACGGTGCGAACAGGCTGGCACCCAGGCTACACGACCTTACTCCGGCCCAAGTCTCCATGGCGTGAGTAATCAATAGAAAAAAAGGCATTTTGGGGTGAACTACTCCTTTAACACATACCTCACCTTTAGAATATTTGCTCTACTTTGGACCAGGGGTGATGAATGATGATGATGATGATGATGATGATGATATACAATATAGTATACGACATACGATATAGTGTACTTTTCCTTTAAACAAAAGGGCAGGCATGTACAGTATGTTTGGTCTGTCATTTTAAAGGGATAGATTTTAAACTTTCATGTTTCAGATAGGTTTGCGATTAAAATAGAGTTTGAAGTTACAATGGGTTTTATAGGAAGGGCCAGATAAAATGAATATCAAAGATCTAAATACTGAATCAAGCAACTTAACAACTGCCTATGGGGTGCTCACACATCTGAGTAGACAATGGCCCCAAATTTGTTTGAGTGAAATATCCCTTTACTATCTAAATTATTTGGATGTGAATTTATTAATGCACAACGTTTTGACCTGATACGGTCAGGTCAAAACATTGGTAAATGAACTTTGTGAGCATTCACAACAGTGTAACTATGTGAATTTCCACATGGGGAGTTAATAAAATATTGGTACAATGTACTTTACAGAGATTGTGCATTATATTCACCCATTTACACAGATATCCATACACAGATGGCGGAGGAAACCATGCAAGGCACCAACCTGCTAACTGGGAGCAACTAGGGGTTCAGTGTCTTGCTCAAGGACTCTTCGACACCAACTCTGGGGGAGCCCGGGGTCGAACAGGGAGCCCTTCGGGAACCCTCCATGTTCTAAGAAGGCAACTCTACCCCTGAGCCACTTATGATATCATCATGCAGGTGACATCATTTGTTTCACCTAATGAAGGCCAACTGTGTCCGAAAAGTTGAATGATGTATGATGATGATATATGAATGATGTATTTTTCCGCAGACCCCCATCTGAAGGAGTTTGTGCCAGGGACCCCCATAAGAGATTTGTGTTGTTAAAATGTTTCACTTTTCTTTTTAAAGATCTTTTAAAAATAGCAGCTCTATAAGTTCATGGTGTGTTGTGAGCTAGTAGGTGGGCTATTTTCAAATAGCCCATGTACTGTACAATATATTATTGTGGTTAAACGGATTGTGATGCTATATTCACTCATTTTGTTGGTAACCCACTGGAACTTTCTCAAGAACCCCTGGCGGTCCACGGAGCCCACTTTATGAACCACTGATATAGACTTTAGGCCAGACATACTTCTAGTAATGTACAAGCTCAAAATGCATCATCATTCGTTGTGAGCTTGTAGGTCAGCTATTCTAGGCATGTGACAAGTTAAAGTTATACTGTGTAAGTTGCTAAACTAGTGGTCAGTAGCGGTATTGCTTTTTTCGGCCGTTTTTCGCCCGGAGCCGTCGCGGACCACCGGAGCGGCGCCACAAACCACTGCGACCGATACAAATCCGTGGAGGGGTAGAACGCATGGTAGAACGTAATTTTCTGGCCAGGATTTGGGGATTAACAAGGACTGTTGAAATACCATATGCTGCTGATACTAAAAATGTGAAAGCGCCCTGCATGTCAAACAATGGATGAACGGAAATGTCACATGGTGAATTGTGATCACCTTCACTAAAACTCGATGCTACAAAGTTCAAATTACTTCTTGCTCAAACTTTAACTCGGTTAAGATCACAGCATTTACACAAGCTTACTATCAGTTTACTATGCAAAGGATGTTGAGGTTTCAATGGAGACAGCACACCTTAGAACCGAAATGTGGAGAGAGATAGGAAATGTGCGATATCTGCCAACCTACTATGGTGCATTGCTTTCCAGTGCTTCAACAACCATTGGGGGATTTTTCTTCTCCTGCAAAGTTCCATATTTGACCAAAGAAAGACAGCAAACAGTTCACCAGGGACATTTTTTTTTAAACTTTTGACCACAGTTTTATTGGCCACATTTATCCAGCTCACTTTATACAATCTGTCTCCATACTCGACTTCTTAGCAGCATTCTTATCAATCAGATAATTCCTCCTCCTTCTTTTGGCCTTTCTGGCTGTTAGCGCGGTGTGCTGTCCTGACCGTGACATATTGTAGCTCTTCATTCGTCTTCATTGCACTTCCATGCACCACACCGTGACACAATCAGGAACGCCCCCGTCTCGCCATTTGAGAGACCGTCGTTGGCGATGGCTTGGACAGTGGAGGGCCAATGTTTGTCTTCCTGTATGGATGATCTGTTATCTTCCCGGCCGGTATCTGATGTCCCGCATGCCTGCAAATCAGGATGGATTGCTACTGTTTTACTTTATACACTCTCATGAGTGCTGGTGAGGGAAAAATCGACCAAAACAAAAGTGCAGTTTTGTTCTTAAGAGGCCACATTACTGTACATCAGGGGTTTTCAAACTCTTTTGAGTCATAAAAATACTGTAAATAACCCTTCAAAATAGCCAATCTACAAGCACACAACATGTCACAACGTGTTGTTTTTGGTGAAGAGAGTTGAGGTAAATGGAAAAAGAAGTCATCAAGTACAGTGCAAATCAGGGTTTTTTAAGGATAGTCTAAGTGGTTAAACTGAAAGTGATATTGATGCAGCCCAAATATTATCAAAGTATTCTGAGGCACCCCTGGACAGGCATCACGGCACCCTAGGGTGCCATGGCACCAACTTTGAGAAACCCTGCTGTACATCACTGTAATGCGACAGGCCTTGTTTTGCCCGATGCAACTGGCCTCATCATGGGAGGGAGGCTGTGCTGGCAAAGGGCCGCCTTGATCACCACAAAATGCTTCTCGGCAGACGTCTGTTGTGGAGGCGCACGTTGTGTTTTGCATGCGGGGATGAAGCCTCGCTGGTAATCAAGAAGAACAAACTTAACCAAGCCTTTAATTGTTGTTTGTGTAACTGTCGGTTCCCGTTTAAATTCCCTCGCGGGATCCAATGCAATGGAGGGGCATGTGTAAACGGCACAATAAGAGCTTTTATACCCACCCGAAATGACATCGTAGATTCTTATTAGGAGGTAATTGAGACATCATCCGGTTGGTTGAACTTGCTGCAACCTTGGGGTATTGCCCCTTCAAGCTGTCTTTGACGTCTGAGCCACTGTTGCTAAACAATCTCTACGTAGAGCCAGACCGATGCCAGACTTTTTGGGTCTGATGCTGATCCTGGTTTTGAAGAGTCACCGGGAGCAACTAGGGGTTCAGAGTCTTGCTCAAGGACTCTTCGACACTAACTCAAAACATTCTAATCAATTTGAAAAATGTACATTTGATTAAAGTTTCTAATTTGAGAATATTTAACTTAAGAGCGAAAGAAATACTAAAAACATAAACACTGTTATTTTTTGAGTATTTAAACTAAATAAACACATCGGCTGCATATATTTGCAGATACCAAAACAATTATGGATGATCGGCCAGACCAATATATCTTCCGGGCTCTACTCTCTAATAAATGGTAAATGGTGTATTTATATAGCGCTTTTCATCCAAAGCGCTTTACATACTGTAGATTGTGCGTTACATTCACCCGTTCACACACACATTCATACACTGATGGTTCAGAGTCTTGCTCAAGGACACTTCGACACTAACTGTGGGGGAGCCCAGGATCGAACTGGGAATCTCACGGTTGCCCCCGGCAGCTCGGCCACTCTACCTAACCTGAGCCACTGCTGCCCCACTAATCATCAAAACACACCTCCATGTCACCTCTGTTTAACCCTGCCAACAGTTTCAGTGGATCGGCCTGGTGTCTAACAGCAGACGAATGTGGTTGTGTCGGGGCAACTCCCGGGTGTCTGTGTGTTTGTAAACTGTGTAGATGTGAAACAGGGCCTCGCTGAAAAAGGACACGCAAGCTCAGCGACCTCCCTGGATGCACAAAGGTTAAAGCGATAAAGCAGCCATTTCTGTCCTTTCAAGTCTTGCATCATTACACCATTATCATTATGCTGCTTCCCATCGGAATTAAGAACTGACACTTTATCTCAGGGTAAGCTATGAACTAAATATGTGACCATCAGATTCCGGCTCCAATGAAATCAGACCTCAATTAGTTCACCATGAAAACCTCTTGACTGATGCATCCATGGGAAAAATATAACTCAAAATCTTAAGAGTTATCCTCCAAATTGCGATGTACAATATGTGCATTTTTGATCTGTCTGTCTGTCTGTCTGTCTGTCTGTCTGTCTGTCTGTCTGTCTGTCTACAGAACCTACCTACCAACCTACGTACCTATCTGCAGTATACCTACCTACAGTACCTACCTACCTATCTATCTGTCTGTCTGATCAAGAAATAGACACACAACACAGTAGTATAAACAGACCTTGCCCACAACAGCCCAAAGCCCCCCCCCCCCCCCCCCCCCCTCTCTCTCTCTCTCTCTCTCTCTCTGTCCCTCCCTCCCTCTCTCTCGCACACACACACAGTACCACCATCATCTCATTCCGATGGACACGCATAGACACACGTGTCTACATGTATCGCTTCACACGTCAACGTGCCGAGAGAGGCCCCCCTCCCTGAGGCGAGCCGGCAGGCTGTCTCTGCCCACCCACCCCTCCAAACCCATTCCATTATTTATGTGTTTAATCTCTCATGGCGCACAGCGCTTGGCCTCGCGGTGCCAGGTGTGGCCCGCGGAACAAACTCCTCTGTTTGTCACTGCAAAGTGCGTTTCGGTGGCGCAAGCGTTTATTGATCCGGCCGGATGGGGGTGGTGACTCTGCTGTCATAGTTAAAGTTATGGGGGTGTCAGTCAACGTCAGGGTCGGCGAGCGTAATGTAACGATCCACAAGCAGTGAATGGATTTGACGTTCAGAGATGCATGGCGAGAGAAGGGGGCCGGGCACTTCATGAGGAACGTGCCGGAGGAACACACGAAAAAAAAAGAAAATAAAAACTGCCTGCGAAATGGTCAACGTCAGAGCAGCCGCGGCCCATTATAGTATACAGTATGTAGGCCTACAACCCCCACACCGGCAGTGCCTGACACACGGCTGCACTAGTCGACGTGCCTTCAAGAAAAAGAGCATGGCGAGCGAGCTCTGGAGATTGGCTATTCAGGTGACATATCTCGCATGCAGCGCGCAACAGCGCTGAGTTACACCTACAACGCACTTCTCTGCCATTCCTGAGTTGTTGTAATATGAAAACTCCCTTAACAAAGATTTTTTGAGGAAAATGATATTTCAGGCATCTGACGAGTTCCCCGAGTTCAGGAGACGAGAACAGGTGCGCTTCCTCTGATTGCTGCCACTGATTTGGGCAGTGGGTGCTTAGCTCTAGGTACAACTGAGTTCAAGTATCCACATGAGTGGAAAAAAGCAGCACACCAGAATGAACATACAAGACGGGCTCAGATATGAAGTTCCATTTTATTCTGAATGCTCCCCGAGTTATTCCCAATGATCCACACTGCCACAGACGAGTTTGACGTGTTGTTTATTTTTGGCGCTGTTCGCTAGCGTATGAGTCGGTCGCCAATTATTTCCGGGGTAACGGGAAGGTCACCTGTGACCTGACACGTTGATGACTTAGGGCCGATTGATACTCCACTTTTAGAGGCGAATTTGTTTCGGTTCTGCTCTGTCCAAACTACAATGATTTCATTCAGATGTCTTTGGGTAACTTCATTAATTCGGTTGTTGAGATTTTGACTCCCCGAACTGAACCGAAATAAATTCGGCTAAAAGTGGAGTATGAATTGGCCCATAATCTGAACAAAAACAGCTTGCACTTTTCTTTTGGAAATGGCACGAGTGGTTCCAGCCCTTTTTAGTGTAATGGCCTATCTCAAGAATGACATAACATTTGACTTGGTCAATTATTTTGGCCTAAAGTCATGTTACTCCACAAAACATTTGGCCAAGTTATTTAATCATATACCGGTAACTTCTTCTACAGACAGTGTTATTTTGATGTCAATAGTCATATATTGTTATATAAACGTTTTGGATGAAATGATTAAGACATAACATATAACGTAGTTCGTAATTGCTGAAGTTACCACACACTGGCTGATTACTGCACCCCACACCCCCTCCGTTATCTCCATCAGTCACAAGACAGTCACAGACACAAATCAGTCTTCACTTCTCCTCTCCGCTCCTTTCCCGTCCTCTCCCATTCATATGGCCCTCGCGGTGTCGCTCCCAGTGGTGTAAAGTAACCACATAGATTTACTTAATTACTGTACTTCAGTACAATGTTGAGGTATGTGTACTTTACTTGAGTATTTCCAATTTCCAATACTTTTACTTCTACTCCACTACATCACAGTGTCACGGTTCGGTGTTGTGGTGGTGAGGACCCAAATGCAGAACTCAACTCAAAACTCAAAGTATTGCAGACTTTACTGAACTAAAACTTAAACGGTTAACACAAGCACACAGGTTTTATACACAACAGACTCAAAACATACAGGGAACCAGAAGAACAGACAGCAAACAATGAACCAGCACAGAGAGCAGATACAGGCAGGATTAAATAGTCTCTGACCAGCTAGGCAGTCTTTAGGCCAACAGCTCACAGCTGTGAAGCCGGGAGGAGCTCAGATTTTCAATCTCAGTTTAGGCAGGGGAGGGGGCGAGCACGAAAAGGTGAAGTGGGGAAAAGGCCGGGGTGAGGCCCTGGAAGTGCCACCGTGTGGCACAGATCATGACACACAGAGGCAAATGTTGTGCTTTAATTCCACTTATTTGAGAACTTTAGTTACTAGTTACTTTAGAGATTGTGATTATTATTACAAAACATACATTAATCACTTTAGCCCATATATTACTCAGCCATTTGAGAATAGCAGATCTACAAGCTCACAATGTGTCGCATGTACCGTAGATCGTCTATTTTCAAAAGATGTGTTGCATTTTGAACTTGTGAAATGGGAAATTCTGCACAATGAGAACTTTTACTTTTGGTACTTTAAGTACATTTAGATACCAATACTTTTGTACTTTTACTCAGTACATTTTTAATTCAGAACTTTTACTTGTAAGTTGTAACAGAGTATATTTCTACATTGCAGTATTGATACTTTAACCTAAGTAAGAAACGTGAGTACTTTTTAAACCCACTGGCCGCTCCACCCCCCTTGCCTGTCCATGATAACAGTCATTATCGCCCTCACACGGAGGCGCGCCACCCACTAAGATAGAGACTGCCAAGACACACAAACTACAGAGAGGTCACGCGGGAGGGGCGCTTGAAGGAGGGGAGATGAAGATGGAGGATTGGAGCATGATGGTGGTGGTGGTGGAATGTGGCGCACTCTTGTTAGTGCAAGAGTGGGCCTCGCTTCACACCACAGTTCACAGCACATTGTCGCTGACGGTCGTGGAAACCTTGTATGTCCAAAAGTGTTACTTTTCAGCAAATGGAGGGGAAAGAAAGAACCTGTGTGTTCCAATAGATCCAAAGTAGTTATTATTTAGTAACAAGCCCTTGCAGCGCTTTTTGAACTTAGATTGTCTATTTTTGCAAATTTGGTACGACGCTAATCGTGTATAACGAGGTAGGGCGTTCATTTATGGGGGGGAAAAAAATACACTTTAAAAGTTGAAATATGGAGACACCGTTGTGTCCTGTTGAGATTGGCAGATTTCACCCAGGGTTTTTTCCTCTCACTCATATCACTTTGTCAGGCTGACCTTACTCAATGAACAAAAATAAAAATAAAACAATCCACAGGAGGCAAGCAGTGATCGCCCCATGATGTGCACTGCAATGTAGTTTCAAATGCACCGCTTTTTTGAGAGTAAAAAAGAAAAAAAGACCTGTGTGACATGTGTGATCTTGGCAGGTTGCCCCAGGAAATGTGCCAATCTCAACACGATTGAGAAACGGTACAAGGTTTCTGCAGACAGCAACGATATCCACACTCGCAGCCACTCAAATAGCCTGTGGAAAAATCCAAACCATCCATGCTCCTCTTCTTGAAGGAGCCACACGTTTGGTACTGAGAATTGAGAAGTCGTGTTCAGCATTTGTAAGCCTAAGAAGAGTTGGCCGTTGATGTTTATAGACATCCTGCACAATCGGTTATATATTTATTGACACTAAATAAATAATCTGTGGGTTTGAATTTTGGACAGTTTCAGTGGAAAAACGACTTTATGGTTTGGCCTGCCTACGCTTCTGCAAAAATAAAGAGTTGCCTGAGGCTAAATGTATAGGTGCAAGTGCACAATGGTGTAGACTAGAGTATTACTGTAGAAAGAAACTCATTAACTGCAAGAATTGAAGGAAAGAAGGAGAACAAAGGTGACATCGGCAACTACATGACACTTGACTATCATTATTAGCAAATAGTGATGAAATTAGAATCAAATCAAATGAAGCCTTTTTATGTTTTTACAATCCAAGAACTATGCAAGGCTGACGTGAGTGGGTGTCATGCTTGCAGGTTCCACGCCAAGCTATTAGAAATGATTTACAGCTCGCTGTGAAATGAACGATGACCTCGCTCGTTAAATTGGGACAAAATGGTAAAAGGTTCATTTATATAGCGCCTTTATCCAAGGCGCTTTACAGAGATTGTGCATTACATTTACCCATTCACACACACATTCATACATTGATGGCGGAGGAAACAATGCAAGGTACGCTCACCGGTAGCAACTAGGGGTTCAGAGAGTTGCTCAAGGACTCTTCGACACCAACTCTGGGGAGCCCGGGATCGAACTGGGAACCCTTCGGGAACCCTAATGGATTGCATTTTTATAGCGCTTTTCTAAGCAAGTTGCGAACTCAAAGCGCTTACAATGTTCCATTCATTCATACATTGGGAGGTGAAGCGGCGAACAGTCAACGCCAGCGTCCTCACTTCCCACATTCACACACCAATGGTGGCAACTGACAAGCTAACACCATTGGAGGCAACGCAGGGTTCAGTGTCTTGCCCAAGGACACTTCGACATGTAGACAGGAGTAGCCGGGAGGTGAACCACCGAGCCCGGGATCGAACTGGGAACCCTTCGGGAACCCTAATGGATTGCATTTTTATTGCGCTTTTCTAAGCAAGTTGCGAACTCAAAGCGCTTACAATGTTCCATTCATTCATACATTGGGAGGTGAAGCGGCGAACAGTCAACGCCAGCGTCCTCACTTCCCACATTCACACACCAATGGTGGCAACTGACAAGCTAACACCATTGGAGGCAACGCAGGGTTCAGTGTCTTGCCCAAGGACACTTCGACATGTAGACAGGAGTAGCCGGGAGGTGAACCGCCGACCCACGGACCGTTGGCCACCCCGCTCTACTTCCTGAGCCACAGCCGCCCCCAACCCTCCATGTTCTAAGACGGCAACTCTACTCCTGACCCACTGCCGCCCCAAGTGACTGCTGCTGTTGAATTAACACGCTGGGGTTCAGTGAGTTTGCGGCTGTACCTGCCAATGACAAGACCAGCATTTTTTTCTGCTATTTTTTGCTACTATTCCAGTGTGCTAAACTTCAAGACGGAGAAAGGCTGAAGTTTCCTGTAATCCCTGCTAATGATGTCATCAGCAGCCACATTTGGAAGCTATTCACAGCCAACCTCGGAGACACAGATGGCTCATTTCCATTGCTTAGTGCCAGGGTGTGCTGGGCCATGTACTGTGTACGGCGTAAGCATGGCGGAGCCTTTTACAGCCATTCTTTCAATCCAATCCAATCATCAGAGTGAACAGGGCTGTTCAGGGGCATGGGCATGTTCATGGCTGCGGTGTTGCTATAGTAACTTAATGTTGCAGGCTGGTATTATTTGTGTGTAATGCTTGCTGGCTAAAGGATCATTTGTACGTGTCAAGTCAAACTTGTGTATTTTGTAAGAAATAAAGAAGTATACATTTGCGTTTATAGTATATATTTATTTTACGTTTATGGCTAGTTTAATATCTTCCTTGACTGACAGCTGTCCAGTGTCCAATCACTGGCAAGCGTAATGTTACCCCGTCTCCGAGACGCCGAGTCTGACACTCTCTGCCTTCTGTTATTTTTTAATTTTTTCTTGGGGGGGGGGGGGGGGGCACGTCCGATTCTCCTGACTGTGTCTGACATCCCTGCCGTTTACAGCCTGATGTTTAACATTGTTTCAGCTATAGGCTATTTGTGCTAATAACTCAGACGAAAGGACATTTGAGCAAAGCAACGGTCGATAGGTTCGAACACTGAGGGCATCAATAAACGCTCTGTGTGAAAGCTGTGGACATGATGATATCCAATGCACTCCTCGGTTCATACTACGCTTTAGTGAGAATTCATTGAGGAACAATGAGGTGAAAAAGTCTCAAGTCTTCATGTTTTTTTTTTTCTTCCATCTCATCTATTGATCCTTCAATGTACCTATGCTTCTTTGTGGAGCCGTGGAGCGGCATCCACTTTCAACATTAGGTGTTGCATCATATCAAACAGGGTTAGGTTGGGTTGGGGACACTGTGACAAAGTCATGAACGTAGAGAACTCCCGCCGGGAGTTGGCAACTGTTGAAAACGTAAGAAGGACACGATAAAATAAAGCATAATAAAATGATCGTCAGCCTAGGTAATTTTTCACGCACATGCATGCACGAACACACACACGCACGCACGCACGCACGCACGCACACACACAGACAGACAGACAGACAGACAGACAGACAGAGACACACACACACACACACACACACACGAACATTTTGCTCAATGCAATTAGGCGCTATCAAGTCTATTCAGTACCTAAAAGACCTTCAGGTCTGCACAATGGGCCTTTTGGACTCAAAGATGGAGGCATGGCATAGAGGGGATGAGATAGGAACCGGAGCAATGAAAAGACCATGGAGGGTTGAAGGAGCTGTGGGAGTGCTCCCTCTTTGTTCAGAAGATAGGAAGGGAGCTGGAGAGAGTGCGCACGTGTTCCTCTCTGAGGAGGAGGCATTGTTTGCGGCACGACGCTGAGCACGTGCTGAGCACGCGCACAGCCACTGAGATGTTCATAAATCATACTCCATCGCCCATTGCCCCCCCCTCTCTCTCTCTCTCTCTCTCTCTCTCGTAATTCTTCTCTCCGTGGAAGCGAGGCATGCTGGGAAGAGAGTAGGCGAACATAGGTGATCTATAAGCTCACAATGCATCACAATGCAACGGTTAGTCTTTCTCATCACTCTCTCCACCTGTTGGTGGAGGACTTTGGTCCCAATATAAAGGGTTGGGTTATTATTTCATTTATGGATAATCTATCAAATTACTCTTTAAAAAAAGAAAATCATTAGTGGGGATATGGAGAATCAAATAGCAAACCCATTTTTTATCATCAGTGGGGATATGGAGAATCTATCAAATAGCAAGCCAATTATCTTTCATCATCAGTGGGGATATTGGTTTGATACCTTTTCTTTTCAATCCGCGGTCCCCAGATAAATCCTTGATAGTATATAGGAACCTCCTCGAGGACCCCTGGGGGTCCTTTGTCCCCACGTTGAAAACCAGTGGTCTAAACTAGTTCAGGAAAAGGACGAAAGAAGAAGAGGAGAAATGCATTGCAGCTTCGTTATTAGTTTTGCCTCTTTTTGTCTTCTTCAATCAGATTTTCTTTCTTTGTCAGTCTTGGTCCTTTACTGCACTTTGGTCGACCTTTGGTCATTGTAAAAGTGCTTTATGAATGAAGTTTGAGTTGACCAAAGTGCATGTGATATCTTTATTGCGACCGTAGGTCGCATTTACTATCAAACCCTGCACAAAGTGTCAGTCTGTCTGTCACACCTCACACGTCACACTCTTGCCCTGCTCATATCTCCGCAACCGTTGCCCCGATCCATGCCAAATTTTGCACACACGTTCCTTACCTGCCAAACTACAACCTCCAAGGACCCCCAGAGCTCCAGGGACCCCCAGGTCCCTGGGGGACCCCCAGATGTAAAAAATGACCAAATGACCACCCCAACGGGGCTGCTCACGGGGAATTCCCGGGGACCACCCACTCCTGGTGCTCCAGAACGGATGCAAAAGTGGTGGCGCCCCCAGTGGAGGACCCCCTACACTGCAGCTCACATAAAATGCCGTAACTCCGGCTAGGAGCGACCGGGACAGCCGGGGCCGGTACCTATTCGTCCGCCTTGCCGGCACGGAGACCCCACCCCTCATTTCTCACCTGGCCCTCTTCTAGCGCCACCATGAGGCCGATTCTTGCAAAGCACAGTTTTGGACACTGCTCCTACAATTTTTGCCCTAAAATCACGCAAATCGGTACACAGTATGTCTACACTCATCCCATCAACATGAATCTCTCCCATATAGCGCCACCTCCAGGCCGAATTTTAAAAACACATTTTTGGACACTGCTCCTACAGATTTTGCCCTAAAATCACGGAAATCACTACACAGTATGTCTACACTCATGTCATCAACATGGATCAGGAAGATTTGGCAAAACACATTTTTGCCCTATTTGTGGAGATAAGTGACCTACGGTCGCTTATCTCCCGATTAGGGAGCCTTACTGGTTATAATAATAGCAAATATGTGAAATAGGCTAGTTTAACTTTGTTAGCCTATATGTAGCTAACTTACTTGCTTTTACACATAATGTAATCTGTCCAACTATAGCTTACACAACACTGGATATAATTGCAGACAGTTTCATCATCATAATGTGTAGCCTGAGGCGAATGGTGTGACAAGGGTGTTCACCCAGAACGTCACTAATTTGAGTGACCTCATGACCGTTCTTCTGTGCCAACCGTCAAAATGTCAGCTCTGCACAGAGGAGATCTCATAATCTAAGATGCAAATGTTGTGGGTTACAGTTAGGTGTATAGGAGCAGCACAGCCTCTAGCAGGGCTTTAAGACGTATACCTGTCTTACACCTCCCTCTCTCTGTCTTTGTCTTTCTCTCTCATGCGCACACGCATGCACACACAATTTGGAGAGATTAGGGCCGTCAGAAGCGCTATCCGCACGCTCACCCTTGTCTTGCCCGTACAAGCCGACCTTAGATAAACATTAAAATATGCATTTATACATTTGTTTAGAGCTCCAACGCTCTGCAAAAGCTTGTACAGTACCAAAGGTTATATGACCGAACACTACTTTGCCACTTTGTTGTACAGAATGTTAATGTCAATAATTATGTTATTCATAGACCTGTCAAATTTTAATCTGTGCAGAAAGGAATTATTTACTTCCAAGGAACCTACAAAATAATGTTTAAGGATAAAGATAAAGGAATATGACCTAAGAAGGCAGGGAGACTTAAAGCAGCCTTTTGTCCGCACTACTCAAAAAGGTATACATGTGCATTTCCACCTGCGGGGTTACTCTGTGGAATGAAGTTCAGGAATAGATAAAACAAAGCAATAGTATGCCACAGTTTAAACATCAATATAAGAAAAGTACAGAAATGATGAGGGAAATTGAAATTGTTGATAGTGATGAAAAGGTTTGAGAGGGTACTGAATGGTGAGGTTGTGTGGAAGTATTAATGTACTGTATGTGTACATTTTTTCTTTTTTCTTTTTAATATATTTTTTCTCACAAGATGATGTGTTAATATGAAACTGTTATGAAGGAGTATAGGATATTATAAGAGCTTCATGTTTTTTGTATGGTGTTTGAAACAAACATACAAACAGAACGAAAGAAAGAAAGAAAGAAAGAAAGAACGAAAGAAAGAAAGAAAGAGAATGTGAAGCGCATTGACTTTACACCTGCATGAAATGTGCTATACAAATACATGACAATAGAATTTCACCCACTCCTTTTCACCTCTGGCGTTAACATGACAATGAACTTGGCGTTGAACCTGAATTTGAAGTGTTTGCGGTGCCATAAAAAAAAAATAAACAAAAATACAATTGGTCCTGACTAACCCACCATAACCCCAGCCTCACAGCAACCTGACATGGTTTTCAGAATAATGGGCTGTCGGGTTAACCGCAGCTCCTGTTGCTGCTTTGTGTGGTTTGATTTAGATGTAGGGTGAATTTCAACAAAATTGATACAAAAACACTATTTTTTAATTTAAATGTTCAGCCATATATTCATATTACCATGTAATATAAATGCTTACAATTAATGCAAGCCCTGCATATATTAAATGAAGTTTATTCAAAAGGGAAATACAATATTGTGTGGGGCTGTGTCTGTAGTTGTGTGTATACTGTACCACTTGGAAGAGTGAGTGTTTACCAAGGTCAGCAGCACCTCATCAATACCGTGTGTGCTCCCTTCTCCTGTTTGATTGACATGAAGGTCAAGCAGTTTTGGTTTGGTTTAAAGAGATATTCCACCACGCCTCAAGCCAAAATCAGGCTGATCCAGTGCGTTTCAGGAGCCATATAACTGAATAAAGGAGGCACATGGAGCAACTAAAACAATTGGTGCCTTTTATTTTTGATAACAGGGTGCAAAGCCACAGGAAAAAAAAAACGTATTGATGTCATGTATACATTACATCTTCATCAGATCATCTAGCTTTCAGTTTTGGTTTGGTATTTGATTCTCAGACTTATTTGACGTGATATGCTCGGTTTTTCATATTATTTAAGGTATACAATGACATTGTCATTGTATATCAGCTGCTATTTTCATATTCTGGATATGTTTTCCACTTGCACAAGAAGAATTTCTATCTTCCGTGGTGCAATCTATCCATTGCTAATTTTTAATCACACACCTTAAATTGGACTTTACATATTTGTTTTTGCATAATGTGTTATTTGTCCTGTTCTGTGTCCCTTCCCTCTACAGTGCATGCTCTCTCTCCCCTATTATAATTCATTCTATAATTGCAATGTTGAGAGCTCACAGAAAAATAATTTTGGTGACAATAAAGTTGCTTGTAATAGAACATAATGACTGCAACTGGTGGATGTCTGGACCGGCCACTATCTACACTGACATGGCTGGTCAGGGCTCACATAGCAACTGACAACGGTGGTGTTAAGTAACCAGCATATTTACTTAAGTACTGTACTGAAATACAATTTTTAGGTATTTGTACTTTACTTGAGCATTTCCAATTTCCAATACTTTTACTTCTACTCCTTCGCTACTGAGTAAATGTACTCAGTTACTGTTCAACGCTGCTGCTGGCTGCCAGGCGATGCCTCTTCCCTGCCAGTCTAATAAAGTTAATGGACTCCTCCGCCCGCCCTCAACGAGTTCATCAGGTGGCTTCATTTCGCGCTGACATTTTAAACTCTCCATATTTATGCAAATGGATGCAATTCGAGGCGAGGTACAATCTGGCAGAGTGAAAAGTGGGGTCACAAAACCTCAAGCTAACTGGACCAGACTGGTTTTTATCACCATAAAAGAAACAAGATAAGAAGAATGATTCATATTATGCTAGCTTGTTGCCAAAAACCCTGGATCCCTTGCATCTTACTAAACATTAAAAAAAAATTATACAATTCAAGCATTACATTAAGATGCTTTTCACATCTAAAGTTGACTTAAAGGTCCAGAGCAATAACCCAATTATTACATTATTAGTTCATTAGAAACTCAGGTCAGGATTATATTAGATAAGAATTAATAGATTAATAAGAATTACATTTGTTGTCTCTGAAACAGTATTCAAAGGTGTTATTTAACATTGCAGTTATTATTAGAAGCCTAGTAGTTGTAATATATTTTTTGTGTATGTTTACATTTAGATGTTGGATTGTTTGTGCCTGTAAGAGTGCATGAATGTGACCCTTTTCCTGCTATTCTTAAGTTATTTTCCCTTGCTTTAGTTTGTGTGTAAATGCTAGCGTGTTTGTGTTTACTGTAATTTAGCATGTGTTGCACTAAATTCTGTGACCAGAGGTCTTACCTAGTTATGATTTAGTCACAAGCTATTTCTATATAATTTTCTTTGGTTAAATAGTCATAAGAAAAATCATAAAAAGAATATAAAACTGGCACACCTGCTGGACAGCAGATGCAGGACCAACAGTGGAATAGGCCTAGAAGTCTGCACACTGATTAATAAAAAGCTCCCAGTCAAGGCTTTATTATAGATTAAGGTTTCGACACAATTGGTAATTCAGAAGAATTAAATATTCACAAAACCCACAGAATGAATCACATTCACTTTCATGTATGCAAACAAACAATAATAATACATAGTTAATGTAGTGTACACCTTTAAGAGAGACTATGACGTCACTATGAAGCCAGGAAGCAAGTAGTGAACGGAACGTGATACTCTGTACTGTGTTCATTCTATCATCTAGTAAAGGACTTATTGTGTTATATACTCAACAAAGTGTGTGGACATTCAGCTCATTACATTGGCGACGAGTGATGCAGCTTTCCAGTGCTCAAAGGATCCACGGTGATTTTTGATCTTCTCTCCCCTGTGGAATACATTGGAGGCTAATAACAACAGCAGGGCAGCTAACGGCTAACAGGGCTAACACCAAAGGGATGCGTGAGTCTGCACATGTGTTTCTGAAACAGAACGTCTTGGATATCATATTACTGCTGCCTGTGCACAACTAAACTGTGAATTAATCTACACTTGATAATCGAAATGGAAATGACATTGCTAAGAAGCCAGATCGCTACTGATGGAAATTAACTGACTATAAAAAAATAAAAAAAAATAAAAAGAAAGACCATAAAAGCACAGAAATATGGCGGCTGAACTACCCTCCTTCCCACCTTTTGACATCAATGCAGACCCTGCTGCTCTGGCAGTTACATGGAAAAGATGGATGAGGAGATTCACCACTTTCTTGGTGGCAGCTAATATTGATAACAAAAAGAGGAAAAGAGCTATGTTATTGTACTATGCAGGAGAGCAAGTACAAGATATATTTGAAACACTCCCTGATAGAGGTGCAGATGATGACTATGACAAAGCTGTCACACTACTCACAGATTA
Source organism: Nannobrachium achirus (assembly GCF_963921795.1). NCBI lineage: Eukaryota > Metazoa > Chordata > Actinopteri > Myctophiformes > Myctophidae > Nannobrachium > Nannobrachium achirus. Next base: position 21,294,955 of record NC_137830.1, read on the forward strand.
TTTTCTCCCAAGTCACAATGTGGAATATGAAATCTATGTTTTTCGCCAGTCAAAGCAAAACTCAGGTGAAACAATTGATGCTTTTGCCACAAGGTTAAGACAGCTTGCCCAGACATGTGAATTTGCTGATGTGGACAAGGAAATAAAGTCCCAAATCATTCTCAGTTGCACATCATCACGCCTAAGGAGGAGGGCACTCAGAGATGCTGGTTTAACCCTTAAGGACCTCCTTGACCTCGCCAGGTCATTTGAAACTTCTGAACTGCAAGCTGCAAGTATTGAGAACAAAATTGACTGTGCACAAGTCGCAGCAATGTCAATTAGAGACAACAAGTCATGGCCTACAGCACAACAACGACAGACAGACCGCAGAATGGAGGGAAATGATAGAACATCATGCAGGAACTGTGGAGGCACATTCCCACATCAAGGTGGCCAGCCAGCATGCCCAGCAAGAGGAGTGGAATGCAGGGCATGTGGTAAGCTCAATCACTTTGCTCGTTGTTGCCTGTCAAAACAATACACAGAACAACGCAACCGACCAACACAGAGAGAGCCACGTGGACGAAGAGACAATCAGAGGCCGAGAGTGAAAACAATGCAAACGCAGGAAGACGACACCACACCTGTTGATCGCTTGACTACAGCTGATTCAAGCACAGATGATGAATATGTATATGTCACACAAGCTACCTCCTCCGAACCACCGCCAACAACACAAATATGGATTGCTGGCAGACCTGTGCAGGTCCTGATCGACACTGGTGCCCAGGTCAATCTGCTGGATAGAACGGCTTATGAACAGGCCATGTCAAATATCACACTCGAACAATGCACCAAGAAGATTTTCCCATATGGAATACGAACACCAATTCCCCTCCTGGGGAAGGCACATGCAGAAGTCTCGGCCAATGGCAAGTCCACACCTGCTGTATTCTATATTGTGCAAGGTGACCATGGCTCCCTGCTCGGGTACAAAACTGCATCTGCCCTAGGCCTGATAAAAGTGGTGTGTTCAACTAAAACTATACAACCCACCATGTCCAAAGCAGACAAGCTCATGCTCAAATATCCCAACATTGCAAAAGGGATTGGAAAGTTGAAGGACTTCCAAGTCAAGCTTCACATTGATCAGAGTGTCGCTCCAGTCATGCAACCTCACCGCCGCATTCCCTTTCACATCAGGAAGAAGGTGGAGCAAGAACTGGAGGACTTAGAGGACCAAGGCATTATTGAGAAAATAGAAGGCCCCACTCCATGGGTGTCCCCCATTGTAGTAATGCCAAAACCAAAGAACCCAGAAAAGGTACGAATCTGCATAGACATGCGTCTGCCCAACACTGCTGTGCTCAGAGAACGGCACATCTCACCTACGGTGGATGACATTGTGCACGACCTCAACGGTGCAACTATATTTTCAAAGCTGGACCTCACTGCAGGCTATCATCAGCTGGAACTAGCTCCTGAGTCAAGATACATCACAACATTCTCAACACATGTTGGACTGAGAAGATACACAAGACTCATCTTCGGAATCTCATCAGCAGCTGAAGTGTTCCAACACACAATCCAGAATGTACTCCATGGAATCCCAGGAGTCCGAAACTTCAGTGATGATATCCTGGTCTATGGTGTCACAGCTGAAGAACATGATCGCTCCTTGGAAGCAGTCTTTGAAAGACTACACATGAACAACCTGACAATCAACAAAGACAAGTGTGAGTTCCACAAAACGTCATTGGAGTTCTACGGCTACATTTTCTCGAAAAATGGCATCTCCGCCGACCCGAAGAAGATTGAGGCAATCACACACATGTCATTGCCTCAGAACCCAAGTGAAGTGCGCAGCCTAATAGGAATGGCAAACTACAGCGCTCGTTTTATTCCTGACTTCTCCTCAATCACCCAGCCGCTGCGTGACCTCACAAAGAAGGACACTGAATGGTCCTGGGAAGCAAAGCACACTGAGGCACTGAATACCCTCAAGGACAGACTTGTTAACAACCCGGTGATGAGCTACTTCCACCAAGACAGGGAAACAAATGTCATTGTGGATGCCAGCCCTGTAGGACTTGGTGCGATACTCTCACAAACAGACAGAAAGACACAGACGACACACATTGTGGCATACGCCAGCAGAGCACTCACACCAGTTGAGCAACGATACTCTCAGACTGAAAGAGAGGCCCTCGCAATAGTCTGGAGCTGTGAGCACTTCAATCTGTATCTGTACGGTGCTCCTTTCAACATGGTCACAGATCACAAGCCTCTTGAGCTTATCTTCAACAACCCCAAATCTAGGCCACCAGCCAGAATTGAGAGGTGGGCTCTCAGACTCCAGCCCTACAAGTTCAAAGTCATTCACAAGGCGGGCAAAACAAATCCCGCCGACTACATGTCCCGCCATCCACAACGTGTTCATTCCTCGGTGCTCACTGATGATGTGGACACAGAAATGCATGTCCGTTTCGTTGCAACGCATGCAGTGCCCAAGGCGATGACTCTTGAGGAAGTAAAAAGGGAAACTGCAACTGACCCCATACTGCAGCACCTGAGCAAGATCCTTCATTCAGGCAACTGGGAAAGTCTGGATGTGGACTTTCCATTGGAATCCGAAAGAGCAGCTCTCAAAGAATTCCACAGAGTCAAAGACGAACTTACTGTTTGTGATGAAGGCTGTCTGCTGCTTAGAGGTCACAGACTAATAATGCCAAAGACATTACAGGCCAAAGCCCTCGCTCTTGCACATGAAGGCCATCAAGGCATTGTTAAAACAAAGCAGCTGCTTAGAGAAAAAGTCTGGTTCCCTGGAATAGCCAAAGAACTGATCTCACAGTGCATTCCCTGTCAGTCAGCCACTCCTAAGACAGTGCACCAGCCGCTACAGATGTCTGAGCTCCCACAAGGACCGTGGCAGAAGATCTCTGTGGATTTCTGTGGACCTTTTCCGTCTGGTGACTATCTCCTGGTCATCCTAGACGAATATTCCAGATTTCCTTTTGTGGAAATTACATCCTCTACCTCTGCGAACAAAACAATTCCCCTCCTAGACAAGGTGTTCTCTATCGCAGGGATACCACTGGAGGTAAAATCTGACAATGGCCCTCCGTTTTCAAGTAAGGAGTTTGCAGACTTTGCACAATACCTTGGCTTCCATCACAGGAAGATCACTCCCTACTGGCCACAAGCAAATGCTGAAGTTGAAAGGTTCATGCGCACCCTGACCAAAGCAGTCAACACAGCAACGGCAGAAGGTAAACCGTGGAAGCAGGAGCTACACAAGTTCTTAAGGAATTACAGAGCTACTCCTCACCTCACAACCAATCGGTCCCCAGCTGAACTACTCTATGGCCGTCCCATGTCTATCAGACTCCCCGCTGTCCCGTCACCTCAGGAGGATGATGTGCTTCGCCACACGGACAGCTCTAAGAAGGAAAGGATGAAGGCCTATGCTGACAAAAGGCGGAATGCTTCACAACACACACTGAGAGAAGGGGATATGGTGCTCATACGTCAGCAGAAGACAGGCAAACTTGTGACACCATTTAACCCCAAGCCCTACAGAGTCACAGCAGTGAAAGGCACTATGGTCACAGTCGAGAGACATGGCCATGTGGTCACACGAAATCAGTCATTCTTCAAAGTCCTGAAACACCAACCTGAACTCCCCCTGACACCAGAAAGTGAAAGTGACGAAGATGGTGATGGCACCTCGCAGTTTGAGCCACAACGCCCAGCTGCGCCAGGATGCATGCCCCAAGCTGTGAGGAGATACCCTCAAAGGCCTGTCAGACAGGCGCCACAGAGACTGTTGTGTGAAATATAAGATGGACTGAATCAAAAAAAAAAAAAAAAAAAAAAAGAGAAAAAAAGTGGGAACAGTATCTGTATTATTGTACAAAACATTTCTATTTGCGAATGCAACAGTAATAGTTATTATTTGAATGTTTAGAAATGCTATTATTTGAATGTTCAGAAATGCATCTAGATGAATCTAGACAGAGTGAAGATCAGTCAAAAGAAGTTCTCTTTGTTGTTTTTGTTCTTCTTAAAAGAAAGGAAGGGATGTAGTGTACACCTTTAAGAGAGACTATGACGTCACTATGAAGCCAGGAAGCAAGTAGTGAACGGAACGTGATACTCTGTACTGTGTTCATTCTATCATCTAGTAAAGGACTTATTGTGTTATATACTCAACAAAGTGTGTGGACATTCAGCTCATTACAGTTAAAATATCTGCTCTACAAGCTTGTTGTGATCAACCTTTTGACTTTTTTTGCAGTGTCTTCAACGGAAACTGCATCTCCTTTGATTACAATCAGTTCAGTTGTTGCCGGGGTGTGACACGCCAGACTGCTGACAACAAGCAAACCAGGATCAAAGACCGCTAGCTCTCTAAACAAAGGTTACAATGATTGTTTATTCATTTAAAACAACCCTGTGCTAAATCAAACAATGAGTCATACCATGCTTTTATGTCTCCATGGTACAGCGAGGTCGCTCCATCGCAAATCTGGTTAAGAACTTCATGAGAAATATTGTGTTTTTAAGAAGGCTTATAAAGTAAGTACGTACATTTACTTAAATACAACTTACATTTTGAGGTATTTGTACTTTACTTGAATATTTCCAATTTCCAATACTTTTACTTATACTCTACTACATCTTGGATCCAAATATTATTGAGTGTTTCTATATTGCAGTATTGATACTTGTACTTAAAAAAAAATAATGTGAGTACTTTTTCCACCACTAGCACCCTCTCATCTCTATCTTTCTCCCTCCTCCACTTCCTCTGACCTCTTTTCTCTCTGTCTCTCTGTGTCTCTCTGTGTGTGTGTCTCTCTCTCTCTCTCTCTCTCTCTCTCTCTCTCTCTCTCTCTCTCTCTCAACTTATCTTCAATTTCTTCATTGCACAGCTTCATTTCTCTACAGGATGGATCTGCTCTGCCTACCACCAGCCAGAGAATAAATCACGCCACGCAAAAGGCAAAAGCACGGCCATGAGAAAAAGGAGGGGAAAAGTGCACCTTCGGCTGGCCGAATCGATAGCAAACAGAGCAATCCTGCTTCCAGATGATACTGGATGGTCTGCATTTCTATAGCACCTTTATCCAAAGCACTTCACAACAATGTGTTACATTCACCCATTCACACACCATTAAAACACCTACGGTGGATGGCATCCATGCAAAGGATCGATATGACATGCTTGCAGGGTTCGCAGTGTCTTGCTCAAGGACGGGAGTCTCTCTCCATTCCGACATGTCGCCACTCCGAAATTGACTTCTTATTGTCGGAGTGGCGACACTCCCATAGGGGTTAAGTTTAGGGTTAGAGTTAGAGATAGGGTTAGTGTCGGAATGGAGACATGTCGGAAAGGAGACATGTCGGAGTGGCGGGATGTAACCCTCAAGGACACCCTGGCCTGACATGAATCCATGAAGCTTCTGGTTCACCAAACGGCCTAGTGGTTCTCAACCTTTTCAGGCCGCGACCCCCAAAATAATCATATTTTAACTGGGGACCCCTCACCCTTACGAGCACTAAGAGTTGAGGAATTGCAATTTGTATAACATGGTTCTATTGTGAAAATAGCAGATCTACATGCACACAACGCCTCGCATTTTGCGAGGCGTTATGTACATGTAGATCTGCTATTTTCGCAATGTCTGCCTCTAATATTTGACAATTTGGCTGATGTTTAATTTGTCATTTTAGACGTATTAAAAAGTCCTTAAATTGGGACCCCCCTGATCCACAGGTTGAGAGCCACTGCTCTCCTGAGCCGGAGGATCCGATGGTAGATTTAGAGAATCATGGGTAAAACCTCTTTATAAATAATAATGACAGTAATTAAAAAGTCTTTTGCAGAATCTTTTTTTTTCTTTTTTCTTTTCTCAGAATATACTTTATGGACAAATCTATATTGGCAAAGTCACATTTCATATACTGCCTTTCCTGCACGCGAGAGCAGAACCGGTCAAATAGAAAGCAGTAAAATAAAAATCTACCATCAGCTGCCTGAGGATGTTTACTCTCCATTTACGACGGCATCGCGCTGTGGAGTTTTGCAGGCCTACTTCAAACTCCACTCAGCCTTTTCTATTGAAATAGCCTTGTTGCAATAAATCCGTCAGGTATTATTTATTCATTGATTCTTTTTTTTCTTCTTTTGTTTCCATATTTTGTTGTGTTCGCAGTTGGGGTAATTTGGCTGCTTTCGCGCTCTTTGTTGTGTTTTATTTATTTATTTATTTCAGAGGGAAAAAGGAGAAGCATCAGGGAGAGGTACATGCACTGCAAAGATGAAAGCAAGACAAGTAGGCCTAGAGGATTTCAAATTGACCGGCTGCCTCGATGCTGTCAACTATTCTATATTTTTTTCCTCTTTTTTTAATTTGAATTTTTCTCCATCATTTTGCTTTACTAGAAGCTGGGCCGCCCTTCGGGCGGCCCAGCGTCTAGTCGGCGACCTGGCCAACTCGGAACAATGTAAATAGGGAATGAATGCCCCGCCCTTTAATGCAAACCCCATTATACCTGTTTTCATAGGACCCGTTTTGACCATTTGTCTGCCTGTGTCCATTTATGCATATGGAGATATCTGTATCTGTCTGTCTGTCGGTGTCCATTTTATGTCCATATATGGAGATCACTGCAGTTATAGTTCTGGGTCCATTTTATGCCCATATATGCCCATATATGGAGATATCTGTCTATCTGCGTCCATTTTATGCCCATATATGGAGATCTCTGTATCTGTCTGTCTGTGTCCCTTTTATGCCCGTATATGGAGATCTTTGTGATTCTGCATCCATTGTATGCCCATATATGCCATATATGGAGATATCTGTTTATCTACGTCCATTTTATGCCCATATATGAGATTTCTGTCGCTTTTTCAAACAGATGGTCAAAACGGGTCCTATGACAACAGGTATAATGGGGTCTGCATTAAAGGGGGAACCGGCACTGTGTCTGCAACACAGTCGGAGGCACAGACAGATACAGAGATCTCCATAATGGGAATAAAGGGACACAGACAAACAGATGGAGGAGGAGACAAACTTAATGCAAACCCCATTATACCTGTTGTCATAGGACCCGTTTTGACCATCTGTTTGCCTGTGTCCATTTATGCCCATATATGGAGATATCTGTATCTGTCTGTCTGCGTCCACTTTATGCCCATATATGGAGATCTTTGACCATCTGTTTGCCTGTGTCCATTTATGCCCATATATGGAGATATCTGTATTTGTCTGTCTGCATCCATTTTATGCCCATATATGGAGATCTATGCAGACACAGTGCCAGTTCCGAAAAATCTCCATTCCGACATGTGGCCACTCCGAAATTTACTTCTTATTGTCGGAGTGGCGACACTCCCATGGGGGTTAAGTTTAGGGTTAGAGTTAGAGATAGGGTTAGTGTCGGAATGGAGACATGTCGGAAAGGAGACATGTCGGAGTGGCGGGATGTAACCCTCAAGGACACCCTGGCCTGACATGAATCCATGAAGCTTCTGGTTCACCAAACGGCCTAGTGGTTCTCAACCTTTTCAGGCCGCGACCCCCAAAATAATCATATTTTAACTGGGGACCCCTCACCCTTACGAGCACTAAGAGTTGAGGAATTGCAATTTGTATAACATGGTTCTATTGTGAAAATAGCAGATCTACATGCACACAACGCCTCGCATTTTGCGAGGCGTTATGTACATGTAGATCTGCTATTTTCGCAATGTCTGCCTCTAATATTTGACAATTTGGCTGATGTTTAATTTGTCATTTTAGACGTATTAAAAAGTCCTTAAATTGGGACCCCCCTGATCCACAGGTTGAGAGCCACTGCTCTCCTGAGCCGGAGGATCCGATGGTAGATTTAGAGAATCATGGGTAAAACCTCTTTATAAATAATAATGACAGTAATTAAAAAGTCTTTTGCAGAATCTTTTTTTTTCTTTTTTCTTTTCTCAGAATATACTTTATGGACAAATCTATATTGGCAAAGTCACATTTCATATACTGCCTTTCCTGCACGCGAGAGCAGAACCGGTCAAATAGAAAGCAGTAAAATAAAAATCTACCATCAGCTGCCTGAGGATGTTTACTCTCCATTTACGACGGCATCGCGCTGTGGAGTTTTGCAGGCCTACTTCAAACTCCACTCAGCCTTTTCTATTGAAATAGCCTTGTTGCAATAAATCCGTCAGGTATTATTTATTCATTGATTCTTTTTTTTCTTCTTTTGTTTCCATATTTTGTTGTGTTCGCAGTTGGGGTAATTTGGCTGCTTTCGCGCTCTTTGTTGTGTTTTATTTATTTATTTATTTCAGAGGGAAAAAGGAGAAGCATCAGGGAGAGGTACATGCACTGCAAAGATGAAAGCAAGACAAGTAGGCCTAGAGGATTTCAAATTGACCGGCTGCCTCGATGCTGTCAACTATTCTATATTTTTTTCCTCTTTTTTTAATTTGAATTTTTCTCCATCATTTTGCTTTACTAGAAGCTGGGCCGCCCTTCGGGCGGCCCAGCGTCTAGTCGGCGACCTGGCCAACTCGGAACAATGTAAATAGGGAATGAATGCCCCGCCCTTTAATGCAAACCCCATTATACCTGTTTTCATAGGACCCGTTTTGACCATTTGTCTGCCTGTGTCCATTTATGCATATGGAGATATCTGTATCTGTCTGTCTGTCGGTGTCCATTTTATGTCCATATATGGAGATCACTGCAGTTATAGTTCTGGGTCCATTTTATGCCCATATATGCCCATATATGGAGATATCTGTCTATCTGCGTCCATTTTATGCCCATATATGGAGATCTCTGTATCTGTCTGTCTGTGTCCCTTTTATGCCCGTATATGGAGATCTTTGTGATTCTGCATCCATTGTATGCCCATATATGCCATATATGGAGATATCTGTTTATCTACGTCCATTTTATGCCCATATATGAGATTTCTGTCGCTTTTTCAAACAGATGGTCAAAACGGGTCCTATGACAACAGGTATAATGGGGTCTGCATTAAAGGGGGAACCGGCACTGTGTCTGCAACACAGTCGGAGGCACAGACAGATACAGAGATCTCCATAATGGGAATAAAGGGACACAGACAAACAGATGGAGGAGGAGACAAACTTAATGCAAACCCCATTATACCTGTTGTCATAGGACCCGTTTTGACCATCTGTTTGCCTGTGTCCATTTATGCCCATATATGGAGATATCTGTATCTGTCTGTCTGCGTCCACTTTATGCCCATATATGGAGATCTTTGACCATCTGTTTGCCTGTGTCCATTTATGCCCATATATGGAGATATCTGTATTTGTCTGTCTGCATCCATTTTATGCCCATATATGGAGATCTATGCAGACACAGTGCCAGTTCCGGAAAATCCTGATGTCAGACATCAGAATCCGAACCTTTCGTGCTGGTTCCAGAAAATCGTGTATCGGGTCGGGTCGGGTCGAGGCCGAGCACTGCACTACCTGCTGCGGTGGGGAACGCACGTGCCGAATTTGAAATAGGGAATGAATGCCCCACCCTTTAATGCAAACCCCATGAATGCCCCACCCTTTAATGCAAACCCCAATATACCTGTTGTCATAGGACACGTTTTGACCATCTGTTTGTCTTTGTCCACTTATGCCCATATATGAAGATCTCTGCACACACAGTACCGGTTGCAGAAAACTCTGATGTCAGACTTTATGCCCATATCTGGAGAACGCGCGTGCCGGTGGGAAGAAGGGTTCTCGAGATACGCGGATTACATACATACATACACATTCACAGAGATTTTGTGTTGACTCATGTGGCGTACGTGATGTCAGAGCCTATACCTGTTGTCATAGGACACGTTTTGACCATCTGTTTGTCTTTGTCCACTTATGCCCATATATGAAGATCTCTGCACACACAGTACCGGTTGCAGAAAACTCTGATGTCAGACTTTATGCCCATATCTGGAGAACGCGCGTGCCGGTGGGAAGAAGGGTTCTCGAGATACGCGGATTACATACATACATACACATTCACAGAGATTTTGTGTTGACTCATGTGGCGTACGTGATGTCAGAGCCTTTTAGGAAGTGATGTCACAATGACTCAGCGCTTGCGCCGATATCCTCCGGAACAGCCTGATGTCAACAATCAGCTCCGCATAAGGAGATTCCGAACGTTTCGCGCCGGTTTCGGAAAACCGCGAGTCGGGTCGGGTCGAGGCCCGGCACTGCACTCCGCGCGGCGGCGGGGAACGCGCGTGCCGAATCTGAAGCCGGTGGGACGAACGGTTCTCGAGATACGCGGATTACAAACAAACAGACAGACAGACAGAGATTTGTCGCATTTATAGATAGACTAGAAGCTGGGCCGCCCTTCGGGCGGCCCAGCGTCTAGTCGGCGACCTGGCCAACTCGGAACAACGTAAATAGGGAATGAATGCCCCGCCCTTTAATGCAAACCCCATTATACCTGTTGTCATAGGACCCGTTTTGACCATCTGTTTGCCTGTGTCCATTTATGCCCATATATGGAGATATCTGTTATCTGTCTGTCTGTCAGCGTCCATTTTATGTCCATATATGGAGATCACTGCAGATATAGTTCTGGGTCCATTTTATGCCCATATATGCCCATATATGGAGATATCTGTCTATTTGCGTCCATTTCACGCCCATATATGGAGATCTCTGAATCTGTCTGTCTGTGTCCCTTTATGCCCGTATATGGAGATCTTTGTGATTCTGCGTAAATTTTATGCCCATATATGCCATTTGCGTCCATTTTATGCCCATTTATGGAGATCTCTGTATCCGTCTGTCTGTGTGTCTGTCTGTGTCCCTTTATGCCGTATGAGATCTCTGAATCTGTCTGTCTGTGTCCCTTTATCCATTTTATGCCCATATATGGGGGCATTCATTTTATGCCCATATATGGAGAACGCGCGTGCCCGTGGGACGAACGGTTCTCATATGGGGGCATTCATTTTATGCCCATATATGGAGAACGCGCGTGCCCGTGGGACGAACGGTTCTCGAGATACGCGGATTACCTACATACATACACACTCACAGAGATTTTTTGTTGACTCATGTGGCGTACGTCTGCCCATATATGCCCATATATGGAGATATCTGTCTATTTGCGTCCATTTCACGCCCATATATGGAGATCTCTGAATCTGTCTGTCTGTGTCCCTTTATCCATTTTATGCCCATATATGGGGGCATTCATTTTATGCCCATATATGGAGAACGCGCGTGCCCGTGGGACGGAACGCGCGTGCCCGTGGGACGAACGGTTCTCGGAGATCTCTGAATCTGTCTGTCTGTGTCCCTTTATCCATTTTATGCCCATATATGGGGGCATTCATTTTATGCCCATATATGGAGAACGCGCGTGCCCGTGGGACGGAACGCGCGTGCCCGTGGGACGAACGGTTCTCATATGGGGGCATTCATTTTATGCCCATATGGAGAACGCGCGTGCCCGTGGGACGAACGGTTCTCGAGATACGTGGATTACCTACATACATACACACTCACAGAGATTTTTTGTTGACTCATGTGGCGTACGTGATGTCAGAGCCTTTTATGAAGTGATGTCACAATGAGTCAGAGCTTTCGCCGATTTCCTCAGAAACAGCCTGATGTCAACAATCAACCCCGCATAAGGAGATTCCGAACGTTTCGCGCCGGTTTGGGAAAACCGCGCGTCGGGTCGGGTCGAGACCCGGCACTGCACTCCGTGCCGTGGCCATATATGGGGGCATTCATTTTATGCCCATATATGGAGAACGCGCGTGCCCGTGGGACGGAACGCGCGTGCCCGTGGGACGAACGGTTCTCGGAGATCTCTGAATCTGTCTGTCTGTGTCCCTTTATCCATTTTATGCCCATATATGGGGGCATTCATTTTATGCCCATATATGGAGAACGCGCGTGCCCGTGGACGAACGGTTCTCGGAGATCTCTGAATCTGTCTGTCTGTGTCCCTTTATCCATTTTATGCCCATATATGGGGGCATTCATTTTATGCCCATATATGGAGAACGCGCGTGCCCGTGGGACGGAACGCGCGTGCCCGTGGGACGAACGGTTCTCATATGGGGGCATTCATTTTATGCCCATATGGAGAACGCGCGTGCCCGTGGGACGAACGGTTCTCGAGATACGTGGATTACCTACATACATACACACTCACAGAGATTTTTTGTTGACTCATGTGGCGTACGTGATGTCAGAGCCTTTTATGAAGTGATGTCACAATGAGTCAGAGCTTTCGCCGATTTCCTCAGAAACAGCCTGATGTCAACAATCAACCCCGCATAAGGAGATTCCGAACGTTTCGCGCCGGTTTGGGAAAACCGCGCGTCGGGTCGGGTCGAGACCCGGCACTGCACTCCGTGCCGTGGCCATATATGGGGGCATTCATTTTATGCCCATATATGGAGAACGCGCGTGCCCGTGGGACGGAACGCGCGTGCCCGTGGGACGAACGGTTCTCGGAGATCTCTGAATCTGTCTGTCTGTGTCCCTTTATCCATTTTATGCCCATATATGGGGGCATTCATTTTATGCCCATATATGGAGAACGCGCGTGCCCGTGGGACGGAACGCGCGTGCCCGTGGGACGAACGGTTCTCATATGGGGGCATTCATTTTATGCCCATATGGAGAACGCGCGTGCCCGTGGGACGAACGGTTAGAACGCGCGTGCCCGTGGGACGAACGGTTCTCGAGATACGTGGATTACCTACATACATACACACTCACAGAGATTTTTTGTTGACTCATGTGGCGTACGTGATGTCAGAGCCTTTTATGAAGTGATGTCACAATGAGTCAGAGCTTTCGCCGATTTCCTCAGAAACAGCCTGATGTCAACAATCAACCCCGCATAAGGAGATTCCGAACGTTTCGCGCCGGTTTGGGAAAACCGCGCGTCGGGTCGGGTCGAGACCCGGCACTGCACTCCGTGCCGCGGCGGGGAACGCGCGTGCCGAATCTGAAGCCGGTGGGACGAACGGTTCTCGAGATACGCGGATTACAAACACACACACACACACGCAGAGACTTCTCGCATTTATAGATAGATGATAGCACCATCTAGGGTGACAGGACATAGAAAAAGGGGTCGGGCTCGCTCATCATGCAGGTAAAGCAAATAGAGTCCGCACACTGAAAAAAGACGTACTCCCAGTCAGTCATGTTTATTATAATGATCATAATGCAACCCTGCAAAGTTCTTGAGCTACATTCGACCCTTGGCATTGCGACCGGCAAGCCTTCAAACAGATGGTTCTGTTTGAAATTGACGCATCAGTGGTCCAACGAGTAAGGGGCGCACCGCAGAGAGCATACTGTATGTCCACAAGGCCAGGTGGCCTATCCCAGGGTTGTGTAAGCGGTTAGAATGTGACATTGCAGGAATGATGTGTGGTATTGTGTCAACTGTACTAGGCATGATGTATATGTATTGATGGTGTTTTTAGATTAGGATTGTAGTAGCCTATTGGAGTGTAAAGCTGTCGGTCAATGATTGCGACCGAAGGTCGCATATACTCTGAAGAACCGTGTCGCTTGAGTGTCCTTCCGTATCCTCTGTGATGTCAGTGTGATGTCACTTCCTGTACAGGGCGGCTACACAAAATGTGGATAACACTATATATGGAGATAGTCCAGTCCATCTGGAACACAGGGTAGTGTTCCAAACATCTAGGCTGATAATCCAGCTTTTGCAGCGTCACAGGTTCAAGTCCTGATTTGCGACCTCAAGTCCCCATCTCTTCCTGTACGGGGCGGCTAAACAAGACTAAGAAAGACCAAAAAAAAAGAGAAGGATACACAAGACTAAGAAAGACAAAAAAAGAGAAGAATAAAAAAGAAAAAAAGAAGGAGGATGATAAAGATACCAAAAGGAGAGAGAAGAATGGGTGGATGAGGTACAATGTGCGGTATCCTCCTCCGATCTGATACGGGCGGCTGGACTTAGATCACCTATGAAAGGATGTCCATGAAAGAATGTCCATCCACCTGGAGAAAAGAAAATGTAACAAGGAGGTGGCAACGGGCGGCCAGATAAAGTTATTAGGCCTGGATCCAACTTTAAGTCGATGTATCAAACCGGTACTCGAAACGTACTTAGAATTTAACATATTTTCTAAAGTAAATATGGGGGCGGCTGTGTTAAGAACGTTTCGTTGTCAAGCTCAACGTTGGGCATTTGGACCTATACATGGAGAAATGGAGCGAATCTGTTTGGCTTAAACATGGAGATGTGGATAACACTATATATGGAGATAGTCTAGTCCAATATGTCATATGGGACTACCGTCATAGACAGTAGCCATTGTTAATCCGGAGTCAATGGCTGACTGTCTGTACAGGAAGTGATGTCACATGACATACTTTTTATGCCCATATATGAGTCCTAACATGGAGATGTGGATAACACTATATATGGAGATAGTCTAGTCCAATATGTCATATGGAACTACCGTCATAGACAGTAGCCATTGTTAGGTCGGAGTCAATGGCTGTCTTTCTGACTGTCTGTACAGGAAGTGATGTCACATGACATACCTTTTATGCCCATATATGAGTCCTTCTGTACCACATCTCCATGTTTAGGCAAACTCCACACAGAAAGGCCCTATCGCCAACCCAACCTAGGGTGTGAGCGATAGGGCCTTTCTGTGTGGAGTTTGCATGTTCTCCCCGTGTCTCCTAGGGTTGATACCCTCACAAAAACATGAACAAACTCCCCCCAGAATGACAACAACTAGAATCGTCAGAGAAACGCTGTGGTTGGCCAGATGGTCAAGAATTGGCGCGACATGTCACCATGAGGTCGAATTCCACCCTCAGGTGTCTTACTAGTAGTGGTGGAATATAGCAATAGCAACTGTAATAAAGAGAGGCCATCTGTTACCCTAACAACCCTTATTGACTATTTGCACAGCACGGACACTGTACCTGTTTGCACAGCGCATTGGCACTTAATTGTAAATGCAACGTAGAGTGTAATGTTTGGTGACGTAGAGAAGTGCAATAGTATGTTGTTTTATTGTTGAGTTTGATTGAATGCGATAAGTATTCATTATTGTTGTAGTTTGTAATAGTTCTGTAATATGTGTTTCATTCATTAAAAGCAAAACTCAGTTAAGACAACAGCAGTTATTACAAAAAGGAGTAGGCCTATATGACAAAACCATAGAGTTGTTTCTGTTCAGTCTCTGGTTCCGCTGGATTCTCACTCCACTGCAGCTGTGCAGCATATTTACATAAAAACTAGAGGACGGACGCCCCTGCCCCTACCTATTCATTTCAATGAAGCTGCATGCTCACCTAGTGCATGAAGCACCCTGACTTTTTTTCATCCACGGCACCCCTGAATTACTTTGTTACTTTACAGCAGCTTACGCCATATTACTATACGTAAATATGTAAATCTTTCCCCCTAAGAGACAGCATGTCAAGAGGAAAACTTGTGCTTGCAGATCTGCTATTTTTGGTAGGAGGTTTGGTGGTCCGTCATATTAAGTACAGAGGGTGTATGTGGTTAAACTTAAGTAATATTGATCAATTTCAAAGTATTCCGCGGTACCCCTGGTCTTGCGTCCTTTTTGCACCCACTTTGAGAAACCCTGATCTAAGCATTATCAGTTACATGATGCGACGTACAGTATTCCCAGTGATGGGATTGTTGATGCGACTGTACACTTCTACATGTTGCAGTAGTGGGACATTCCTGCTAATGTCCTCACTGTCTTACTCTTCTCCCTGCTGGGGTTACAATCACTCACTTGGTCTTCCTGGTAGATTTCAGCCCTCAGTGGTCCTGTTGTCCTGGAACGGTGGTGATGTATGCGTGTGGCCTTGGCAGCCGCCGGATGAAGCGTGACGGATGTTTGACTGGCTCCTCTACTCTCTTCTGATTAATCGGTGTTTAATCAGTGTTTAGCCACTAACAGCTGTGGACATCTCGCCTCTCATTTATTCAGCACAGACACCACCAGTCATGCCCTCACTTAACTTTCTGTCTCCTCCTGTCGTCTACTCGGTCGCCTCCTTTCTTCTGCTCTCCTATCGGCCCGTTTTGTCTCTTGCTTTCACATGGCAACACAGGGCGAGCGCTCCCTTTTCCTAATCTCTCTCGGATCTTTATCGGTGGTGGAAGAAGTACTTTCGGTAAATGTTCAAAAAGTTTTGGCATAAAAGATATTGATTGATTGAAGAATTTATTAGAAGTTTGCAATAGAAAAAAGTACAGTTTCATGACAGTACAAATCACTGGTACAAGGTCAACTAATAGGAGATCCTAGAAAGCCGAGGCTTATTTCCACAGGAACCACACTTTAAGTATCTCATATAACATTGAAAGACAGACGGATAGAACATAGTACTTTATCTATAGGATAATATCAGTTTCAAAAGCATGACATCAAATACAAAGGCAGAAAAAAGCATGGGGGCTTAGTCTATTTACAAGTCACGGGTAGCAGCTGTCTATACATAATATACGGTACCAAAATAAAAGTACTCACATATTTCACATCAAGAAATGAAACATAGCGTTTATGCAGGACACGTGAGTCTTGCCCGCCTCAGCTGTAATCAGCTGTCAGTCAGATCCTTTTCCTATTCCTCATTCACAGATCTGCTGATCATTACATCACACTGTCATAATCCAATCAGAGCTCTCACTCAGTAAGCGAGGCTCCTCTAAATACGGCTTGCATTCACCATAGCTCTGCTTGTCTTTGATCCGAAGCCAGATCTGCTGCTACTCAGCTGCCTCCTCCACCTATTGATCAGAGTCTGGCATAGGCTCAAATACTTGTGATCTTATGTCTGCTGATTCAAGCCAATATGTCAATGTATTGCTATTGTATCAATATTTTATCCCTATGGGTGGATAAAATAGTACATATCCGAGCACAGAGCCCTTTAACGCCATATTTACTGTATTCCATTTGTTGCAATAAATGGTTAAATTTACTTTTACGTGAATGTTCCTGACTAAAATGTAAAGTAGCCTACCTGAATATAAATGTATTCAGTAACTTTCCACCCCGGCGGCGGATGCTTCACATTCATACCATCACATGCATTCCCTCTTGGGGAAGGGTCCAGTCCCAAAGCCTAGATAGACTTAAGTTATGTTATTATCTATTATCTGCCGTGAACCCTGACACTAAAATCTGGACGATAACACGCTCAAAACTGTTCAGCGACTTCTGCCATCAGACAGCATTGATGAAAACATGAAGAAAAGTGTTTTCTCACAAAGTTGTGTGGAAAAAAAAGAACTTTGCCTGAAGCATTACATATTATTTCTCCTCCGTTGCACAACGTTATTAAACTAATTGTGTATGGGGGTGTGCATCCGTGGTCTCTGAAATAGTGTGCATGTGCAAACTGCTGACTAGTGCCAAAACAGCACTTCCAGTTCTTCCTGAGAGCCATTGCATCAGGGGGTCAAGTTCACCCCCAGCCCATCCTCAAGCTGCTGTTCCTCCTTTGTGATATTGATAAAAAACTAAACACACAACCTGCGTGAAACTATGCTGCCTTTTGAAGAAAACCTCTTTATAACAGGCTTTGAAACAGTCAAGATGAAAAACACACGTATATAGCACATACCACAAATGTTCTTTTTTTTGTTTTGTTTTGTTTTGCCTACAGCATGCAGGTTCCCATCGGAGCTCTTTCGAGATAGATTGCCCAATCCGCCCGCCCGCCCGCCCACCAACTGTCTCGAGATTGCAGCTAAAAAGCAGCAAAACTCAAGGAGCGATACAATATTCCGCTTGGGCTGTTTACACTCGCGTCCGATCAGATACCCAGCTTTAACCCGGTCACAGCTGCCGTGGCTGCTTTCTCTGCGTTTATTTCTTTTTCCTTTCTTTTTTTTTTTTTCATGTTTCTTTGCCCTCCGGTGAGCCGAGCTCAACAGGGACGTGGGGCGGGCGGGTGGGGAGGATGCTCGCTCTGGAAGGTTTCGCCCGAAGATAAATTGGGTAACCTTCTTCTGTCATTAGCCATACCTTTTTCCGCCGGTGAGCATCGAGACAGCACGGGGGAGGGAGGGAGGGGAGCGGGGGTGGTGTGGTGGTGGTGGTGGGGGAGGTGGTATTGGGGAAGGTGACGGGCGGAGGGAGGGAGGGAGGGAGATAGGGAGGGAGGAGGGTGGCCGGTGGGAGAGTTGGGAGACAGGAGTCAGCGGTAATTAGCCATGAAACAAAAGCCCAGCCTTGGCTCCCGCTACAGCCCAGAGTATTTTTTGCACACCTCGAAGCCACCTCTCTGCGGAGCGCGAGCTGAAAACTCGATAAGAGCCCCCAGCTGCTGCTGCTACCGCGAGGTGTCCAGCAGAGGTACACAGGAGACACTTACCAGCAGCACTGCCCAGGCACTGTCTGCCATCTATCAAGGCCCAGTGGTGGAAAAAGTATTCACACTTTTTACTTAAGTAAGAGCATCAATACTGCTACTGTATGTAGCAATACTCTGTTACAAGGAAGAGCCCGGAATTCAAATTTTAGTTTGAGTAAAAGCATAAAAGTATTGGTATCAAAATGTACTTACCAAAAGTAGAAAGTGCTCATTATGCAGAATGTCCTATTTCACTTTTCAGATATTTAAAAATCCTTTGAAAATTGCAGATCTACAAGCTCACAATTTGTGAGCTTGTAGATCGGCAATTTTCAAACGGCTGAACTGTATAGACTATAGGATCGAAGTGGTTAATGCTTGGTTTGTAATAATAATAAAAATCTACAAAGTAGCCAACTAAAGTTTAGAAAGAATCGTAGTGAAGTAAAAGTACAATATTTGCCTCTCAGATGTAGACGTAAAAGTACAGAAAATTGGAAATGCTCAAGTAAAGTACACATATCTCAAAATTGTACTTAAGTACTGTACTCAAGTAAACGTACTTACATTTACACCACTGATCAAGCCCCTCTACTCCCCCCTCCCTCCCTCTCTCTCTGATAGCTTCTCTGTCTGGCTGCAGCGTCATTTTTCTGTCTGGCCTCGTGTCGGACTGAAGCCCGTCTCCTCGGATGAACTGTCCTCATAAGACATAGTCGTTAGGGCCGGGCTCGGATGTTGACCTAGAATGGACGGCTTGTGAATGCTGATTACATTCTGGGCCGATAGCACACCCAGACTGGCATTCAATCGGAATACAGAACACGTTGATGACATTATATGGTGTACAGTTCCATAGACAGCATGGGCAGAGATGGGCACAAAATACAAAAGAGTTTTTGAAATACAAATTAAAAATACTATGTGAAATACTTACCAGGATACTGTCACCAGGATAGTATCTTGGTCACAGTATCCTGGTCAGTATTAGACCAAGTACTGAACACGTTTATTTATATATATATATATATATATATATATATATACTTTTTTGTAGTTTGTGCCCATGTATAATGATTGTATATCTTTTTAATGTATGTCACAGTGCAAAGAATCGATTGTATCGATACTACCTACTTGTGCATTGTATTTAGCATTTTTAAGAAGAAAAAATTAAAATGAGGGGTTTAATTACTTTCACTTTCCATATAGCTACACTGGTCTATCAATAAATGTGTGTAATCTCTGGGTTCACGTCTTTTGTCAAGGTGCAGGTTTGTCAATATACCATGTCTCCATGTATTTGGCAGATAATCACTGTGTTTACTTATTTATATCCCTAATAATACACGTTTCCCTTAAAAACCTGCACTATCCACACCTTTCACACAGATTTAATTTCTTTGCTAAATAGTTACTATATCGATTTTAAATAATTAAATCGAATCGTATCCCATCACCATGAATGAACCAATATCGTCCATGTATCGTATCGTCAGCCATGTATCGTGATATGTATCGAATCGTTATTAAAATGTATCGTTACACCTCTAATTGCAATGCTTTTAAAGATTATCTGTTTATGAATCATTGGGGTGGTGGTAATCATGGGTGTGGTCACCTCACCTGTTCCTCTCTGCAGTACTGGTGATCCTCTTGATAGATTGGGGGAAGGTACCAAGTACTGGAGAGTGGTGTTTGTTCTATGTTTAAGAGCTCTTATTTTGTCTTATGTTATATTCTCATTTTGATGTGAAGCCTGAAATGTATATTGTATTTGAAATTAGTTTAGTAAATACGCCAACTCATGGGCCGTTGTTAGCCGTAGGGTGAGTTAAAGGGGTTACCAATTACAGAACAGTTTTCTTGGTATAGTCTTGCCTAGTATAAAAGGGAGGCTGGAGAGGCAGGTATTCAGTTGGACTTGGAGCATTGACTAGTAGATAACTGCCAGGTCCCTTGTGTAGGGGTGTCGCCTGTTTAAAAAGGTTTCTTAAGTTCCTATAGTTTTCTTTAGCTGTCAAGTATTTCCTTTTCCGTATTTTTGTAAAGTCATATTTGTGGGCTCGCCTATAAGGCGAGCACACTTTAGATATTGTCATTATTGTGGGCTCGCCAGTACCTGGCGAGCACACTTTAGATATTGTCATTATTTATTTATTTATTTATCTAGTAAGTAGACGGGATTTTCGGTTCCTTTCTACTCCTACATACTTAGTGAGAAAATGAAAATAAAAACATCAATGTGTTCAGTTTACAGTGGCGAAGTGTGCTATTATTTTTTATAGCAATCGGCCAAATGGTGGCGCTGTAGGAAGCCTTCGAAAGTGCGATCTTTGAACAGGTATAGCTCATGCTGTGTTATACATACAGCCATGAAACCTGTATACACTTATGCGTCTCCTCATGCCGAACAACTTTTACCCTCTAACTTTTGACCTCTGACCTTTAGGTCTCCCACAATTCGGAATTATATGAAAAACAGTAAAAATCTATCTCCTCCTGGGATTTTCGCGTCAAGTGCACAAAACTTTTTTCACATGAACTTTGGACCAATACCTATACAGTCTATGTGGTGAGAAGTTTGTACGTTAAACCATTAATTTGTAATAATTTAATCAATATTGCGGTTTTATGCAAATTATTCTTCGGCCTCTAAATCATACATGCAAAGTTACACGTTCATGGCATTTGGCAAAGATGTGGAGGGTTAGTCAAAGTATCACTGAAACCAATTTTATTCCAATCGGCCAAAGGGGGGCGCTATACGAAGCGTCTGAAAATTCAAACTTCAAACGGGCATAAGTCATGACTCGTTTCGTTTGAAGACATGCAACTTGTTACACGCGTGCTTTGACTCAAGCGGAAGACATATGTGTCGTTGTTAAGTAAGCTCCACCCTTCAATTTTCCGCCATTTTGAGCAGTTTGTAAAACGCGTAAACCCGCTTTTATTCTGGAATTTTCGCGTCACGTGCACAAAACCTTTTTTACGTGAACTTTGGACCGATATCTAAAGATCTGTCAGATCGGATTTCTTTAACATTGAAACATGCTTTTTTAAATAATTCAAACAATATTGCATTTTTATGCAAATTATTCTTCTGCCTCTAAAACATACATGCAAAGTCACATTTTCATGACAAAATAGTGTAGAGGGTTAGTTCAAATATCACTGAAACCAATCTTACCCCAAATGGCCAAAGGGGGGCGCTATATAATTTTGAGCAGTTTGTAAAACGCTTAAACCCGTTTTTATTCTAGGATTTTTTTTGCAATTTGCATGAAACATTCTACACGCAATCTAAGGACCTTTATCTAACATGCCTATGAAGTGCACAAAAAAAAATTCTAAAATAATAATAATAAATATAGCTGCAAGCAGCGATAAAGTGGCCAAAGCCAAAAACACCTCAAATCATGAACACAGCCTGGGATGTGCGTGAAATCTTGCAAGCACATTCCCAATAGGTCAAGGAACAGATACCAACCTTCTCACATTGGCCTGTTATAGCGCCACCAGCGGGTCAACTTTTGAACAACACATTTTTGGAACAAAATGGACCAATCTTTGACGTCAGTAACGTCAAAGAGAGCACTGCCTGCGATCTTGACATTTTGTGCTTTTATAGCCATTGTTTTCTGGCTTGAAGCGAGCCCACAATTGTTTCGAAGGAACAATATTTTTCTAGTTTATCTATCAGTCAGTCAGACAGTAGACGGGAACTTCGGTTCCTTTCTACTCCTACATACTTAGTGAGAAAATGAAAATAAAAACATCAATGTGTTCAGTTTACAGTGGCGAAGTGCGCTATTATTTTTTATAGCAATCGGCCAAATGGTGGCGCTGCACGAAGCCTTCGAAAGTGCGAACTTTGAACAGGTATAGCTCATGCTGTGTTTGAGGTACAGGCATGAAACCTGTATACACGTATGCGTCTCCTCATGCCGAACAACTTTTAGCCTCTGACTTTTGACCTCTGACCTTTAGATCTCCCACAATTCGGAATTATATGAAAAACAGTAAAAATCTATCTCCTCCTGGGTTTCTTTCGATACGCGCACAAAACTTTTTTCACATGAACTTTGGACCAATACGGTCAAACTAATCTCGGCGGATTTCTTTTAAAGTGAAATATAATTTTTTAATAATTCAATCAATAGTGCGGTTTTATGCAAATTATTCTTCGGCCTCTAAATCATACATGCAAAGTTACACGTTCATGGCATTTGGCAAAGATGTGGAGGGTTAGTCAAAGTATCACTGAAACCAATTTTATTCCAATCGGCCAAAGGGGGGCGCTATACGAAGCGTCTGAAAATTCAAACTTCAAACGGGCATAAGTCATGACTCGTTTCGTTTGAAGACATGCAACTTGTTACACGCGTGCTTTGACTCAAGCGGAAGACATCTGTGTCGTTGTTAAGTAAGCTCCGCCCTTTGATTTTCCGCCATTTTGAGCAGTTTGTAAAACGCGTAAACCCGCTTTTATTCTGGAATTTTCGCGTCACGTGCACAAAACTTTTTTTACGTGAACTTTGGACCGATATCTAAAGATCTGTCAGATCGGATTTCTTTAACATTGAAACATGCTTTTTTAAATAATTCAAACAATATTGCATTTTTATGCAAATTATTCTTCTGCCTCTAAAACATACATGCAAAGTCACATTTTCATGACAAAATAGTGTAGAGGGTTAGTTCAAATATCACTGAAACCAATCTTACCCCAAATGGCCAAAGGGGGCGCTATATAATTTTGAGCAGTTTGTAAAACGCTTAAACCCGTTTTTATTCTAGGATTTTTTTTGCAATTTGCATGAAACATTCTACACGCAATCTAAGGACCTTTATCTAACATGCCTATGAAGTGCACACAAACAAATTATAAAATAATAATAATAAATATAGCTGCAAGCAGCGATAAAGTGTCCAAAGCCAAAAACACCTCAAATCATGAACACAGCCTGGGATGTGCGTGAAATCTTGCAAGCACATTCCCAATAGGTCAAGGAACAGATAACAACCTTCTCACATTGGCCTGTTATAGCGCCACCAGCGGGTCAACTTTTGCATAACACATTTTTGGAACAAAATGGACCAATCTTTGACGTCAGTAACGTCAAAGAGAGCACTGCCTGCGATCTTGACATTTTGTGCTTTTATAGCCATTGTTTTCTGGCTTGAAGCGAGCCCACAATTGTTTCGAAGGAACAATATTTTTCTAGTTTGATTTGGTATTTAAAGGCCTTTACCTATTTGCACTGAAATGTTGGTGGAAGTTGTTTTTGTCTGTCATTCAATGTTATATGAGATACTTTAATGGTTTCCTGTTGAAATAAGCTTAGTCTTTTCATGGATCTCCTTTTAGCAGACCTTGTACCAGTGAACTGTACCGTCATGAAACTGTACATTTTCCTATGCAAACTTCTAATAAAGCCTTCAATCAATCAATCAATCAAAATCAAATAAAACCCCATGTGCATCTTAGACTTTGTCAACGTTTTGGAGCCTTGGCCCTCGGGCAACGTTTACAATATGTAATATTGAGAGGATGTGGTATATCATGATTATATCATCATGGCTATGGGTGATGTTGGGGTATCCACGAAGCAGAGTGCCTGTATACAGCTGTGGTATAATTGTGCTAGTGTATTATTGTATTCATGATATGTTGCCAGCGATTAGCAAAAAGATTCACGCTCAGTTTTAGCCAAAATATTGGGGCCTATATTCTGGGACAGGCAGATTAGCGTACACTGTACACAAGTACAGTGCTTGAGTAAATGTACCTGGTTACTTTACACCACTGGTGACATCTACAGTATTTTAGTAATCTTGTTATTCCTTCTCACTTCTGTCCTTTGCCGTGTTGAACGCCACACTGACCTTTTATACGTATTTGTTTTTCTGTGTTTGAAACAACGAGTTTAAAATGGCAAGAATTAATGACTATATAATCCTAACGGGCATGTGGAGAGACTGCTGGCATCGTCAGGCTGTTAGCTGTACCCCACGAGGACTTCAATGGCCCATTTCTATCCATTACACATTATTTCCAGATGCAGGTGCACATTAAGCAAGCGCGACGCGGAGGAGGCAGGTGCTGAAAAATGCACTTAAACTCTGTGTGTGTGCGTGCGTGCGTGCGTGCGTGCGTGCGTGCGTGCGTGCGCGCGCGCATGGGTGCGTGACAGATTGTGTGTGATCACGCGTTTCCATCTGTTGTGTATGATTTCTCAGCTGCACTTGACATCTAAGTGTGTGTGTGCACATCGTGTGTGTGTGTGTGTGTGTGTGTGTGTGTGTGTGTGTGTGTGTGTGTGTGTGTGTGTGTGTGTGTGTGTGTGTGTGTGTGTGTGTGTGTGTGTGTGTGTGTGTGTGTGATGGAGGTGGGGCAGGGCTCTATTTCCACCTCAGCGGGTCCTCTGTGTCGGGGACAGGGCCTGTGTTGACAGGCCCTTCATTAGAGCCTTTGTCCTGGTAGAGCTTTGTGCATAATTAATGCTTGCCGAGATTGATTACGCGGGGCGGCATGCAAAACACTGAAGACGACCGCGCGGCAAAAACGGGAGGATTGATGCGTCGCCCGTTTTCTCCCGCGCGCCGAAACCGCCTACTGTGCACCTTTTCCGCCGCCGCTCGATCGAAACCAGCCGATTAGAAAGTCACAATATTTACGGCGCGCGGCGACTCCGTTGCAGGTGGAACTGAGTGCTGTGCTTTGATTGCTTAATTTATTTGATGCTTCTTCTTTTTTTCTTTTGTTTGGTGTCTGTTTGGTGCACGGTCGTGGACCACGAGGGTCACTGCTGCAGTTGCTCGTGAATGGTGATCTTTATTGCAATTCACACAGGTGGGGCTCTGGGTGGGCACAGGCCATAAATCAATGCCATCGTTAATGATGCTGAAAGCACTGCGGAAATTAAGCCCCGTTCTGCTGGTTTGGCATCATGTTGATCCACTCGGCGTTCGTGCTCGACTACGGGCGTAGGCGTATTCACGAGTGTATTTGAATTTTGGATTTTAATTAGTATCGGATAGCCTCTTGAGATGCAGTGTCTCATTTTCGAGAGGGGTCCATATAGACACAAATACAAAATAACACACATACATACAAACAAAAGCAACATTGTGCTGACGCAACACACATACACTGCAAATACACGTGCAACTGGCACTCTCATCCTGTCCCACCCACACCCCCAGCACTCAGCCGAAAAGAAAAATTGGATACAATGACCGGGATAATAAATCAATTAAATCAGCATAATGCAATTGAAGCTGTTTTTTTAGTATACATGTTGTTTTTAAGATGAGAAAATAATAAAGATGTACTGAAGCAGTGGAAAGCAGTACATTGATCTCAGAAAAAGAGAACATCATCCCTGTTGGACCTGGATCTTTGTTTTGGAATGGCCTAGCTGTGTCTGGCTTCTTTGGCTTGTCTGGGAACAACAACAAAGGAATGTTGCATTACATCTGAGTGGATATGAAGATCTACATGGTGCCAAAAGCTCAAACTTTAGGTTGCCTGTTGAAAGCTGTTTACATGTGGGTATCCCTTTTTCTTGAGTCTTTGTGTTTAAAATTTCCAATATGAAATAGCAACTCAATAAAGGCTTTTTAAAACGTTCTTGTCATGAGATTGCTTTGTTTTTCATAATTTCTCCCTCTCCCTCTCTCTCTCTCTCTCTCTCTCTCTCTCTCTCTCTCTCTCTCTCTCTCCCGCTCTCTGTTTGGGTTATTGTTCTTTTTTTCTAGTTTTCTAGTTCTATGAAGTTAGGCTGCAACCAAATCATCGATTCATACGGTACATGATACATTGGTGAGTTCTATATGGGCGGCACAAAACAAATCTAGAGAATTGTATACCCAATTAAGAGGCCTACAATGGGTGTCAGAGGTTTTATGACAGACAGTGTCAGCTTAGAAAATAAAAGCTATCGGAAATAAATGAAAAGTTACTCTGGAACATTTCCATATGGGGGAATTGAAAAAAGTACTTAAAGGGATATTACACTTTCAAAAAAACTTTTAGGTCTAATCAGGCTTGTATGAACACCCTGAACAGTTTTTAATTTGCTTCATTCAGTATTTAGATATTTGATGTAAATGTTACCAGCTCCAACACGCCCAGGCCCTCTCCACATACACACCCATTGTAACTTCAAACTCCATTTTAACCATGATAGATTCATTAAAAACACACATTATTTTTTCTGGTGACTCATAATACCCTCCTAATACGTGAGCAGACCGTGTTTTTTCAATAACCTTTTTCTTTTATTTTTAATAATTCTTTGGGAAAATGGAAAACATTAAATACAATAATATTTTATTGAAAATAAATGAAAAAAGTTATTGAAAAAAACACGGTCTGCTCACGTATTAGGAGGGTATTATGAGTCACCAGAAAAAATAATGTGTGTTTTTAATGAATCTATCATGGTTAAAATGGAGTTTGAAGTTACAATGGGTGTGTATGTGGAGAGGGCCTGGGCGTGTTGGAGCTGGTAACATTTACATCAAATATCTAAATACTGAATGAAGCAAATTAAAAACTGTTCAGGGTGTTCATACAAGCCTGATTAGACCTAAAAGTTTTTTTGAAAGTGTAATATCCCTTTAAGACCGAGAAGTTTAATAAATCTGCAGAGAGGTTTTAATAGAGTTCGCTTCCAAACTGTCTGGACCAGCACAATTACATTATTTTCACTCACATACAGCATAAATGAACCATTTGTCAGACCAAAGGAATTCGTTTTTTGGGAACCACAAGACAAATTACGATTAAAAGCATTGGAAATAAGAAATTGGAAAGAAATTAATTATTGATTGTTTTTTTGTTTTTTTTTTCATAGTGAGGTTAAGAAAAGCTGAGAAATTCAGTATTTATCGTTGCTGGATTTTGCATTCCTTGTCTCTGCCCGACCCCGACCATACCCGAACCCAACCCGACATTAGGGTAGGGTAGGGCCTAAAATGTATGCTCAAAATATACATTTTAATTGTTTTATTACATTTACTCTGAGATATAGAGTTATCAAATTCTTCCAAAAATCCGACCATACCTGATCCGACCAGACGTTTTCGGTCCGTGTAGGGCCTAAAATTTATGTTTACTAGGCCGGGCAGGGCCTTGGGCCGGCCCCTTTAGGGCCCAGTTAGGGCCGGGCCTTCATTCATGCCGTTTGAGAACTCTATCTTGCACACATCCCTGAAGTATCAGGGATACTAATGTACAGTGCCCTTTATGCCAGCTGGCATGTGGGGCAGCAACAAAGGATCTCCACTCCTGTCTGTTCTGGGCCAGCATAGAACCCCAGGTGTGATGCAGGGTCTCCATCTCTCCCTCCACTGTCCTACGCCAGCCTCGCCAGGTGTGCTTTGGTCGGCCTCTTTTGCGTTTGCCGTCTGGTGTCCAGTGAAGTGCAGTTTGGGTGATGTTGTCCTGCTCTCTACGGATTACATGTCCAATCCATTTCCACCGCCTTCTCATAAGGGTGGTAGCCAGCTGAAGATTGATTTGGGTAATTTGACTTTTAGACGTGTTGCCAGAGCAAACATCAGTGTGAGCTTCTATATCACAGAAGCTCCAGGCAATGTTTTAATAAAAAAACAAACTTTCTCAGAACTAATTGCAGTGCATGCCTTTTTATACAGGAGATCAAGTGGGCTCTGGTGGAATGCGATCTAATTGAAAGTGCAGGGAATGTTTGATCTTGTGCAATGTTTTCATTTAATGCAGTCCCTAGGGAGGTTAAGTGCACTATCCACTATTTCCAGTTTTTTTTTTAAGCTAGTTAATACTGTGAGGAGCTGGCATTACCTCTTCCCATCCCACTCCCTTCCCCTCCAACCCCCAAGAGACCCAAACTGCATCTTAACTCAAAACGACAAACTCATGCTGTTGAGTTCACTGTTGGTAGTCTATGTTAGCTAGTATATAGGCTATCATAGGAAAAACATTAATTACAGTACAGCCCATATTGACTTTGAGAATCACCCATAATAGGCTCTGCATGATACATAAAATAGGGCAATTTGGACAAATTATAAATGTGAAAATGTTGAAATGTAAAATAATAAATGTTTATATAATTTCCTGTCTCTGCCTTTACTGACATTGTTAAAAGTCCATGTTTGTTGGCGTGGACAGAATGGTTCACTTGACTCGCTCAACTCTGCTTTTTACAGAAACAGGAAACAAAGCAGCGCCGGTCTGTGCCAAAGCTGGAGCTGATTATACCAGCTGTCCAAGCTGTTTCCTCTGCCTCCTGTTCCACCCCTCATACTGAACAAGACATTTGTCCCAGAGAGAGAGACGCGCACGCACGCACACACACACACACACACACACACACACACACACACACACACACACACACACACACACACACACACACACACACACACACACACACACACACACACACACAATTTAGAACCATTTTAGATCTGAAGGTCCCTGGTTGTATGGAGTGTGGGCTAAATTGTAATAATAGTAATCATTATTATTGTCATTATTATAAAGATTTTCCTCACGATGCCTTTTTCACATTTTTCACATTCTGAGCAGTGCTCCTGGAAGGAGCTAAGCTCCTACATCTGGCTTTGTCCGGGCCCCAAAAAGTGTCCGGACTCTGAAGTGTCAGGCTTACATGTTGACACAAAGTTTCCTTTACGTTTGGTGAGGTTTAAGCTTGAGGATTGGTCAAGCTTCACATTACATTTTGGCCATCCAGACTATAAATATACGGGTAAGGCATACACGGGTATGGCTGCCCACAGGTAAGGACGAGTAAGGATAGGTAAGGACTATTTCATCTATATTTGGGAAAAGTTTCAGCCCAAACCGTCCGGTTATCCAGTATAGTTAATAAATATTACAAAGAAAATAGTACAAAACAGTTTAATTCATAGAAAGCCTGCTCTTTGATGAGGCATCTCTTTATGTTGTTATTTTAAACTTGTGTATGCCAAAAGCAAGTGAGGGGCTGAACACACACAACAGGTTACTCTACCCTATTGTTGCTAACACATTGCACCCATATACATACTGTGCCCGGTAGGATACACAACCAAGGCGTAAGTTAAGACCATGCGGCATGGCGCAAAGTTCCACCATTAAAACGGGGTCCACTGTGTTAATTATCTAGACTCATACTTAACACCAGTAAGACTCCCTGATCGGGAGACAAGCGGCCGTGATTTTAGGTCAAAATCTGTAGGAACAGTGTCCAAAAATGTGTTTTGATAAAGTCGGCCTCATGGTGGCGCTAGAAGAAGGCCATGTGAGAAATGAGGGGTGGAGGTTGTGAGTTGCCATCCAAGGAGTGTGTGTGCAAAGTTTGGCATGGATAGGGGCAACGTACGGTGGCGGAGATATGAGTAGGGGAAAAGTGTGACGTGATGGACAGAGTGACTGACAGACTGACAGACTGACTGACAGCCAGTGGAGGTTTTGATAGTAACTGCGACCTGACGGTCGCAATAAACTCGTACACTCGTCTTGTCAGCTCACTCAGAGGCTCTCCGGGCCTGACAACATGCCCCGCGGGGAGTGAGAGTTGGGGACGGGGAGGAAGGAGGGAGACGTTTGATTGAACTGACAGCGCATGACTAACACTCGGCATTCACATATTTGGCAAACGGTGACAGGAAGGGATTCCATCCCACAAGTTAGCACTCCTCTAATTGGACATGCATGCGCAAGAAGGAAGGCTTCATTTAAAACCAGTTAGCCAACGTCACGGCCTTGACTTAACCTGAGCTACGTTCCAAGCTGCGCTTATGTTCCTTCTCCGCAAATCCCAAACCCCATGCTTTGCAGAAGTGCATTGAGAAGCCAGCCAAAGACAAAAAAGGGAACTGGCAAAGGGTCAGCAAAGGGTGGGCGTGGGTGGGTGGGTGAGTGGTTGGGCTCTATATCTCACTTTCATGTGTTTTGGATGACATTGATTCAGTGAAAAATACACATAAGCTGTTTATATCAAAACCTGAACTTGAATGGTATTTTCTAAAGTGTGTATGTTAGACACTGTGAACATTACTTGTAGTGCTGCTGAGTATAATGACCTGACTTTACAGCTGAGAGAGAGAGAGAGAGAGAGAGAGAGAGAGAGAGAGAGAGAGAGAGAGAGAGAGAGAGAGAGAGAGTGCACCCAAAGAATTACTCTGCTGCATGATTATCTGTGCGCACGCACGCACGCACACACACACAGGGTATGAATGTACCTGATTGAAAAGGATCATGCTTTTCCCACACCTTTTAGCATATCTATCTCTATCTCAAGAGAGTGACTTGGGCCAAAAAAAGAATTGCCTAAGTCTGGAGTAATTCAGTAAATAATTTGGCAGGTTTTATATTATTGAATCCTCTCATGTTACATATTTGACATACAGCTTCATTTATAGGCTATATCAACAGTCATAATTTGTAAGTGTTTTTGTATGGGAAATAATTAGGAAATATAATCTATTCGATATATTTGTCTAATTTTTTTCTGTTTTCTGAAAAACTTGACTTGACGGTTTCTCAATGGTCAGACTGATTCTTCTTCCACCCAATTATCATAGAGCTTGGAGGCCAGCTAGTTTGACATCAGTATTATCTCCATACCAGGGATCTCCATATATGGACATAAAAGGGACCCAGGCTCGCTGACAGACAGGTACAGAGATTTGTGGATGTATATACATTCTGAACAAATGCTGATCAAACCCTCAGGTCTACGGTGATACACATGCCAATTTGAGGTTGAGCGGTTAATGACAAACAGACAGATATATACACTTGCACGGAGAGATTCCATGGATTTATGGATACTGGAGATACAGTATGTGAAAGCCTGGAATTTGTGAGCATAGTGTGCAAGAAAATATTACACCAAACTTTTTCAATCCAAAGTGAAAGAGAACTTGTTCATAGGAATTTTTCCTCTATTACACTCCCCCCCCCCCCCCCCCCCCCCCCCCCCCCCGGCCCCAAGCCTTTTCATCACTGCAAGCAATGCCAAAACAATTATTGTCATTGGTTTGGATGGTAATTGCATTTCGAGAGAGAGAGAGAGAGAGAGAGAGAGAGAGAGAGAGAGAGAGAGAGAATAAAAATAATATCAAGTTGGATATCCCAATTCGAGAGTGTGTGCATGTGTTTATGCGTGCATGAAACAGAGTGGGAGAAAGAGAGGTAGTGACAGATTGGACATCCCAGTTCAAATCTGTCTCACAATATTGGGCTCTGTTATAGAACCCATTTTCCTTTGTGGTTCTGAAGTCTGTCTTCCACTTGCCAACCAAGAATTAACAAAATGGGACAAACACCAAATTGGGTTTCTGCATGCATGCAGAGTTCTGCAAATCCGTTCTCCGCATACAATGGAAAACACCAAATAGAACCGAGTAGAATTAGGCACTAATAATCAAACTTCCAAAGCATACATGTTATAACCACCAAAAAGAAAGTGAAGCAGACCCAGGGGTTGTCGCCATGCTGGCTTGTGGTGGATTTGTTTTTTAAATTGTTTGCCATAGATGGGGGTCCTTGCAAATAAAACGTTTGGGAACCACTAGTTGGACTCCTAATATGCTAGAGTCATACTAAATAAGTGTCATACCCTACCTATTCTGA
>NC_137830.1:21327184-21547184 GCF_963921795.1 Nannobrachium achirus
GCCTTGGCCTGAACCCCCCCCCCCCCCCCCCCCCCCCCAAAAAAAAATAAAAAAAAAAATGAAAAAAAAATAAAATAAAAAAAAATAAAGCTAAATAAACAAACAAATAACATAGGTGAAACTGTCAGAGGGAATGGTACAAATTACTGTAACGCTGAACGCGTCTAACCTTCCATGACCATCTCACTGCTCGCCCTCTTCTACATTAGATTCAATTCATTTTGTGTCAGTTCAGTTCAATTCATTCCAGGTTGGTTCAGCTGAAAAAGCACAACATGCTTCTTAATCCATTTTGGTATCAATGTTGATGGTTATCCGTGTATCTGAGGTTAACTTAATTACAGAGCTGGTTGCTGGGAGATAGGACGTAAAATTGATATCTTGATATACAGTGTACGGGTAAAATTCAATACCCTTATTACTCAATATTGGCTTACTTTATCTACACTTAATCAATTACACAACAAAGTGTACCTCCATTCCTATATGCCTTTAATTATGCACAGACATCTGAATAACACATAGAGTTATGGAATAACACAGCATTACGCGGACCTCCCACCTACATGGCACCGCCGATCCAACATGGCTTGTCAAATCACCCTTTGTACCCATCTTTCTGTGTCCCTTTTATGTCCATATATGGAGATCCCTGGTGTCATTAGTATAGTATGCTCTTACCCTGTCTGTATATTGGCATGAGCATATCTGGTAATATCGGTTGGATCGTCACTCCGGGAGTTGGTCAGTCTCATGAACATTACATGCATAGCGATCGGAACTGTGACTCTGGACAACCAGATCTCCATATAGAGTACCGGTATGCCTATATATGGGCATATGGGGTTTGTTTATGGTTATCTCTGAGTCATAGTAACATGTGGGCGTATCAGATTTGCTTTGGTTATGTTATGTCTGAATCAGAGTGACGTGGCCGTGGTCCACAGGCCGACTGCGGCCCAATTATAATATAGCATCTGGACAAACAATACCTAGCTGAGAGAGAGAGAGAGCTTGGCTGCAGAGACGTTGAGGGCTTCCCCTTTCTTTCAGTTTGCTTATTGTCTACCATAATTCTGGCTTCGATTTGATAGTACCACAATTTAATCATTTGCAATCGCAGATCTATAAGCTTACAACGGGCTGCGGTGTGTTTAGAGCTTTCATTTCTATTTCCAATTATTTGCAGTAAGAAGTCCTTTTTTTTTAGCAGCGGTGCTAACCACTCCAACGCCTGTCATTGGGCAAATTACATGCCTGTACTCTCATAGGGCCTTGGCCTGAACCCCCCCCCCCCCCCCCCCCCCCCCCCCCCAAAAAAAAATAAAAAATAAAAAATGAAAAAATAAAAAAATAAATAAAAATAAAGCTAAATAAACAAACAAATAACATAGGTGAAACTGTCAGAGGGAATGGTACAAATTACTGTAACGCTGAACGCGTCTAACCTTCCATGACCATCTCACTGCTCGCCCTCTTCTACATTAGATTCAATTCATTTTGTGTCAGTTCAGTTCAATTCATTCCAGGTTGGTTCAGCTGAAAAAGCACAACATGCTTCTTAATCCATTTTGGTATCAATGTTGATGGTTATCCGTGTATCTGAGGTTAACTTAATTACAGAGCTGGTTGCTGGGAGATAGGACGTAAAATTGATATCTTGATATACAGTGTACGGGTAAAATTCAATACCCTTATTACTCAATATTGGCTTACTTTATCTACACTTAATCAATTACACAACAAAGTGTACCTCCATTCCTATATGCCTTTAATTATGCACAGACATCTGAATAACACATAGAGTTATGGAATAACACAGCATTACGCGGACCTCCCACCTACATGGCACCGCCGATCCAACATGGCTTGTCAAATCACCCTTTGTACCCATCTTTCTGTGTCCCTTTTATGTCCATATATGGAGATCCCTGGTGTCATTAGTATAGTATGCTCTTACCCTGTCTGTATATTGGCATGAGCATATCTGGTAATATCGGTTGGATCGTCACTCCGGGAGTTGGTCAGTCTCATGAACATTACATGCATAGCGATCGGAACTGTGACTCTGGACAACCAGATCTCCATATAGAGTACCGGTATGCCTATATATGGGCATATGGGGTTTGTTTATGGTTATCTCTGAGTCATAGTAACATGTGGGCGTATCAGATTTGCTTTGGTTATGTTATGTCTGAATCAGAGTGACGTGGCCGTGGTCCACAGGCCGACTGCGGCCCAATTATAATATAGCATCGGGCAGCAGATATGGGACAGTGTTTTATATATAGTTCATAACTATAAAACTATATCAGTTGCTTTAAAAAAAATATGGAAATGACTTAAAGACATACTCCACCAAAAATCATCTATGCAAGTATAACATTAATATGGATTTTTAGCACCAAAATCTGGTCTTCAGACATTCACTGAAAGCTAGTTTGAAGCAGGTCACATGCGTGCGTGCGTGCGTGCGTGCGTGCGTGCGTGTGCGTGTTTCTGTGAATTCAGTTTTCCCTATATAGGCGCAATGGCCAATGTAGCAACATATGACAGCCTGTGGTTTATCCCTTCATCCTCTCTTCGCCTGGCTGTTTATTCTGTGCTTATCATTTGCACATGAATGGTCTAACACTAAGTGGCAAATATTATGCAATATTATTGCAATTCATTTATAACTTGGAAATTACTAATTGTATTAACATATGGCCTATCAAAGTGAACAACCACAGTTAAAGATGTGATTGGAATCAATGTAGCCTAAATGGTCCTCAGGAGACAATCTGGCAGGGGTGTGGACATTTTGACATATTAAGGAGGGCTTGATTCTACAGGCGTGGCATATTGGCATAATTAATAGATCCTGGACTGCTAAATGAGGGCAAAGATAGAGCCAGGTTTGTGGTACTATACAAAAAATACTTGACAAGAAAATGTATGGATCAGAGATAGATCTGTCTTAGAATTTAAACCACATTTTAACGTGTGAACTACAACTTTAAAATGAGAAAAGGGGCCCATGACTGTCGAAAAAGCAGCTCTCGGGTCCTGTCCTTTCTATTGTTAGAAATTATATGTGACAGGCTAAATTGTATGACAGGTGACAGCTAAGAAAAGTTATCTTTATTTCCATGTGACAACACACTGCGTGCCATGCCTTTGTTGTAATGATGTGATAGATAGCCACAAGGAAACAAACAACATCAATCAAAACAGGTGTGTGGTCACATCCAGCTCTGAGTCTATCTTGACTCACCCCAGTG
Source organism: Nannobrachium achirus (assembly GCF_963921795.1). Taxonomy (NCBI): domain Eukaryota; kingdom Metazoa; phylum Chordata; class Actinopteri; order Myctophiformes; family Myctophidae; genus Nannobrachium; species Nannobrachium achirus. The sequence continues at coordinate 21,330,448 of NC_137830.1, forward strand.
AGCCTATATTATATTTGTTTATATGGAGCTTGAGTTTACACGTTTCCTGAATGTTGCACAACGAGCATACCGATTTCCAAGATTTTTTTGCGAGAATGAAAAAATATACCAAGATTATACAGTATGCATGTGTGGTGTGTGTACATACGCTGATGTTTCTTTTTGCTATTCTTTGCACTGTTCTATGCTGCTGCATTGTCTGAAGGAAGCCAAACAAAAATAAGTTTTACTTTTACAGTAAGTACCTGTACAGAATAGATGTAGGCTATCAATAAAGCACAACCTTGAACCTTTAATATATATGCTGCTTTTCACATTACTTTAATTTTCAATGTTTCAAATTATCTGTTAAACCAAAAGAAAAAAGCCCATGCACACTGCTGAATAACCTTTCTTTAGCTAGAGAGATGATTTCAGCAAATACTTGTCCTAATTCAATGACTAAAGCCAATTGAAAGAAAGAACATCAATGTCTCCATATTGATTTACTGTCGTATATTGTAAATGAAAGGGTACTATTAGCTATCAATTAGAGGCTGCCCTGAGGGAGCATTACGTGTCTTCCCTTATTAACACTTGTTGAACGTTTGAACTTCAATATGATTAGTTACTGAGATACGTTTTTTTCCCCCTTACTATTGTGGCCAAGTGCTTGCTTATTTTTACTGTTTGGTCTCTTACAGAGAATGGTCTTCACCTGCTGTGTCTTGGGACAACTTGTGATTTATCACTATATAAATAAAAGTGAATGAAAAGTGATTGATTGATGACATGCCACAACACTGCAGTAATGTGGAATGAGTTACTGTTCCTGAGCCATGCCTTTGGGGGGAGGGGTTCCACACAATGGAGGTCTGAAGATTAGATTGGGCTAGATTAGATTAGAGTCGATCAGGTTGGAGTACACTAGAATCTTTATTTCCACAGCAACAGGCTCTGTGGTTATTTATTACAGTACACCATTATAGAATGGAATGCATCCACCACATTGGTTCTCAGCATGTCCTTGGGGGGGGGGGTTCCGGAAAGGAGGCAGCTAAATGATTGATATAACCAAATGGACCCTTGCCTCTCTGTAACTCTGAGAGTGGACAAATGGAACCAAATGGATTGGGTTGCTATTTGTCAACTCTATGACAACGTGTAGATTGGGGTGCCAGTCCGCCATGAGATAAAGATCAAATCAAATGTGGGGCCGTGGCCCAATGCATATTATAAAAAAAGTGGAGAATCTCTGTATACGCCGACCAATAAAGACATAGAGACCGCCGTTCGTCTTCTTCTTCCACATGAGCCTGGCTCTCTCTGCTCAGCTTCCACTCCTAGGCGCGGCTCGTATCATGGCACCTCAGCACTAACCAGGGGCATAGTTCTGCCGATTTAAAATGACTCCAATACGGAAGTAAAACTTCCTATGATTGGCCACTAGTTACACTGTTTCCCCCCCCGGCCGATCGCAAAAAGAATTGTGCTCCATTGGATCCCATTAATTTTCCCCTTTCGTTTTCTAACCTTAATTAACATTTTCATGAATACTGTATGGTTCCTATCGCTAGTTAAAAATTGCCTTTCAATCACCATCATATTCGTTTTTGTCGAAATAAATAATAATAAATGATAAAGTTGCGGGGGGGCGTGGCCAACTAAACTGATACCAGCCGGCTGTGTTCTTCTTCGTGTGCTGTATTTCGGGAGGCTCCGATCACATTCTCCCATGTATCCCTGCGGTTGCACGTGACCGTTGGCAGCCAATAGCATCTCTGATGCCTTTACAATTCTATGATGGCGACACCCATTCCAAGGGGTAGAAAGGGCCATTTGCGCTGCATAGAAATCAATGGCTTCGCATCGTCCATATTTTTCTACAGTCTATGGCACTAACATGACTGCTCTCGATTCCCCTCTAGTAGCCTAATCTCTTTATGGGATTCCAAAGTCCTCCCCCCTTCCGTCTCTCGAAGGGTCGATGGCCTTCCCACTTCTCAGCAGTGGTATAAAGTAACTAAGTAGATTTACTTAAGTACTGTACTTGAGTACAATTTTGAGGTATTTGTACTTTACTTGAGTATTTCCAATTTCCAATACTTTTACTTAGATCTACTTCACTACATCTCAGATTCAAATATTGTACTTTTACTCCTCTACATTTATTTGAAAACTTTAGTTACTAATTACTTTGTAGTTTTTGGATTATTATTACAAAACATACATTAACCCTATATACATTTCAGCCATTTGAAAATAGCCGATCTACAAGCTCACAATGCGTCGCAATGCAACGCATTGTGAGCTTGTAGATCTACTATTTTTAAAAGATAATTATACCTTTTTTATACCTAAACTTCAAATAGGACATTCTGCATAACAGGTACTTTCTACTTTTGGTACTTTAAGTACATTTTGAAGCCTATACTTTTACATCTACTCAAGTCAATTTTGAATTCTGGACTTCTACTTGTAACAGAGTATTTCTACATTGCGGTTTTGATACTTTTACTTAAGTAACAAATGTGAGTACTCTTTCCACCACTGCTTCTCAGCCTTCCCACTCCAGTCAGAAGGGCATGCACACTCTCAGCTCGCTTCAAAACTTCAATACCTCACATTCTCCTCAGCCCACCAAATAGAACCTATAATGTCCTCAACTCCTAGACTTACATGTGACTTCCACGTTATGTGATCCCCTGTTATCATGCGGACGCGTGTTGCAGAGCGTGCAGGTTTTGACCTTGTAGTCTAACCATTTAACATCGCTTGCTTGTAGGGCTGGTGATTTACGGATTGAAGCTTGCTCCGCCGCCCCACTGACTGAACGGCTCTAGATAAGCGTGTCAGCTAAATCCCTTCACTGTAATGTGTAAGTAATACTCTACAGCAGAGACACATGGGGTTCCAGTCGAGGGCGGACAACAAAAACAAACCGCGCTGTTGTTGTCGAGGTGACTTCTCGGTCGCTGTTCAGTGGCTCGGCAAAGGTGGTCTTTGCAGCGCTATAGACAAGGGTGTGCGTTTCAAAACACACCTCAACCCCCCACCAGCAGGGCCCGATACATGTATACTTTATTGGAGGTACCTGGGGGTTAGGCACACACTGTGCCAGCTCAATACGAGGTTAAATGCAAGCTTGACCCATTGAGTTAGCTACCAGAGCTTTGTATGGAACACACATGGGGATAATGCACTAGCAAAATAACCTACTGCCGGTGCTGTAGCGAGGTGGTCAGTGTGCTTGTTAATATCGACTGCGAGGATTAGCCGCGGTGAAGGTGAGGAGGGCTCCGTTGCGGCGGTGGATGAGAAGATGGAGTAGGTTGATGGTGACCTACGCTGAATGGGTGAAATCACTTCCACTAGAGAATGGAGAGGAGAGGCCTCTTTTGCCACTCACCATAGACGGATGCTATAGTGGCGTCCCACCTTTCAGTGTAGCCTTTGTACCTTCACAGTGTTTTTATTATGTTTTTACATTCAGTTGGGCAGTGGTGGAAGGCAGCCAAGTATATTTACTCAAGTACTGTACTTAAAGGAGTATAGTTCACCCACAACTGACTTTTTTTCTATTGATTATTCAAGCCATAGAGACTTGAGTTCAATAATATTTTTAGTTTTTTGTCTCATTCCTAAGACAAAAATGTGATTACAATAAATGTACCACCATTTGATCCGGATGGGGACCCTAATGGACCCTTTTTTTTTTTTTTTTACACAATATTCTAAATAAAACCTTTTAGACAGAGCTGTAATTGGCCTCACAAATGCTCATTATGAGATGCTACCATTTCTGTCTATTCACTCTGTGTCTCTGAGGAGGGCTGTGGACAGTTCAGAAATCGGCCTACCAGATTAAAAAAAGAAATATATAAACAAATAGAAATGTTAACACCACAAATCCTGACTCATGGGGGACCCTGGCAAGCAATCCTTTCAGATGGGGGTCCACATACATATCAGTTTGGGTGCCCTTGACATGGAACATGTTCGACAACCACTGTTGTACTGTACTGGGCCGTGCCGTGTAGGCAACACGAACAAAAGGCAGGGTCCAGCGAGCTGAGAGGCACATCAACTGACCGAGACAAATGAAGTGCTGACCTTTAGCCGTTTGGTCCATTCAAGCCACTGCTGACAGTGTGTTTAATGATGGTGCTTCCCAAGACCCCGGCTGCTCCTCCAGGAGTGCTCTGTGGTCTGGTGGTTGGACCCACTCTGACCTTTTAATCATCTGGGCTGCATGGGGTTGAAGAACTTCTTCTGCTGTGTTAGGGTTAGATTTGCTGGAAAGGAAGGAGTGGTATATCTGTTACAGTTTGTTTGAGGTACCAGTAAGATTGGGACCGGAGCGCTTGTTTTAGTTCACCTTATGGGCAGTCCCCTGAAGAAGCCGATGCCATGGCATTGTATAGCTCAGTGGTAGAGCATTTGACTGCATTGGTCCGACGTCTCCATCGATCCCATTAGTCCGATGCTGGTGAATGCAAACCTGTCGACGCTGGTGAATGTTAACCTGGTGAATGCAACTATGCCTAAACCTAACCTAACCTCTGTAAAACTATGCCTAAACCTAAACTGGTGAATGCTAACCAGGTGAATATTAACCTGGTGAATGATAACCCTAACCTCGGTAAAACTATTCCTAAATCTATAACCCTGTAGGACTAATTATGGGTAGTTCCCCGAAGGAGGCACCGCTTGCTCCACATTGTGCCCAAAAACGAGCGCTCCTGTTCTCAATCTCACTGAATCTCAAAACACTACAGTATCCATGCCTCATCGGCAGGGGTGTCGCACCAAATTCTGGGCCCTGGGTACAAGGATTCACTGTGGGCCCTCCATGAATGTTCTTCATAGGGGAGGGGGTTTAACCCCATTTTAGACTGGGAATGCATTATTACGCATTATTTTGTGCTTTAAATATTGAAAAATAGCAGATCTACAAGCTCGCAGCGCGGCACCCGTGCTATTTTTGAAAAATCGTGAAAATGTGTCCAAGTCTTCGAAGTTTTCAAATCCTTCTACGCTTTTTTGAGAAACCTATGTTTCTATGTCAGTGGTGCTCAAACCATTTCATGTGAAGGACCCCCAAAACTATATGTATTTGGCCACGGACCCCCGGCCCCATCTCAAAATATTTAGTTCCAGGGACGCCCCAGAAGCTAAATTTGAGTTACAAATGTTCGCTTAAAAGATTTGCGCGACTTTTCAAAAATAGCAGATCTACAAGCTCGCAGCGCTGTGAGCTTGTATATCTGCTATTTTTCAATAGCAAAAGTATAAAATCATTAAGGCCCCTCCACCTTGGACCTAGTCCCACATTCCCCCCCCCCCCCCCCCTTGTGACGCCCCTGCTCATCTGCATTTAACATTTCCAAAATTTGTCAAATGAAAGAAAAGAAAATAGCAGATTTTCTTTTTTGCATGACACCGTTGTAAGTATAAAATAGGGCTTAAATGGTTAATCAGAACAATTAATGTTGGTGATTGGTTATTAAAGACATTGTGCAGTGATTCCCCCCCATACACGTGCGTGCGTGCATGCTATACAGTGTGCTGGAGATAAATATAGTTTCAAGCAACATTGGTCACTTTCCTAGCTCAGTTGTCATCGTTCAGTGTTTGCATTACAAGATGTCCCCCCGGGGATTAATATCGCTTCTCATGTCATCTATTCTCGCAGTGTTTCCTGCACACTCGCCGCAACCTAATTCCAGAAACAACCGTTGCCTTGACCCCTCTCCCAACCTTTTATAATCCATTAGTTCCTGGTCGACCACAATGTCAGGTGCACCATTAGGTCTGTAACACATGCATAATGATGCCTCTTTAAAGACACCCTGCTGCTTTGCAGAGCGCCGATTGGGCGCCGCAGCTTTTGTACTCTCCTCCCCTGAGGAGAAGTTTGCACTCATCAATCTCTCTCTCTCTCTCTCTGTCTCTCTCTCTCTCGCTTTCCGTGACATAGATGAGACAAGTAGGCCACAACAGTAGTTTGACAGATTGAGACCGAAATGAGTAGAGCAAAAAAAAAAAAGATAAAAGGAAAACGGTAATTGTTTTGTCTTAATGCCCCAAATCGGCCACACATTTACACCGATCGACTCCGGCGAACGTGTTAACGGCCGCTATGATGGGCAGGCGACTTTGACTGCGGCGACCCAACCCCGAATTATATAGGCAGGGCAAAGCGTGTAAAAACCTGATTAAAGGGTGCACCAAACTTTTCTCAATTGATTCTTATGTATTTTTTCCTGTAGAATCCATTTCTGCAATATACATTTTTATATCGCGCATAATTAATGAGATAATTAGCATTTTTGACTAATTATGCTAATTATCTCATTAATTATGCACAATACAACAATATACTTTGCAGAAATGGATTCTACGGGAAGAATTACATAAAGGTCAGCTGAGAAAAGTGTGGTAAACCCTTTTATCAATTTTTGATGAATTCTTTCCCGTTCTTTCTGCCCATGTGTCAAATTATTTGTAACATGGGTGGAAATGACAGGACAAACCCTATTTAAAAAATGATAAAAGGGTTTACCAAACTTTTCTCTATTGATTCTTATGTATTCTTTCCTGTAGAATCCATTTCTGCAATATACATTTTTGTATTGTGCATCATTAATGAGTTAATTAGCATATTTGAAGCATATTTTACATATGAGGGGAAATATCAGGAAAAACCTACAACAATTTGATAAAAGGGTTTAACAAACTTTTCTCAGTTGATCCTTATGTATTTTTTCCTGTAGAATCCATTTCTGCAATATACATTTTTGTATTGTGCATCATTAATGAGATAATTAGCATATTTGACACATGGGCGGAAATAACAGGGCAAACCCTATAACAATTTGATAAAAGGGTTTAACAAACCTTTCTCAGTTGATCCTTATGTATTTTTCCCTCTAGAATCCATTTCTGCCATGTACATTTTTGTATTGTGCATATTTAATGAGATAATTAGCATATTTGACACATCGGTGGAAATAACAGGGCAAACCCTATAACAATTCTTTCAATGGACTACAGTACTGTAACAGGTACAGTAGAGTACAGTAAGTTACAGTACAGTAAGGTATGGTACAGTACAGTACAGAACAGTAAGGTACATTACTGTAAGGTACAGTAGAGTATAGTACAGTAAGATACAGTACAGCAAAGTACAGTAGAGTACAGTACAGTAGAGTACAGTAAAGTACAGTAAGGTAAAGTAGAGTATAGTAAGGTACAGTAGAGTACATTAAAGTACAGTACAGTATGGTACAGTACGGTACAGTAGAGTACAGTACAGTAAAGTAAAGCCGAGTACAGTAAAGTACAGTTGAGTACAGTTGAGTACAGTACAGTAAGGTAAAGTACAGTAAGGTACAGTAGTGTACAGTCAAGTACAGTACATTAAGTTACAGCAAAGTACAGTACGGTACAGTACAGTACAGTACAGTACAGTACAGTACACACAGGGTATAGCTGCTCAGATTCACCGCTCCACTGTACTGTACTGTACCCTACCTTACTGTACTTTACCTTACTGTACCTTACTGCGCTGTACTGTACTGTACTTTAATGTACTCTGCTATGCCTTACTGTACTGTACTCAACTGTACTCTACTGTACTTTACTGTACTCTGCTGTACCTTACTGTACTGTACTCTACTGTACCGTACCGTACTGTATTGTACTGTACCGTACCTTACTGTACTGTACTTTAATGTACTCTACCTAAGAGTACTGTAGTCCATTGAAAGAATTGTTATAGGGTTTGCCCTGTTATTTCCACCAATATGTCAAATATGCTAATTATCTCATTAAATATTCACAATACAAAAATGTACATGGCAGAAATGGATTCTAGAGGGAAAAATACATAAGGATCAACTGAGAAAGGTTTGTTAAACCCTTTTATCAAATTGTTATAGGGTTTGCCCTGTTATTTCCGCCCATGTGTCAAATATGCTAATTATCTCATTAATGATGCACAATACAAAAATGTACATTGCAGAAATTCTACAGGAAAAAATACATAAGGATCAACTGAGAAAAGTTTGTTAAACCCTTTTATCAAATTGTTATAGGTTTTTCCTGATATTTCCCCTCATATGTCAAATATGCTTCAAATATGCTAATTAACTCATTAATGATGCACAATACAAAAATGTATATTGCAGAAATGGATTCTACAGGAAAAAATACATAAGAATCAACAGAGAAAAGTTTGGTAAACCCTTTTATCATTTTTTAAATAGGGTTTGTCCTGTCATTTCCACCCATGTTACAAATAATTTGACACATGGGCAGAAAGAACGGGAAAGAATTCATCAAAAATTGATAAAAGGGTTTACCACACTTTTCTCAGCTGACCTTTATGTAATTCTTCCCGTAGAATCCATTTCTGCAAAGTATATTGTTGTATTGTGCATAATTAATGAGATAATTAGCATAATTAGTCAAAAATGCTAATTATCTCATTAATTATGCGCGATATAAAAATGTATATTTCAGAAATGGATTCTACAGGAAAAAATACATAAGAATCAATTGAGAAAAGTTTGGTGCACCCTTTAATCAGGTTTTTACACGCTTTGCCCTGCCTGAGGCGCAGGAAATAATGGCTTTTCGCGTCCACAGGCTTGAGCGAGAGCTGCTGGGGGCGGGGAGGGTTGAGTGAGGAGGGGGGGGGGGGGGGGGGGGTAACGCCACAAGGCCTGTGGAGAGAGGGAAACACGGCCCGCTTTTCTGTTCCAAGGACAGATATGAAGATTGATAAGTCAATTTCCGGTGACTGAACCTCCATCTCCTCCGGAGAAATTGTCTCGACGCCAGTAGTGGTCTTAAAATAAAAATCACAGCCAAGCATGGGGGCCCGCAGCTCCGCACTCGCTCCCCCACGTGCGTGCGTGCGTGCAGGCTGGGGGCCCTCGGGCACAGGTGTCCCGTCATTTCCGCACGACCACACACACGCAGCTTTGCGCGCATGGTTTGAGCAACGGAGTGCAAGCATTTGCGTGATGTTTTCTTGTGTGTATACTGTATGTATGTATAGGCTCCGGGGTAGCGCGTTGGTCACTTGCCAACGAGCTCAGCTCTTTGGCCGACTGGTTAACGTATGCGCCCTGTTAAGTAGCGGCCCGGGTTCGCCTCCCGGTTGTTGCCTTGCGGTCACGCTACATTGGTGGCAGTGGTCCCTACGGTCGCCGGACAGTGCTGTGAAAGACTGTGGTAGGAGGAGGTGTCGATCCTCCATCCCTGGTTGCGTTTGAACCCCCCGGTTTCAAAGTCGATCTTAGATCCTGGCCGGCGTGCGTGGTCGCGCCTCCAGGTAGAGGGGACGACTGTAGGCTCCGGGGTAGCGCGTTGGTCACTCGCCAACGAGCTCAACTCTTTGGCCGTCTGGTTAACGTATGCGCCCTGTTAAGTAGCGGCCCGGGTTCGCCTCCCGGTTGTTGCCTCGGGGTCACGCTACACGTATACACCTGCGTGTGTGGTTGTGTATGCTCTTTATTATGTCTCTCTTCCTACACGTGTGCAGACGGGGTGGTCTACAGCTGGTGGTGGGGGGGGGGGAGGGGCTTCTCCTCTCCCTGTCAAATCGCAGGTATTTATACATGGGAACAGCAGAAGAAGGATCGCCAGGCCTCAAGCTGCCACACGCCAATCCGTTCTAAGAGCTTCTGAAGGCTGCCTTCATGGCACATTACTCATGCCCATCCCACCTCCAGCCACGTTAACCAGGGGTGTCGCACCAAATTCTGGGCCCTGGGTACAAGGATCCACTCACATTTTGTGCTTCAATATTGAAAAATAGCAGATATATATAAGCTCACAGCGAGCTTGTAGATCTGCTATTTTTGAAAAATCGTGAACATTTGTGCACGTCTTTGAATATTGCAAATCCTTCAAAAAGCTTTTTGAAAAGCCTATGTTTCTATGTCAGTGGTGCTCAAACCTTTTCATGTGAAGGACCCCCAAAATGATATGTATTTGATATGTACCCCCATCTCAAAATATTTAGTTCCAGGGACCCCCCAGAAGCAACATTTGACAAATGTTTGCTTAAAAAAAAGATTGGCACACATTTTCACGACTTTTCAATAGCTAAAGTATAAAATAATTAAGGCCCCTCCACCTTGGGCCCTAGTAACTCAGTCCCACTTCCCCCCCCTTGTGACGCCCCTGACGTTAACAGGCACTCTCCACTCGGTGTGTGCGCGCGTGCATGTGTGTGCGTGTGTGTGTGTGTGTGCGGAGGGAGGTGCGTGGGCAGAAGCATGCTGGGTGCTGTCATACGTTTGTAGGTACAGTACAACGAAGGACATCTGCGCTCACACTTTGTTGTGTTTCAGTACCCCCGCCCCCTGGCTGTGCTTCTTAGAACAAACCTTCCTCGCACTCGCTTGCGTTTCCTGTGACACGCTGTGCTGTCGAACACCTCGAGTGGGAGCGTTAGCCTGCGACTGTGATTGTCACAAGAAAAGGGAGCGTATATACACACAAGTGCGTGTCAAAAAGACATCTCCTTTTTGTGCCGCCTCGTAACACGCACACGACACGTCCACACCTGCTGGTACAAATATTGTGTTGTCCCAGTCATGGTTGAAAAAATAAATAAAAATAAAAATCCGGGTATGACTGGGACAAAGATGCAAAACATATTGTCGCTGTCGGATAATTGCTTGTCGACAGTAATGATACCACTGAAAAGCATATCTTGTGGAGAAGTGGGAACCAAAGTAAATGTTTTCAGAATTGAAGATTCTGCATTGAGACAAACATTTTTGTAACTGGCTCATCGACATTGCAGCAACAAGAAAAACACCAAAAAGTATTGTGATAAAATAACAATAGAAAAAGTGTTTGAAAAAAACTAAAATACAATGCAATTACAAATTCAATATGTATTTGTATGACTTGTTAACTACAGTAGGCCTATATGTACAGTATTTTTGTCAAATAAATTAAATACATTTTTAATGTACACTGTAGGCCTATGTGTGTTTAATCATGTTTAGGCATTGTATGTTTCTCATTGGGTGAACAGAGGCGTAATTTAGGCAGTTGATAGAATGTAGGTAAACTGCAAATTCCTGTCTGTAACCACCATAAATGCAACCTATATGTCCACGTACCTATAATGTGTGGGTTTAAAATGAATATTGACTGTATCTGGAAAAAACACTGCATTGGATCCAATTGATCGAATGCAGTTATTATTTGGTCAAAAGCCTAATTAAATATTTATAAAACCAAAGACAAATGTAACCATTTTTGACTTGGGAGTCCCTATTAAGTGCACGTCTCTCTCTGGTCAAAGTGTGAAATAAATATAACTTAACAAATACATCAAAGACAAATCTTTTCTGCAGTGGCGTCAGTTCAGAAAAAGCTAAGATATGGCAACATGACTGGTGTCTTGCACGCGCGCGTACTGTTCCAGTCATGTCATTTATTTTAAGAAGTACATTTTATTTTCCCCCCCATTTCTACAGTTTCTTGGGCTGGATATGGCAGCCTGGAACGGTTGTCCAAGTGCAGCTAAACTTGGCATGTTAGTAAACGTGCCACAATTAACAATAATTCCTTGCACCTGTGCAGCTGACCTATACGGAACCTGGGAATATACCATCTTATCAAGATGGGGAGAATAAAAGTGTGGAGAATATAATTATAATACCTTGTTAAATTGACCATTTTGTCACATTTTGCATTTGTAGTTATTTTATTGTAATTTAACAACATAATAACCAGCACAGATAAAGAGACATTCATGGATTTATATTTAAAAGTAACTTTTATTTTCCCCCTGGACCCAGGGTATGGAACCACATGTGTAAACAGTTTATGTGGGTGTGCCCGCTATACCCCAACACCGCTCAGTAGGCCCCTGAGTGCATGCTAATGTCTGCCTCCTGTGGGTAAACACTGCTCCACTGTAAACACTGCACTATACCATGGGGGTGTGCACGGGACACTAGCGCGACCCCTTTTATAGCAACACAGGTGGATGGAGAATAATATACAGCATCGTATCGTCGCTCGCAGGCAGAAACCTCGTATCTCCGTGTTTCAATTTTCTTTTTATGTTTTGGAGTAAATTAATGCCCCAATTCGTTGTACAAGAGTGTTGCACAACGTTGTTTTTTGTTGCTTGAGCTTGTAGACCGGTGGAAAGCTTGTAGACCGGTGGAAAATGAATATAGTTACGTCTGTCTGTGGGTTTTTATGAATATTTAACCAATGAAAACTACCAACAAGAACTTGCGCGACTAAATAATAGAGGAATAACTCAATTGGTCCATTGCAGCACATTTAACATTTCCTGAAAAGTATCAGTTTTTGGACATACAAGGTTTCTGCCAGACATGATAGGGAATGCAGGGGTAGTCCCAGAGCCGTGGCTCTCATTGATTCACAAGACAGAGTTTTGATTTGTTCCTCGGAGGAGTCCAGACGGCAACATTCCTCCAATCTCCTCAGAGACGCACTGCCTGCCCGGAATGTGCCAAGGGTTTTGTTTTGTTTCCAATGAAACCCTTATAGTCTGTGTGTGTGTGTGTGTGTGTGTGTGTGTGTGTGTGTGTGTGTGTGTGTGTGTGTGTGTGTGTGTGTGTGTGTGTGTGTGTGTGTGTGTGTGTGTGTGTGTGTGTGTGTGTGTGTGTGTGTGTGTGTGGACACAAGACATGCGCGCACCGCACACAAACACGCATGCACGCACACATGCACGCAAGCGTGTTTGCAGGTATGTGTCCACATAAGTGCCAACACCCACATTCTCACGTACACATAATTGCGTGTGCAACACACACTCGCACACACACACACACACACACACACACACACACACACACACACACACACACACACACACACACACACACACACATACAAGAGGCTACTCTTGTATCATTCTGCTGTGAAGTGACCGCATGTGGGCGGATGATGGATTGTTTCCCATCTCTGCAGACCATGTGCAGACCCTTATTTTAGGAGCGCACCGCCAAGGGGGGGAGGGAGCGGCCACCTGGGACAACGATGACTCTTCAAATCCACAGAGTTTTAAATCTCTGCTATGATTCCGAGCCCGAAGAACAATACCCTCCGGAGCCAAGGGAGACGATGGAGAGAGGGGTGGGTGGTGGTGGTGGTGGTGGGGGGAGGGGGAACCAACTGGGAGAACAAAGAGAGAGAAATGCAGATAGAAAGAGAGGACACAGCAGAGTGAGAGGACAACACAGGAGAGAGGGAGAGACGAGAGGGAATTAAGGGAGGAATGAGCATCACTGAGGGGAGTTGAGACTTCGCGCAATCAAATCCTTTGTGACCAAAGTGTCCACTGTAAAATACGTTGGATTAGGTATTATTCACATTGTAGGTATGTGCATCCGTTTGTTTGGTTTTTTTCTCAGGCCCGAGAGATCTTCATCTTTTGCCGACGACGCTATAGCGCCTCCTCGGTTCTATCGGTGGCAAATTGCGTCATTTGGCGCGCCGCGCCGACGCGGGTACACCTTGGAAAAACCCCTTACATCAAGAGCCTGCTGGGAGTGCAAAACTGCTGGATGAAGGCACACGGGCCTCGCTGAAAAAGGAGAGACAGACCTCAGGGATCAAAAACCAGAGATAGTGAGAGAGAGGGAGAGAGAGAGAGAGAGAGAGAGAGAGAGAGAGAGAGAAGCCTCACTGCGTCAGAACAGAACTTCAGCTGAGTTTATTTTGTGTCTCAGATGGAGAGATGGGGGAAGGAGACAGGGGGGAAGACAGACAGAAACTCTGATAGTCATCAGAAGACAGAGTGAAAGCGAGAGAGCAGGGAAGAGAGAGAACCCCAAAGACTCCTTATGAGGGGAGAGAGAGAGAGAGAGAGAGAGACCGAAAGAGAGAGAGGAGAGACAATCAAAAGAGAGCAGAATAAATAAAGAGAACATGGGGGCTTGGAGGAAGGCCCCGTGAGGGCACGGTAATCCGAGAAACCCACGGTTAGTTAAGACAACACAGTGAGCCCCGGGGCAGGCCCCCTTACCTTCAGCCTTCCACACTGGGCTCCCACGGAACAGGGCCCCGAACGCACTTTAAGCCCACCCTCTCTCTGCCGGATCAAGGGAGGAGAGCCGGGACTCTCTGTAGGCAGGAACAAGAGGAGTGGGGATATACACAGGCTTCCTTTTTCCGCCTGATGAAGAAAGAAAGAAAGAAAGAAAGAAAGAAAAGGACCTGGGTTCAGATGAACGCTCGCTGGGAAAGAAAAGTCCTCGGCTCCCCCTCTGGGACGTTCTCGCCGGGGGAAAGCTAAAGGCTTCAGAACCAGTGTCTGTCCACTCGAATGACCCAACGGAGGTCTCGAGGGTTAGCTGCACTGCACATGCGTGGATGTAGTTACACAGTTACACAGACTATGCCACAAGGGCACAAGACCAGTGATGTTAATAGGTTTTTAATGTAATGAGTCCCGGGGACCCAAGAGGGGTCTTTCGGATGAGTCCCAGGGATATTTTATGGGTCCCACAAAAATTCAACGCGTCATGTCATTTTTTACAAAGTGCAGCATTTAACTTGAATTGGTTATTATATGGTTATGTTCATGTTACGTAGAAATGTGTATGAAAGAAATTAACCACAATTCCAAATCTTACAATTTGGAATTGTAAGATTATTTTATCGAAAAATAAAAACATATATTTTCTTTATTTTTCAAAAGTTTTTCCCCCAAAAAAGGTTTTAATCGTTCAAAACGTTATAAGCGTTAATGTTTTCCATATGTGAGAGGACCGTGTGTGTGTGTGTGTGTGTGTGTGTGTGTGTGTGTGTGTGTGTGTGTGTGTGTGTGTGTGTGTGTGTGTGTGTGTGTGTGTGTGTGTGTGTGTGTGTCGGAGACGAGTGCATGCCTGTGTTGTGCATTAACATGCATGCGGCGCTAGTCAGGTCCGCGGACTACTGATTGAGAAACACTGCTGGAACGGGCTGATGCGAGCGTCATAGCAGTGCGCGAATGCGCGTTGACTTGCCTGACTGTATCAACTCTATGGACTGGATGCTTTTGTTTACCTCCTGCCTCTGCATGCATGCTTGACACGAAAAGCTCGCTTGTTAATGGCAGCGTCGCCGTCGTGTGCGATGATCGCAAAATACACGTTAATGCGACACCACCGTGGACGCGGTCGGGGAGAGAGCGAGGCAGACACTGCTCCACATTTAATACACTAACACTAGCCTTAGCTACACTAGCCTGGGGTGCGCTAGCCTGAGCGCCCCCACTACGTTCCATGGACTCTGTAAAACTCCGCTTCTAGTCTCTAAAGAACAGACTCCATGCTAACGCAAGGAAGAGCAATTATTTATTATAAATATTATCAGGGCTTTGATGCAAGTTCTGATGGGTGCAGCTGCATAAAGTGTTGCTTGCTTGTTGTGTCGCTGCAGTGTAGAGACGTCATATTTCAGCGCTGTGCCTTGCACACGTTCTGTGGGGGAACCCTTTTCGGTGTATCACCAAACATGCTGTGCCACTATGGTCAGAGAGCGGCCCGGTGCTACGCTAAAACTCAGGCACCCATTGAATTCTGTGACCATCTACGGTCGCCCAAAATGGCATCGGTGGACGATAGAACGCACTGTCGTTAGTTCTATCGTCTGTTTTAAGACCTTCTACGCGGATTTCATTTGTGTTAACATAGCATTAAGTAGCATGCCTTCACCCATGAACAATGGTGGCGTCTGGACTTTTTAAAATATATATTTTTCGCGACGTGGTAAATTATTTTAACGTGGATGCGTCCATGGGACCCAAGGACACTGACGTGAATGCGTCTTTAGGCAACGTGAATGCGTCAGAGACGCGTGACGCGCACGTATTGACGTCACTGCAAGACGATGGATATAAAATATATAATTGCAAATACATTCCCTCTGTGTGTAAACGTGATTATGTGCGCGCATGCACTGAACAAACATCCAAGATTAGATACGTTCAGATCAGACAGGTTCTATGTTCAGCCCACAGTCAACAACTTTGAGTCAATAAGCTTCGTGGAGTCGGCCCAGTTGGAAGGCAGCCCGCATTATTAGCCGCTCATTTAGCCGAGAACCCGATGAACTCCAGCTGACTGCCTCAACCCGGCACCTCATTACTCCCAATAGATCATTACGGCCCATCATGTCAGGGTGAACGTGCGGACGTGTACTTGTTTCCCAATGTACAGCAATGCAGAGATGAGTTAAAATAAAGTAATAGAGTTGAAATGAAATAAAAACAATAGTAAGGCAGTCATTTTCTTTATTCTGAGAGAAAGCAGAAGAGAGGGTATGAGAGATCTGTTGTGGCTGTTGAGCAGAGCGGAGTGCAAGCTCGCAGTGTCGTAGCAAGATGTTGAGAGAGACATTTGTATAAATTATTCAATCAGGCTCCTCATTTTGAAATTACAACAAACTCCTCCGTCGGCAATAGGTCTTGGCAGAGATGGAGGTCGGGGAGAGGTAATGGCGGCGAGCAGCACCGCCGCGATATTCTCATGAGAGAGTTTTTCTGATTCACTGCTGCTGCCGATGAAAAATTGAATTGCCTTTACCTAACAGATCTATTCACGCCTTAAACTGGTGGAGGGAGTGTAAACAGGCAATAGAATGTTTAATGGTGATTTAAATTTGCCCATTGAATAAATAAATACATTCTCGCTGGTAATAAAACACCATCTATTTTGGGGCCCATTTGGTCTGGAGCAGTAGGGGGATGAATTGATTGTGTCTGTGTGTGTGCACAGTTCAATGCTTACATTTCTAGGATTCTGGTGGCCCGAAGCAAGATTTTTCTTTTCTTTTCTTTTTTTTCCTCTTGTTTGTGGCCCCCAAACATTCCTAGCGCGACCACAACCAAAGACAATACTTTTATTTCTCCCCCCCGGTGATGTGGCCCTCCACTAGTGGGTGTGACCCTGGCCTATAGTGACCACTTATATTGCTTATAGCAGTGAATTAAGTGGCAGTGATATTATGGTATTACAGTATGTGTTAACCATGGGTACCTGGTGTCCCTATTTTGGGCATGCCATTAAAATAAATAAAATAAATGTAAATGAGGAATAGCGTTAGTTTATGCAGGACACATGAGTCTTGCCCGCCTCAGCTGTAATCAGCTGTCAGTCAGATCCTTTCCTATTCCTCATTCACAGATCTGCTGATCATTACATCACACTGTAATAATCCAATCAGAGCTCACGCTAAAAGGCTCCTTTAAATATGGCTTGCATTCACTATAGCTCTGCTTGTCTTGGATCCGAAGCTTCAGATCCTCTGCTGCTTAGCTGCCTCCTCCACCCTAGCCTCCACCTTTTTATCTGGCATAGGCTCAAAAACGAATATTTTATGTCTGATGATTCAAGCTAATGTCAAAGTAATGCTATTGTACTACTATTGTTTTGCTTAAAGTTCCCTGATTTTGCATAGCAGCAGCTTGAACAGAATTCAGGGAACATCTCCGAACACAGAGCCCTTTTAACGTCAAGTTTAACTTTATTCCATTTGTTGCAATAATAAATGGTTAAATATACTTTGACGTGAGTGTTCCTGACTAAATTGAGGGTAGCACAATATGCCGTGGCCCGTTGTGAGCCTTTAGATTAGCTGCTTTCAAAATCATTTAGAATGTTTTGGTGGTTAAGTCTGTCGAGGTGTGCGCACCTTGACTTCCACACAAAGGGCTTTCGCCCTTCCTGCAGTGTGTGTGTGTGTGTGTGTGTGTGTGTGTGTGTGTGTGTGTGTGTGTGTGTGTGTGTGTGTGTGTGTGTGTGTGTGTGTGTGTGTGTGTGTGTGTGTGTGTGTACGTGTGTGTGTGTGTGTGCGTGTGCGTGCACGCTCGCCTGTGTGTTTCTGCAGGTCTACAAAGCGCTGGGTTCTGGTGCTGCCTGCATGAAAGTGAATAGTGGCAACGCTTTACTTAAGCACGGCACCTCTTGGCCCCCGAGATGTGAGTGCCTATTCCTTCATAATGGCTCCATCGTTGTAGCCACGTCCCTTGGGACTCGGGTTAGCTGGCCCGCGCTCCTCCTCCCCCTACGCAGAAGTGAGAGGAGAAAATGGGGGGAACTGGGGGACGGGGGGACAACCCCCCCCCCTGCTACAATATACAGTCCTGTAATGAGTGAATGTTGACAAGGGAGGATGATTATGCAGAAGTCATTATTCTCTCTCTCCGCGCAGCGATGTGGAATGTCGTCGACGGCCCGAGCTATTCATTAAAGCTATGAAATATGACCCTGTCGACAAAGTGCGCACGCACACACACACACACACACACACACACACACACACACACACACACACACACACACACACACACACACACACACACACACACACACTTATCCGCACATACTGTAGCTGCTGTACAGTCTCCAGCCATGACTTTTATATACGCATTCACTTTTAGTTCATTGTACTGAAAATTGCCCAAACGATAAAGAGAAATGGCAGTGTGTGTGTGTGTGTGTGTGTGTGTGTGTGTGTGTGTGTGTGTGTGTGTGTGTGTGTGTGTGTGTGTGTGTGTGTGTGTGTGTGTGTGTGTGTGTGTGTGTGTGTGTGTGTGTGTGTGTGTGTGTGTGTGTGTGTGTGTGTGTGTGTGCGCGCGTGTGTGTGCGAGAACCGTTTCACGCTGTTCGGTCCAGCGGTGCCTGATATTGCTGTTGACACAGAAACACAGACACATGGACAGCTAGGGGGGAAAACATAATCCTCGCCCCTGGCCTGGCGGGAATAACAACGTACTGTAGGCCTATGACAATGAGAAAATAATAGAAAATAAACAAATAAATGAATGAAAACAACTGCACCATGGTACATACAGAAAGAACGAAAGAATAGATAACAGATACATTCCTGTGTTATAAATAAAGATAGGCCTATAGCTTTTGCTTCAGATATAGATTGGTATGGATAACTATACCAGTAACAGGTCAGTCGGAAAATGCAATCGTCAGTTGGATTTAACAGCAGAGTACTTTAATGTCGCGCATTAATTTAAATTAGAGTGGACGTCACTTTTTCTTTTAAAGGATGCCGATGATAATGGGAATAGAAATCTTCGGTGTTGGTCGTTGAGGGGCTGTGGGGAGCAGATAAGTGTCGTTTGTAATTTCTAACAAGATTAGAAATGCTGACATGCTTCCCTTTCCCCTCGCCACAAGGTGCATCGCGGGCAGTTTTATTTTTATTTTTTTTTTTAAACACAATGACCGTACATAATGTAGGCTACGGTGCATTTGGTCGATGGCTGACGCAGTGGAAAAAAGGACACAGAGAGAGGAGAGGGAAAAAATAACCCTCCATCCTTCATCCCAGGTTTTTCTCTCTGCATTCCCCCGTCTCTCTCTCTCTCTCTCTCTTCCCATGTCTATCACAATAAATCCGGGACCTTTGCTTCCCCCACGGGCCGTGGCCCCCTAAGCTACCTCGGACCCCAAGCCTCATTATACCTCAACCTCTCCAGCCGTCCCCCCATCCCACCTCCATCCCCCCCAAAGCCCCCCTCACTGCCCTCATTCTTCCGCATCCACCTCTCCAACCTCCCTCGCTGGAGCAGAGGCGTCAATTGGGTATGGCTCCAGGGGGAAAGAAAATTAAATGTACTTCTTAAAGTAAATTCACAAATGTCTGACTATCTGCGTTGATTATTCTGTTATTACATTTCTTTAAACCAACTACAATGCAAATTAGAACAAAATGATTGCTTTCATAAGGTATCATATTCTCCACAAAACGTATCCCTCCTATCTGGACAAAATGGTTTATTCCCCGGTTCAGTAGGTCAGCACATTATTGTTAAATAGCAGCAGCAGCAGCAGCAGCAGCAGCAGCAGCAGCACATTTCTTCAAATGTGGCAGTCAGTTGTTTACTTGTGCCTACGGTAAAATAATACCGATAGTAATCATCATCATCATCATCATGCCTGTTGCTAAGGTATGGCAACATGACGCCTTTGCGCGCGTGCATGACACCAGTCATGTTGCCATACCTTAGCTTTTGTTGAACTGACGCCACTGTGCTGGAGCTATACTACTGCTCACGGCTTAACCCCCCCCCCCCTTCTGGTATCCAGAAGTGTAGATCGTCGTCTTTTGCAGGTGATTAATAGGGGAGGGAAGTGGAGTCGCTGCTACCGGAACCATCCCTGAGACCTCCAGTCTCCAGCCTTGTAGTCTCTGTGAGTAGGGGGGGGGGGGCTGACTGACTGCACTGCATGCATGGAAAGGACCACTACGTTTGTACCAATTAAGCTCCAACATTATCGCAGTATTTTATTTGTTTGAAAACACCAGGTTGAATTTGCTTAACCTCCGGTCTTCAGCATAGGCCTGTTGGTCCCAAAATGCTGTCTTGTACCAGAATGACACAACTGTGTTAATGGGTTAGTGGTCCCGAGAATAGAGTTAAATTATAAACCACCATCAAAATGTGGGAAATAATTGTGTCATTCATCATCAGTATTATTATTAATACGTTCCAAAGTAAGGAGGGTCCACTCTGTAAACGTGTTCTCATTAAGTCAAGCAGCAGGCAACCCACTATCGTGTAAAGAATATCATGATTTCATTCATTCGTCAGGCTCTAAACTGTGACCAAATTTAGCCTGTAAGTAAACTTCAAGCTTCAAGACGTGTGGCAGAAAACTGCCACACTGCCTCTCCAGGGTTATGAAATTCCAGGAATAGTTACCAATTTAGTGTAACACTAATAATAATAATAAATAATAACTAGAACTGCAATCTATCGAGGTGCCAACTTGCGCCTCACGCACAAGTAGGCCACACATGGCCAACTTGTGTGTGCCACGAGGTGTGCACGCCACGAAGTGTGCCCTGCTGGCCTCATTGGCTGTTAATGAAGACATTACCAAGAACGCTCTTTTATACCAAACTCTGCTGACATCACCAGTGGCATCACCAGGAATGCTGGTCCCTCGTTGGCTGTAGGGAGACACCTAAATACATACATACATAAATACATTCCCAGAATCCAGCCATTTCAGGGCTACGTTCTTCAAAAAAGTCGGACACCTACTGTACATACATACCCAGCCGATTACAGTATTTGCTCCTCTGCTTGCGCAATAAATACAATACAGAAAGCTAGTAATATGGAAATAAAACTGTAAAGTAAAAAAAACAAATCAAATAACAATTTGAATAATTTTAACTAATTTTGTGCTCCAGACATGAACGGGTTAAATGTCCAGCGCGCCGTTCGCCTGCTCTGTCCGCGGCCAGTCTCTTATTTTGAAGGCCAGAAGTCGATTGCGTAAACATTTCCTTTTTGACGTCATGACGTCATTCACCGGAAGTGATCATCATCACATGCGGGTGTAGTAATGGAGGATCGTTGCCTTTCAACTTGTGTTATTATAGCGAGAATCTAATGCCATCCTTGGCTTCAAAACTGTTTTTTGTAGAAAATGGACATTAACACATCGGATGCCCACGTGATCTCTGACGTCTAATTTGCTGGTGCCCATGGCAACGCGTCATTTTACCTACCGGCGAGAGTACTGGCGAGAAAAGTAATCCGAGTAAATGTAATCCGAGTATGTCCTGTTTATTTCGCGAAAATCTTTTCTTTCAGTCAGGACCGTTTTTTATCATTTCTAAGCCACAGTGTTTGTGTTACGGCATGTAGAAGAGGCTGCCGTTTTGAGAAAAAAATGAAAAAAGGAAGGGAATCCGGAGAAAACAGCACTTTTGTGCAGCCGGTAAACAGGAAGTCAACGAGCCACACAGCACGTCCGGGTGATGTAATTGCGCGCTGCATGTTGGGAAATGGAGTTGTTTCATCACCGCGGTAGCCAAGTGCAGTAGCTACAGTACAGTACAGTATAGTTTACTGTACAACGCGTCAAACGCGTCGTTGGGCACTCGTAAAGATCAAAGAGATTGACGCGTAGACACCACGTGGGCACCCGATCTGTTAAAGATGAGATAGACCGTCGGCCTCCATGTTAAGGAATCACTATTTTGTGCACGTGGATCCGCGATGATGATGAATCGGCGAGTCCAATCGTGCCAGGACTTTCCAACGGACCGTACGGTAAGCTTGCCAGCTTTACTGTATATACAGTATATTTCGCGAGTATCCTCGGGATCGGCACTCCGAGTACTCGAGTATTTTTCACGAGTATTCTCGGGATCGGCTACAAATGGGTTAATAAAACACACAAAACAGGGAAATGTGCATTGCTAAAAGAGGCAATACACAATCTAGAAAAGGCCTTGATGTAAAAGTAGGTTTTCAGAAGTGATTTAACTGACTCTGACTTTGCTATAGCCTTAAATCCTCAGACAGGGAGTTCCTAAGCCAGATCACCCCAGCTGATGAACTGTCTTACGAACAAGAGTAGACTAACTCAGCCCCACCAGTTACAAGCAAGGACGAGATTTGATCTCCAAACTGAACAAAACATTGCTGTTACAGGATAATTATTGTTGTCCCTAACGTAAGACAAAATGCTGCTTCCCGTTTTGAATCAATAAGGAATGTGATTTGTCCAGTATGTTTCTTATATGCCATTTCATATTAAACATGAGGTCTTCAAAGTTCTGAGATATAACAACATCAAGAAAAAAAATCAATCCAGTTATGAGTGGAGAAGTTGCATTTCAGTGGTGAGCTACAAGACAAGCTATGTCAGAACTGAAATGACAAAACAAGACAGGTGAATACAACAAAATAACATGTTACTACTACGACAGTATACACGCATATATACACACATGCAGAGATAGGCTGTGTGTGTGTGTGTGTGTGCGTGCGTGCGTGTGTGTGCGTGTGTGTGTGTGTGTGTGTGTGTGTGTGTGAGCGTGTGTGCCTGTGTGCATGTACGTGCATGCTTGTGTGTCCATACTTCTGTGTACGTTTGTGCAGAGACTATAGGGCCCTACATCTTGCACAGCACCCTATCCCTTATGACAAATAGCCAATCTATTACTAGTAAGACACCTGAGGGTGGAATGCGACCTCAGGGTGACATGCGACCTCGCCCTAAAGGGCGAGGTCGCGCCAATTCTTGACTATCTGGCCAACCACAGCGTTTCTCTGACGATTCTAGTTGTTGTCATTTTGAGTGACATGAGTTTGTTCATGTTTTTGTGAGGGTATCTTGTGTATCCTTCTCTTTTGGCTACTGTCTATGACGGTAGTCCCATATGACATGATGGACTGGACTATCTCCATATATAGTGTTATCCACATTTCGTGTAGCCGCCCCGTACAGGAAGTGATGTCACAACTCGCTGACATCACACTGACATCACTCCCGTACAGAAGGAAGGTTACGGAAGGAAGGAAGGAAGGAAGGAAGGACACTCAAGCGACACGGTTTTTCAGAGTATATGCGACCTTCGGTCGCAATTATCTATGCATTGTGAAATTGCAGATTGGGTCAATCTTTTCAATGTTCTTTTTTTATTATTCCAAAAAATCAGAGATGAGGCACCATGCAAGATAGGTACCGGAGTGTCATCGCTGAGAGAGTAAGACAAAACCAGAGACACGGACAGGTAAGAAAAAAAGAGAGAAAGGTTACACATGTCCAGCAAGGGGTTTCATCACCTCAGACGGATCGGCTCTGATTTGTCTGAAATGGATTTTTCTTTTAGTTTGAGCTTTGAACGTGTCAGGTCCCCACCATGAATTCTGCTCTGTTGAGCTGCTGCAAGGTGACTGGACCTGTATGCTTTTATCTACCTTCCACCCTCCCTGCTGGGTGCACACACACTGTTGCAATCACAAGTCTGCCGCACTTCGCTCTCATCACGCTCTCCTCGACCGTAATCCTGTCCCCACCATACAGTGGGTCAGTGCACTGTAAATACATTTAAGGCCATTTCTCTCCATCCGTCTATTATACCATGTGTTGTATTAACCACATGAACCCGGGGCGGCAGTGGCTTAGAGTGGCCGGTGGAGTGGCCGGATGTAGATCGGCAAGGTTACCAGTTCGATCCTGGACTCCCCCAGAGTTGTCGAAGTGTCCTTGAGCAAGACTTGCATGGTTTCCTTCGCCATTGGTGTACGAATGTGTGTGTGAATGAGTGAATGTAATGCACAATGTAAACCGTGTTGGAATAAAGCGCTATACAAATGCACATCCCGATTCTTAGAATGTCATAATAGGCCAGACATTTTACAAAAAAAAAAAGAACATTCAGCAAGTATAAAACAACATGTGTCAAACATTCGGCGACAATCATTGCGAACCACAGTTTCTTTGCGAACTACAGATTCCATTGCCCACCCTCTCCCAATTTGAAATATGTGCCATTGTGATGTCTACTGTAGCCTTCCAGAAGATGATGATTCTTCTGCCAAATTCAGAATGCTGGGTCACATTTAGCTATTTAGTTAGAGAGCACCGTGAGTGATTGAAGTGACTTCATGCGGGCAAGTATCATGTTCATTTTCACCTCATGCGGCCACAGAACATTGCTGGATGCATTGTGCCTCAGCCTTACATCTTCTCTCCTCCTGGCTGCACTTTACAACCCAAGGTCAGGGGAGATTGTATGGTCGCGGTGCCTGCGGAGGAGATTGGTATTTTGTGTGAGTGATTCTAGCCGCTTGGAGGGGCCGTTTGTCACCGCAAGCCTTTCAGCTGTAATTTCACACGGAGCTGCGATGCAAAGGTCCTTGGTGGACATTTTTCATGCAGTTGCCAGGGCAACAGGTTGGATCAAAGTGCCGCTCATCAGTCCATTTGTGTGTGTGTGTGTGTGTGTGTGTGTGTGTGTGTGTGTGTGCGCGCACGCGCGTGTGTCGCGTGTGTCTGCATGGGCTTGCAATTATTACTTTGTGGGGGCCCACAGGTGCCCACGAAGATAGTACAATCGGACAAAAAAACCTTGTGGGGACAAATTTTAGTGTCCCACAAGGTATAGGGTTAGGTTTAGGGGTTAGGTTAAGGGTTAGGGTTAGGGTTAGGGGTTAGGGGTTAGGTTTAGGGATAGAGGTTAGGGTAAGGCCACAGGACTTGCATAAAAATGAATGGAATGTCCCCACAAAGATAGTAGACTATGTGTAATGTCCCGACAAAGTAGTAATTGCAAACCTGTGTGTGTGTGTGTGTGTGTGTGTGTGTGTGTGTGTGTGTGTGTGTGTGTGTGTGTGTGTGTGTGTGTGTGTGTGTGTGTGTGTGTGTGTGTGTGTGTGTGTGTGTGTGTGTGTGTGTGTGTGTGTGTGTGTGATAGTATGTGCGCACACACATGCGGTGGTTTATTATGTATGGTCGTAGCGCTGAGCAAAACCAAAACATATCAAAACCGATATTTAGAACCTCTAACTGACCGAATAATCAATTAATCGAAAGGCATCATTTATAAAGAAATATATATATTTTATTCAACAAATCGACACAAAAAAATATGTTTTTTTTAATTTTTATAACCGACTAAATCGATGAGTCTGATTAACCACTTAGGCCCTCTACTTTGTTGTACAATGGTGGTGTGCAACAATATAGCAAAAATCGTCCACAACCTCACAGCGCATCGCAAGCTTGTAGATCCGATTTTTAACAGTAATAATAATATATAAATAATAATCATTCATTATCGAGGCGTACGTTTGACATACAGTGCATGTGTTTGTGTGCTAGTGTGTGCGTGACAAACACATAAGCACATAGCAGTTTATGTGCATTGGCCGCTTCTTTCCTGTACCACAGCAATGCTATGATTATCAGAGGGCTATCAAAAGGATGGGAACAGCTTGAAAGCATTTGAGCTGTGTGTCATTTTCCTCAAACAGCGAAGCCGCCGCATCGGGACAGTCGATCATGTAGAAGTGAATTTGGATTACGCGGATAGCGGTAACGTTGGCAGATGCGACAGTTACTCTCTCAAAAGCACGGAAAGACATGATTTTGTCTGTGGTGCGGTCGGCGAAGCTTTGTGGGGATGCTTTACGGAAATGCCTTACGGAAATGCCACCTGAGCCTTTATCCATGAAACAGTATCTCACCCAGGGCCAGCTGCCAACAACAACATTGCAGATGGTGTCGTCCATGCTGTGAATAAAACAAAAGACTGATGCCATATATATATATATATATATATATATATGCTATAGGGTTCAAGTGGTTAATATAAAAAATAAAAATAGAAAAAGTTTCTATCACACAAAGGTTTGGAGCCCCTTGTAGTAACTCTGACCCCTAGGGGTCCCCGGACCCCCTGTTGAAGACCCCTGCCCTAGACTCCACTGTGGTGGGCAGGTACTTTAGCTCAGCGTCACCCGAGCGCCCATGCTGACTGATGCCAGATACCTGTCTGTGGATGCTTGTTCTTTACACCCCCTTTTCATTTTGAATTCTCTCTCTTCTTTTATCTTAGACATGCCCACCCTGAGCAAAAAGTGTGCGAATCAGAGGAGGAATAAAGCTCAAGGTGGCCTGTAAAAACAAGTTCTCATCCACAGAAAACAAAGGAGAACAAATCGGGGATGACGGGGAGACTTTTCTCTCCTTGCATGAATAACAAGAGACGGTAGATGGATCTTATCTAAATAACATAAATCACCAGAGATTATAGCAAAACAAACAGAAACAGATTGGGGTATCCACATCTGAAAGAGCGGAAAGTCCCATCATAATCCTTTCATCCACTCATTGACTCCTTTTTGTAATCAAACTCTTGTCAATCACCGTCTGATTAGAGCAAAAAGCCTGATCGGGCCTCCAGTGCCCCCCCTCCCCAAAAAAAACAGCATTTATTTACACAGGAAAATGAGTGTGGTTTCAAACATAATCTCCTTAACTCTGGGAGAGGTGGGTATCCTAATGCGGTCCACGGCACTTCCACGGAAAGTGCCCGCGGGCGAGGCCTCTGCTTTAATTGGGGGGCCAATGATTTCCCATCGCCGCCCCATTGATTTTTATTTGCATAGTTATTTGTCGATGGATACAAAGCCGGTGGCAGTCTTATCGATCAATCTGGCGGAACGCTGTGCGCTAAGACGGGAGAGACGGCGAGCAGCAGGATGCAAGGGTAAGATCATTAGAGCAGAAACGCAGAGTGTCAGCTCACTAGTGCACTACTCGGGGAGAGGCCATGAGTGATCATCACTCTTGACATGTATGCAATCCAGCATCTCAAGCTCCTGATGCAGTCCGGGTGGATGCCAGTGGTGGACAGTAACAAGGTGCATTTACTTGAATACAGTTTTGTATTGTACTGCACTTTCGGATATGTGTGACTGTCTCTACACTACATTTAAAAGGGAAATATTGTACTTTTGATTCAGCTACATTTCTAGGAAGGAGATTGATTGTGTGCTTGAACTCCTATATGTTCAAATTATTTGTATTATATATATTTTTTTTTTTTTGCATTTTTGCACTTATTTGGAAAAGGTCTACATTTCAATACAGCAATGCGTTGCTTATTAAAAAGAACATGTACTTTATAATTTGTACTTTTGAATACTGTGTATTCCAGCACAATGATTCGAGTAGACCTATACTTTTGACATAGCAACTTTCACTTCAGTACTGCAGTTGAGTAATATAGGAGTATCTACACTTCGACTCAAGTACTGGGGCAGACCACCACTGCCTGATGCCCGCATGTGTGCGCACACATTCAGGGTCTGTCCACACAGAGGTGGACTTTCACTTCAATGTTTTCACAGTGGAGGAACAATACGCACCTGTACCATACAAAGTAGCTTATCATACCTCAGACTGCCATTTGGTTCTATTGTTGCGACCGTAAGGTCACAGTTTAGTATCAAAACCTCCACCGGCCGTCCGTCCGTCCGTCCGTCCGTCCGTCCGTCCGTCACACGTCACACCTTTGCCCTGCTCATATCTCCGCATCAGTATGACATCACACTGCTGACATCAGTATGACATCACACCGTACACAAATGACCCTTATATAAGACCGGCAAGAAACAGTGGTCTAAAACAGTGGTTGCTATGGTAAACAGTTGGTTGCTAGGGTAAACAGTTGGTTGCTAGGGTAAGAAAACATGGTTGCTATGGTAAACGATTGGTTGCTAGGGTAAACAGTTGGTTGCTAGGGTAAAAAAAACATGGTTGCTGTGGTAAACAGTTGGTTGCTAAGGTAAAAAACATGGTTGCTATGGTAAACAGTTGGTTAGTAGGGTAAACAGTTGGTTGCTAGGGTAAAAAAACCATGGTTGCTATGGTAAACAGTTGGTTGCTAAGGTAAAAAAACATGGTTGCTATGGTAAACAGTTGGTTGCTAGGGTAAACAGTTGGTTGCTAAGGTAAAAAAATGGTTGCTATGGTAAACAGTTGGTTGCTAGGGTAAAACCATGGTTGCTAAGGTGGTTGCTAACGTACACAAACAGACCAGCAACAACAGACTGTTGCCACAGCAACGTACACAAAGGTTTGTGTACACATGTGGGCGGAGCCTGTACACAAGCTGTGCTATAAAAAGGGGGCTGAGAGAGACAGAGCTGTCAGTGTGTTGAGGACTCATTAACTTTATTAGTGGCCAAGGCCACGAAGTGGCAAAAGGCCACTCATTGATATTGGACTTCATCATTGTGGGCTCGCCTATAAGGCGAGCACACTTTAGATATTGTCATTATTTATCTATCAGTCAGTCAGTCAGTCAGACAGACAGACAGTAGACGGGAACTTCGGTTCCTTTCTACTCCTACATACTTAGTGAGAAAATGAAAATAAAAACATCAATGTGTTCAGTTTACAGTGGCGAAGTGCGCTATTATTTTTTATAGCAATCGGCCAAATGGTGGCGCTGTAGGAAGCCTTCGAAAGTGCGAACTTTGAACAGGTATAGCTCATGCTGTGTTTGAGTTACAGTCATGAAACCTGTATACACGTATGCGTCTCCTCATGCCGAACAACTTTTACCCTCTAACTTTTGACCTCTGACCTTTAGGTCTCCCACAATTTGGAATTATATGAAAAACAGTAAAAATCTATCTCCTCCTGGGATTTTCGCGTCAAGTGCACAAAACTTTTTTCACATGAACTTTGGACCAATACGGTCAGATTGATCAACCAGATTTTTTTTAAAGTGAAATATAATTTTTTAATAATTCAATTAATATTGCGGTTTTATGCTAATTATTCTTCGGCCTCTAAATCATACATGCAAAGTTACACGTTCATGGCATTTGGCAAAGATGTGGAGGGTTAGTCAAAGTATCACTGAAACCAATTTTATTCCAATCGGCCAAAGGGGGGCGCTATACGAAGCGTCTGAAAATTCAAACTTCAAACGGGCATAAGTCATGACTCGTTTCGTTTGAAGACATGCAACTTGTTACACGCGTGCTTTGACTCAAGCGGAAGACATCTGTGTCGTTGTTAAGTAAGCTCCGCCCTTCGATTTTCCGCCACTTTGAGCAGTTTGTAAAACGCGTAAACTCGCTTTTATTCTGGAATTTTCGCGTCACGTGCACAAAACTTTTTTTACGTGAACTTTGGACCGATATCTAAAGATCTGTCAGATCGGATTTCTTTAACATTGAAACATGCTTTTTTAAATAATTCAAACAATATTGCATTTTTATGCAAATTATTCTTCTGCCTCTAAAACATACAAGCAAAGTCACATTTTCATGACAAAATAGTGTAGAGGGTTAGTTCAAATATCACTGAAACCAATCTTACCCCAAATGGCCAAAGGGGGGCGCTATATAATTTTGAGCAGTTTGTAAAACGCTTAAACCCGTTTTTATTCTAGGATTTTTTTTGCAATTTGCATGAAACATTCTACACGCAATATAAGGACCTTTATCTAACATGCCTATGAAGTGCGCACAAAAAAATTATAAAATAATAATAATAAATATAGCTGCAAGCAGCGATAAAGTGTCCAAAGCCAAAAACACCTCAAATCATGAACACAGCCTGGGATGTGCGTGAAATCTTGCAAGCACATTCCCAATAGGTCAAGGAACAGATACCAACCTTCTCACATTGGCCTGTTATAGCGCCACCAGCGGGTCAACTTTTGCACAACACATTTTTGGAACAAAATGGACCAATCTTTGACGTCAGTAACGTCAAAGAGAGCACTGCCTGCGATCTTGACATTTTGTGCTTTTATAGCCATTGTTTTCTGGCTTGAAGCGAGCCCACAATTGTTTCGAAGGAACAATATTTTTCTAGTTACTATTATTCTTCCGCCACTTTTTCTCTAGCGGCTAGACCGTGCAGTCGCTTTTTACGAAACTCGGCAGTATGGCAGAGGACTATGCCAAACGGCTAAAACGCGAAGCTCGCAACAATTGGCCAAAGGGTGGCGCTGTAGGAAGCCTTTGAAGAATGCCAACTTTGAACTGGTGTAGCTCATGCCCTGTTTCAGGTACAGCAATGAAACCTGTATACACTTATGCGTCTCCTCATGCCGAACAACTTTTACGCTCTGACTTTTGACCTCTGACCTTTACTTCTCCCACAATTTTGAATTATATGAAAAACAGTCAAAATCTATCTCCTCCTGGGATTTTCGCGTAACGTGCGCAAAACTTTTTTTTACATGAACTTTGGAGCAATACGGTCAGATCTGTCTCGGCAGATTTCTTTTAAAGCGAAACATTATTTTTTAATAATTCACTCAATATTGCAGTTTTATGCAAATTATTCTTCTGCCTCTAAATCATACATGCAAAGTGACACGTTCATGGCATTTGGCAAATATGTAGAGGGTTAGTCCAAATATCACTGAAAGCAATCTTACTCCAATTGGCCAAAGGGGGGCGCTATACGAAGCGTTTGAAAACTCAAACTTTAAAGGGTCATAAGTCATGCCTCGTTTTGTTTGAAGACATGCAACTTGCTTACACGCGTGCCTTGACTCAAGCGGAAGACATCTGTGTCTTTGTTAAGTAAGCTCCGCCCTTAGATTTTCCGCCATTTTGAGCAGTTTGTAAAACACTTAAACCCGCTTTTATTCCGGAACTTTCGCGTCACGTGCACGGAACTTTTTTTACATGAACTTTGGACCAATATCTAAAGATCTTTCAGATCGGATTTTTTTTAAATTGAAACATGCTTTTTTAATAATTCAATCAACATTGCAAGTTTTATGCAAATTATTCTTCTGCTTCTAAAACAAACATTTAAAGTAATATTTTCTCACTGTGCAGAGCTGTGTATAGCTCACCTGGTAAGGCCTTTGTCTATCATTCCAGAAGTCCCCTGTTCAAGCCTTACCTCTTGCATTTAAAATACATTTTACAACATTTTGCCGTGAAAACCCTGGTACTGCAACTGAACATGGCAACCCGACCAAACATGGCAACCTTCTTAAGCAAGGGTATAAATAGTGGTTGAGTTGAGGCCACTTCCCCCCTCTCAAGCCGCATGGTGCTGGTGGTTGCTGCTACTCACTGCTACATTATGCAGCAGCTGCAGGTCTGTACACTGTTCATTATTCTAACAACTATTCCAATTTCTAACAGTTTCATTCATTATACTTACCCATACTATAATTTGGCTTTTAGATTTACCTCACCTGACCATACCTACCCGATCCACTCGATACACTAGCTGTGTGTGATGGAGGAACAATGTGACTTGGTAAGCTGACCATGTGCTCTGAAATGTTATGTTGTTTTTGGTTTTGGGATCTAAATGTTAAACGATTTCTTTTGGAATGTAATGCTTGTATGTTAGCTGCAACGTTGATTATTGAATTGATGTATTTTGAGTTTAATGCCAATGCCTAGTTGGGCAGATTAATGGAATTATTTTGTTTCAAGCCTGTAGTGCAGCAGATTATTTGAATTTGTTGTTTTTCTATTCATTTGGCCTTTTTCTTTGATCCGGGCCAGGTTTATTGCCTAGAACTGAATCTGAAAGATGGCGAGCCTACAGAAAGACTGACACAATCCTGTCTGACCTATGGTTATGGGTAGGAAAAAGCAGCCGCAGTGACACTCATTCCTAGTTTGATTTGATTTTGAAGTAATGACTTTGAGTTTCTTTATAAAGTAATGATGTTTGAGTGCATTCATTTATTCATTTATTGTTTCAAACCATGCAGGGGAAGCTCAGCCTCACACCTGAAGCCCATCTGACAATCAGCTGACAATCAGTACCAGCTCCCAGATTGCTTCATTGAAGCCAAAGAAAGACAGTGTAAGTGGGTTCATTATTCTGAACTGTGTGGAACGGGCAGATTGAACACCTCTTCTCTACCTTGTGGCTCACTGTAATTATTCTGAAGCTCACCTCATTTCTCTCTCCCTCCCCCACCTAGGCTGGCTGGGTTCCAACACCCCCCAATTGGAATCCATAGTCTGCTCTGCCCACAGGACAGCAGCCCCATGTGAGCCCCTAAAGTTCCAAGTTTTGACCCCCAGCCGCCTTCCCCTCAACGTTTTTCAATAAAAACAATTTAAGTTTAGTTAAGTCTGACTCTGCTAGCCACTTACAGAAAATAATGCTGCTATAATATTTTGCAATTGCAAATCCTTTGGGTAAATAAACTGAAATTCATACTATTGCATGACTATTTCTTTATCATGTTTCACAAGGATCTGGGTCTACAATGCCAGTGGTGTAAAAGTAACTGAGTACATTTACTCAAATACTATCCTTAGTATAATTTTGAGGTATTTTATACTTCACTTGTATAGTCTTACTTCTAGGCTACTCCAGTAAATGCTCGTGCGTTGCATTGCATTGTGAGCTTGTAGATCTGCTATTTTCAAAAAATGTCAAGTTGATGCCAATACCTTTGTACTTTTATTCAGTATTTATCTCTATATATTCATGTTATTCCTGGCACCGCCCCTGTTATCCTGTTCATATCCTGAAAGAGGCGGAGGCTGAAAAAGCTGTCCTGAAAAACATCATTTGATTTCCTGTTGTCCTTGCATTAAAGTGTCAGTAGTTGACGTTCTGGGCTCTGAATGTACCTGGGTTGCCATGTCTGCTTATAATAAGCAATTTGTGTCTCGTTAAGATTTTTATTTATCCAGCCCCCACCATGCAGTTTTGTACAGTGAAACCCAAAATTCAAAAATGGCAAAAATAAACTTAGCCAACAATCTAAAAATAGAGAACTCAGGAACGGGAACAAAAGGCAAAACTCAAGAAAAAGGCAAAAATAACAAACACTGCACTAGGCTATGGGGCCCTTGCAACTCTCACTGAGATTTGTTCATCTCGCTCTGCTGAGCATAACAGAGTTGCCCTGGTTTGCAGCCTCCCTTTAAAGGAGTGGATCCTACCACTAACCTGGAAACCAATTACCTTGAAATGGCTGATATAGCAGCTTACAGTCTCTCTCTGAATACATTACCCTTTCAATAAATGTGAAAGTGTTTTACACTACATATTCAGGCTTGGAATTCATGTACAGAGCTGTTAGAAAAACTTTGCTCAATGTCTTTGTCTAACACCCCCCCTCCTCCACAGTATTGGCAACCTCCACCCCTATTTAAGTGGAGTGGTACAGCCCTGTTCTGTTTGACTTGCACTGTCACGACCTGGCCCGTAGGCAATGACTAATTGAGGAGGACACATGGTAGGGGTATAAATAATAATAATTTATTAACTAAAAGGGTTAACTCATATTTACAAGAGTATGAGGTGTGTAAGTCAGTAATCAGTAGTGTCAGCAATGCATGTATGTGTGGTAAGTATGATGTGGGGTGTTGTAAAGAGTGTAAACTCAAAGGAACTGAACAAACAAAGGGTGCTGTCGTCTGGGGAGGGAGAGAGAGACTGGCTTTCCACTCAGTCTTTTATGGGGAGCCAGGGAGCACTGGCCAGGTGCTCCCAATGCACCTAATCATCAGGCTCCATTGGCCGACACCCATAGGCTCTGTGGAAGAAGCACACATACAGTGATCCACCATACATAGGGCTACACGTGTGTGTGTGCGTGTGTGCAATGTCTTTAAGCAGATTGCATATGTCTATAGGGCACGGGCTGCCCCGTGACAAAGTGGTTCCCAAATCCTACAGTCTTTTGCATACATGTTGTGTAGAGGCCAATTTGTGCTTGTTGTGATGGTCTATATACAACGTGTACTATAGCCAACTATATAATAATAGACACAGGTACAAGATATAACTTTCAGCTTAACGCGGGAGCTCTTGTTTTATTCACTCTCTCTGTAGGAGTACCGGCGATCAACTGACATCCGGTCTAGTGCTTGTCACAATAAGGTGTCTCATAACGTGTATCTCCAACTTCACAATAAGAGCTTATGTTGTGATCAGTATCAAACATTACAGTGCTTTTACCTATAACCACCGATTAGTGTAAAACTTTGTATGCACACTTCCCAGAGGCCAAGGAAAAACCTGTGCCGTGCATTTTTCACATCTGCCATTTATAGCGCAACCAGAAGGCAGACTTACAGTATGTAAAACACATTCTTCGATATTACTCCTTCAAATTTTATCCGAAAATCACACAAATCAGTACACAGTATCTCTACAGTGATGTGATCATGACGGATTTGTCCGATATCATATTCTATCTAATTGGCTAAAATTGAATTCCAAGGTTTGCAGGATTGCTCCTTTTTGAACAAATTGTCTCAAACGCAGCCTTCTATGTGTGTGAGATTTTGCACACACATTCCCACTAGGCCAAGGAACAGATGCCACCCTTCTCACATGTCACCAGTAGGCCAAAAAAAACACCTGACCTGTTCGGAAGAACACTGCTTCTAGTTTCTCTTTGATGTCTTCTTTGCTTTCCCTTGATGCTTTTGCCTTGGCCACTTTATCGCTGCTTGCAGCTATATTTAACTATTGTTATTGCGACCGGACACGAACAGCAGCTATGTCTCTATATATGGAGTTATATGTTGTTCGTGTCCAAATATGGGGCTTGTGAGGTCAGACTTAATGAGATTCGTCGGTTATCTCCATATATGGAGGGAGAACCAGCTTATGAGCCGATGAGTTGTGTCAGAGTCGAGATCCTGCTTGCATCTAATCTGTCGGTAGATAATGCCGGTCTTATATAAGGGTCATTTGTGTACGGTGTGATGTCATACTGATGTCAGCAGTGTGATGTCATACTGATGTCAGCAGCTATGTCTCTATATATGGAGTTATATGTTGTTCGTGTCCAAATATGGGGCTTGTGAGGTCAGACTTAGTGAGATTCGTCGGTTATCTCCATATATGGAGTGATGTGTTGGTTATCTCCATATCTGGAGATTAAACCTTCAACGATTTTGACATCTTGTTACTAATCTGTCGGTAGATAATGCCGGTCTTATATAAGGGTCATTTGTGTACGGTGTGATGTCATACTGATGTCAGCAGTGTGACAGGAGATAAGCGACCAACGGTCGCTTATCTCCCGATTAGGGAGTCTTACTGGTTGTAGGCTAGGTTGTTCTGTTGTAGGCTACTTTTTCCATGCATAATACAACGATTCTCTATATTTTCTTTTCTTTCTTTTGTTTTCAAGGACCTCCTGTTTGACATGCACTAGGCCACAGGCCCTCGTTTTGATGATTTTTATCACTTGGAACCCAAGTGTGTAATAGAATTATGGAAACGCATTGGGAGCTTATAGATCGTCTATTTTCACATGGCTTAACCCTTAAGTTCTGTTCAGATTCACTACACCTTCGTTCTGTTCGGGTCATTTTGACCCGGTGGATATTTGGTTTAAAAAAAACAACACTAATATAAATTTTAACTTAACAAATCATCATGATACATTGACTTTGACTCAATACCAAACAATTCATATGATATATTTGGTAAATGTTTGCATTTCTGCTTTGCTATATCACATTAAACACTGAAAGAGCTAGGCGTTTTTACTGATTTAGCTGAAATCCATGTAAAAAAAACTACTTCATTTAATACTGGGCAATATTGCTCATGCTTATAGGAAGGGGGGGAGGGTTCGGAATGGGGCTTCGGAAGGGGGGTGTTAGAAGTGGGGGTGACTGTGTGTCTGTGTTTTGGCATAATACTGTGTATTTCTGTGCTTCCGGGTCAAAATGACCCGAACAGCACTTAAGGTTCAAAAAATATGAGGGGGGTGTAGCATGGGTGTAGTGCAAAAATATTTTTTTTACATGTTCATCTCAGAAGAATCTTTAAGGCCAGTGAGTTTCAGGTGGAAACATTTTTAACTTCTACCTTTTTTTTTCAAATGAAAATGTAAAACGGGTCAAAATGACCCGAACAGCACTTAAGGGTGGTTAATGAGTGTGGTTGCTATGGGCAACACACTATTGTATTCGGTCAGAGAATCTTTTTGCCAGCAAAGTGAACCTGCTTTTTGTTAACCTTTTGACTGATGTTATCTGGGTTGTAAGGCTGGATATCTTGGACAATATAATGTCCAATCAGACAGGATTGTTCATGCTTCTCAATATTCAATATAAATGGTAAGACGGAATTAATTCCCAGTGGATTGCTCGCGACTCGTAACCCTAATAGTCTGAGGGCCGAAACTGATATTGAGACATATGCAGCTATCTCGGGGTAGACGTTGCCAACCTATTCAGAACTAATCTTTAACCTCTTGTGATGGGTTCTAGCCTGGTTGGCATCTCTGAAAATGATTTTTAGGTCATTTTATCACTAAATACTTAAAAGTGGTAAAATCGTATTTTGCTGCTATAATATTGAGCAGATTTGCCAATGTAATTATACACATACTGCTAATGTGGTAATGTAATGAAAATACAGGTAGCAAAGCTAATAGAGGCTGGCTTAAGTGTTGATGAATATCTTTTTTGGGGGAGGTGGGATGGAGGATATGGCTGATTCTGTGTGGGCAGTCACACCACAACATCAAGAAAGGGTCATTTATAAAGAGCAAAGATGAGGAGGGCCTGTTTTTTCACTTTTTTGTGTGTTTTTATGGACATTTTTAAAAGCATCTGTCTACCTCCGGTTTTCATGATTGCTTTGGAAAGTTCAAAGCTTTTAGAGGGCACTTGAAAAAGAGGAAATACGGTAGAAAGATGACAAAAGGCACAGAGCTGGCATTGAAGATAATAATACTAACTTGGTTATAAGTGCTCCTCCAATATGTCATCCCTCTCAGCTTCTCTACCTAGCTCTTCAAAACTGTATATAACATAGAAAGAAATACATTTAAAAGTAAAGAATTAATCAAATGCATTTGATGTTTAATCTGATTATTTGACTATAGCATGAAATGGGCATTCAAATATTGAAGGGCTTATAAAAGTCACCAGAAAATACATTCAAAATGCCAACCACCTTAAAACTCCTTCTATGGGTACCGTCTAACAAAAAAAAAAAAGTTGTCAGCTTCTACCCAAACATAGCCGCAAAAGTCATTTCTGAAGCACTTTTCAGTTTTGGCCCCCTGACTATAACCCAGTGCAACCACACTTGCAATTTCCCAGAATTGCACCTTTCTAGTTCAGTGTTTCTCAAATGGGGGTACGTGTACCCCTAGGGGTACGCAGAGGTACTACAGGGAGTACTTGAGAGAAAATGGAACATTTTAAACGTTTATTTTACTATTATTTTTAAGTATAAATAATTGACACTTGTATGTGAACGTGCTGCTCTGTAAAGCTTTAAACCAAATGAAGTAAGATTTTGACTAGCGCAACTCTTACTGAGTAGAAAACAATAGGCTACTTATTTTTTATGTTCAACATATTGACATCAGAACTGGACTTTTGATGTCAGTATTTTCTAATAAAAATGTTGTTGTCGATTATAGGGGGTACTTGGATGCAGTAATCAGGAAAAGGGGGTACTGAAGCCCAAAAGGTTTGAGAACCACTGCTCTAGTTCATGATGTATTTTTGGAAGTTTGGGTCCCAGAGTGACATCACATCTCTCCTTTGGATTGTTGAGCTAAAATGTTTGGTGGGAAGCACTGGTCTATAACACAAACTCCTCCATGATACTGTATGTGTACTGTAGCTGTGTGCTCACTGCTCAGCAAAGGTTGATCTGTTCAACACCGCGTCAATGGTATATGCTCACAAAAGTCAGTTTGTGCCAAGTCGAGTGCAGTGCCATTGTTCTCAGGCCAGTGAATCGACTTCATGCAGGCATATGTTCTGTCCCCCCGTGTCCAAACAAAGCCTCCACAAGGCCCAAAAATCCTGTTCCAACACGTGTTTTAAAAAGCGTTGCGTCGGGTGCTTTAGTGCTCAGTTTCGCGTATTGCCTCAAATCGAATCAATCCCTCTCCAGATTAGTCGTGTAGCGAGATGTCCTGACACAAACTCTGACGTGTCTGGCTCCATCCGCAGAGACTTTGTCACAACAAGCAAAAGCAATCCCGTTCAACCGCCACCCCCCCCCCCCCCCCCCCCCCCACACACACACACACACACAACTCCCATTTCCTTTCCAGAACAACCACAAAGGCGCTAAATGGATTAGTGCAGGTGATTATTGTCATTGTCACCAGTCTATAGGGTTTAGACTTTGTTGCCGTGTCGGGCAGAAACCTTGTATCTCCATATTTCAACTTTGCTTTGTAGACAAATGCCCTTCTTCCCTTGGCGCACAGAAGCAATGAGAATTGCTGATCGCCAAGCTCACAACACGCCGCGATGTAAGGCCGTTGTGAGCTTGCAGGTCGGCTAATTTCACGCACGATTTTGGACATACAGTACAAGGTACAGCTACGACTTGTGTGGTGCAGTCTATGTGTGTGTGTGTGTGTGTGTGTGTGTGTGTGTGTGTGTGTGTGTGTGTGTGTGTGTGTCTGTGTGTGAGCAACAAGCAAAAAAGCAGACGATATGGCGGTGTGGGGTCTGGGAGAGAGAGAGAGAGTGAGAGAGAGAGAGAGAGAGAGAGAGAGAGAGAGAGAGAGAGAGAGAGAGAGAGTCACCATCTGCACCACCATCCTCCACCCCACGGGGGGAGCGAGAGAATCTGGCAAGAATGAAAATTCAACATAAAGTTACAGATGGATGCTATGGAGAGATGCGCGAGGAAACGAGAAGGAAGAAGAGAGAGAGAGAAAGAGAGAGAGAGAGAGAGAGAGAGAGAGAGAGAGAGAGAGAGAGAGAGAGAGCAATTAAGAGAGAGAGAGAGAGAGAAAGAGAGAGAGAGAGAGAGAGAGAGAGAGAGAGAAAGAGATTTTACAGACACACTGAGAACAGAGCGGGGAAGCAGTGAGCCATAGCAGATGAACCCCCGTCTCCATCAGAGAGAAAGAGAGAGAGAGAGAGAGAGAGAGAGAGAGAGCTATAGAGCACATATGTAATAAATTGAAGAGGAGGGGAAGGAGTTTAGAGACAGTGCCATCTGTGAATAGTTAGGCCTCGGGGGCCAGTATTTCTGATGAGGATTTAGCATGTGGCATTGCTGTACATACAAAACCAGTGTGGTGGGGTGGAAAGGGCATTAGATCATCTCACAGAAGTAAGTGCTGTAACTTTGCTTACGTATTGCTCAAGTAAGCGAGAATACTTGGGTTGAAACATACTCGAATCTGCATCAAACTTGCCAGAAACATAGGGGTACAGGGGTCTGCCATGAGAATAACACCAGGGGTCACAGCCCCCCTGGACAGCAACTACAGTTACTTCAGAACCATGGACAGCAGCAGCAGACATATCTGTACTATGATCTGGGCCTCTCTCTCTCTCTCTCTCTCTCTCTCTCTCTCTCTCTCTCTCTCACTCTCTCTCTCTCTCTCTCTCTCGCTCTCTCTCGTTTATTCTTTCTCATTGTAAATTAAAATTGCCTAAAGGGTTGCTCCGATCTGCACCAAACTTGACACAAACAGTACTGTTCAGGGGACTGCCATCAGAATAGCCAGAATAGCACATGTGGCCGCCACGGCC
Organism: Nannobrachium achirus; assembly: GCF_963921795.1. Lineage (NCBI taxonomy): Eukaryota > Metazoa > Chordata > Actinopteri > Myctophiformes > Myctophidae > Nannobrachium > Nannobrachium achirus. Next base: position 21,370,217 of record NC_137830.1, read on the forward strand.
ACAAGATATGTCAGGGCCCCCTTGGACCACAGGCACATTGTTGCTCCAATCCGTGGGTTGGACATGAGAATAGTCACACCAGAGGCCAAGTCAGGGGCCCCTGGGGGCCACACTGTTAGAGAGATGTCCTTATGGACACTTCCTTAGGAGGAATATATAAATGATGTATGAAGCTGTTATGCTCAAGGACAGCCCTAATAGGGTGAATCCTAAATCACCAGTATATTAGGTTGAGTTGGAGAGATGGAGAAGTTCAGTAACAACCAGGATAGGAGTGGATATACCAGAGAAGCCCCATCACCTCAACTGGCTCCATACTGTCTGCTGATTACTCGAGCAGCCATGTTAAGAGAGATTGGACGCCTTCATGAGAAGATCCACATCTCACCAGATTGGGCGCTTTCATAGGAAGATCCACATCTCACAGACACACTCATTATACTGTCAGCTAGTTACTTGTACCCCAAACCTCAATAAGGAGGTAAACCGCCCTGACCAGCGGAGCTTGGATAATCTGCTACCAGCACTCCAAACTATTTAGAACTATATGCTGTATATTAGTTCTCCCCATCACTGTTGCTCCAATCTACACCACACAAAACACTGTTCAGGGGTCTGCCATAAAAAGTAATATCAAAGGGGGGATGGGGGGGGGGTTAACACTTCAAATGGCCATAACTCGTTGACCATCGCGCCGAAAATCTAGATAATTAAAAGTACAAAAGTAGAAAAATACACAGCCTGACAATCTAGTCAATCAAAAGTAGGCTACAAAAGTAGTCAAATGTGACACAGTCCACAAATCAAACAAAAACCTTCTGGCTCCGTTATTGTTCATCCAAGGCAATTTAAAAGAACACACACTGGCTCTGGTTTTAGTTATGCTGAGTATGGACCATTGGTATCTGAGAACAAGTATATTGAGGTGCAGTACACATTTATAATATTGTGCATGTGACTACATCTTATTCTACTCTGCACTGGCAGCAGTTCTACCTGTCTGAATTCATCTCTACCAACATGAAATCGTAGGGGTTGCATTTCATCAAGCTCAGAATGATATTACTTTGCCTGACCAGCAGTTTGTCCCTAAATGTACCTGTCAAACAACAGTTTAAAGCAGAGTAAGCATAATCAAAATGCCAACATATCCAATGATGGCACAAGAGGTTTCTTAACTGAAAAAAGTCATAACAAAGGAATTTTGCTGGCAAACTTAGGTTATATGTTAGCAGCAATATATTCACAGCAGGGTGACTGCTCCAATGTTATTTCTATTCCTTTAAGGACTGTGAGTTTGGATGAGTACGCTTAATATGTAACTGTCTACATTAGATTCTGCATAGACAACTGTATCCCATTTATGACTATTCACTCCTATCCCAACCAGAAGCCCTGGATAAACAATGATGTTCGCTTGAGGTTAAAGGAGCGTAACAGTGCTTATAAATCAGGGGAGAAGGAATGCAAAAAAAAAAAAGGATACATACGACCTACAGAGAGCAAATCAAATCCTCTAGAAGACAAACTGTAAAATGACTACAGTGTCTGTGACTCGCAGTGTGTGGAGGGGGCTGTAGGTGATAACACACTACAAATCAACACCTCTGACTATAGTACAAAAGTACCAGGCAAACGTCGACGTTAAGTTCACGCACAGTATGGTTTGTGTCTATAACTGGTATTCTTCAAGTATAAGAAAAGTGCAATTCAAGTACACTGCAGGTAAAAGAGTAGTGTCCATTAAGTTCACGCACAGTATGTTTAGAGTATATAACCGGTATGGTGCAAGTTTAAAAGTAGTGCAGTTGAAGTATGACCATAGTATACCTCAAGTATAAGAAAAGTGCAATTCAAGTACACTGCAAATAAAAGAGTAGTGTACATTAAGTTCACGCATAGTATGTTTGTAGTATATACATTTTGTGTAAATAAATATGGTACCCCTCAAGTATAAGAAAAGTGCAATTCAAGTACACTGCAAGTAAAAGAGTAGTGTACATTAAGTTCACGCATAGTATGTTTGGAGTATATAAATGGTATACTTCATGTATGAAAATAGTGCAGTTCAAGTATAAATCTAGTATACCTCAAGCATAAGCACTACAGGTGCACAGTGTAGGGCAACTACCTCAAGCAGCCAGTGTGAGAAATATACAAGTATACACCCACAAGCCAGATACTGTATAAGAACACAGTACTATAGAATATAGGCTGCACTTGAAATGAAGGAAAAGTATACTTAAACTTTTGCTGTGTACTCGTCAGTATAAACTAAGTATACTTTTGTTAAGTATATTCCTGATAGTACATTTTAAGTAAACAGAAAAGTATACTTACCAAAGTATTAGTTTAGACAAAGTATACTTAGTTCATAACAAGTATACTCAGAGTATACGTAAGTATACTACTTTTTGGTAAGGGATGGAAAGGAGGCATTTGTGTTTCTTTCACCATAGTGAAAACTGGAGAGGGCACTTTTTAGAGACTGATAAAAGGGGAGGGGCTCAAGCCCCCTTTTATGTCTAGGTGTGCACGTGCCTGATGGGTCCTGCAATGTCCAGTTGAAAACTGTGGGTTGCGCACACCCAGCTCATTGCTGGAGCTGCACAGTGTTTATTTACTTACGATTAATTACATGGTACAATGTTTCGGCCACAGTTGGCCTTCATCATCGGCATTGGCCAGCCAATGTGTCACGCACACGCACAAACGCACACACATGGGCACACACACGCTGTGAGCACATACGATTTTTAGGACGCCGATTTTATAAATGCCATTTTTATATTTCTCCTTGTCATTCGTTATAATTTACAGTGTGCAAACACACACGCTCATGCTCTCTCTCTCTCTCTCTCTCTCGCTCTCTCTCTCTCTCTCTCTCTCTCTCTCTCTCTCACTCTCTCTCTCTCTCTCTCACTCTCTCGTGATAAGTGTCAGCATTATTGACCGTGGCTGGCTGTTATTGCTGTTCAGCTCGCAGTAATGGAGGGTAGGCTACAGTGAACAACGCTTTAAAGAGTGCAGAAAGAATGCTGAACGCTGCTCTGTTGAGTGGGAGTACCTGCACTGTAAACTCCCCAGTGTTCATTTAACCTTGGGAGTGTCAAAATGTGTTTTCTAACGCTCTAAAAGTTTAACTGACACTCAGAATATTGCAGCAGCTGAACGCTTACACTGCCAGCAACCTGGACTTGTGCAGAATGTGCACTGCACTGTACCTAACATTTTCTCAGTGTCCACATGTACTGTCCCTGTACTGTAGCCTGTTTGTGATTTTGCAAGTAGATATGCAGCTTGCTCATCTGGCTGTGTGTGTGTGTGTGTGTGTGTGTGTGTGTGTGTGTGTGTGTGTGTGTGTGTGTGTGTGTGTGTGTGTGTGTGTGTGTGTGTGTGTGTGTGTGTGTGTGTGTGCGTGCGAGTGTGCGTGGCAAATAGGCAATGTACAAGCTCACAATGCGTCACAATATATGCGTTCTGTACATCTCTGCTATTCGCTGTAAAGTAGATAGGGCTTAAAGAGATTAAGCACACCTGTTTCAGCCCCGCTGAAACAGAAGCAACACACATGACGGCATTGTGACGAAGAGGGAGTTGGGACACAAACACAAGTTCTTTCCTTCGATTTTATGAAGGGTTTGTGCATTCCAGCATGAGGTCAAGTTCACACTTTTTTTTATTATTATTATTATTATTATTATTATTAATACCCTTATCATTTTTATCCTACAATTTCTTTGCCCATTTTTCACCCAGTGCCAATTGCCTAACCCGTAATCCTGGTTTCTGCTCTCCCTCTGCCACCCTGGGGAGCCCCGGCTGGCCAGGGGGAGGCAGTATAGGATCTAGGATTACTGCATGTTTTTGTGAGGCTATCTACAATAGGAGACACAGGGAGAACATGCAAACTCCACACAGAAAGGCCCTTTCGCCAACCCCACTTAGGGTGTGGGCGCTGATGACGCGGAGTAGGAAACACGCCCCCCAGCATACACGAACCCAGGACCTTCTAGCTGTGAGGCGACAGTGCTACCAACTGCGCCACCGTGCCCCACAAATTCACACTTTCGACTCCATTTCCTCAAAAAAATCACTTTCACACTTTCGACTCCATTTCGCTCCACAGGCTCTGGAGTCCGCAGGACTGGCTGAGCAGGCTTGACATACAGTCCTGTGTCCTGACACGTTCACACGTTCACCCTGACCATGTTATCTGTTTAGCTTCCTACTTCCATCATCAGTCTCTCTCTCTCAGTCTCTCTCTCTCTCTCTCTCTCTCTCTCTCTCTCTCTCTCTCTCTGTGAGTCTCACACACATTCAAAATGCATACACAAACTCCCCTCAAGCCATCTTGAACACCTCAGCTGAGTCTTGAGGAGTTCAGTTGAGTTCAGAGCTTGCATCAGTGACAGCAGCTCTGCTCTGCTCTGATCTTCCTGGGGAGGGCTCTAGTTCCTATTTCACGGATGTCTATCTCAAAGAGTTATCCATGAAACTAACATACAAAGTGGCAACGTCTTGTTAATGAATGAATGAGTGTGAAAATCCCATTGAGACCACTGGCACTGAGTTCCTCTTCTTATGCCCCAAAAACATCTATCATTTTACTCACCCCATGTGAAGCCTTGAATTCAGGGAGTATTTTTGTTTTGGCTGCATTCCTTCACAGTGAATAATGAACACAAAAACAAAGATGAATTAGTTTCAACGAGTTCACGCGCAGGTGCAATCCTTGTTTGTGCGCAAGAATGGAAGTGATTTAAATAGAAAAGTTTCAGACAATATTCAGTGTTTTGGAAGTACTGAGGATATGACAATAATATTATTATCATTTGGTTCCCACTCCTTGGGGTGTTTTTTTGTCACTGTAAATGTGTCCTCTGCATTTAACCATCCTCACAACGCCTCATGCTGTGAGGCGTTGTGAGCTTGTAGATCGGCTATTTTCGGCAAAGAGGTTTGGTGTAGAGGGGAAAAATGAGCACACTAAGTACAGAGTGAAAGACAGTTCAAGTTTATTATGTATTGATGGTCCAAGTGGTTAAATATCTGAAAACCCAAATTGACATGAATCCAAAATACACTGATGATTGTGCTGCCAACTGATTAAACTATATGGAATCTATGAAAAGGTTGCAGGGGTTCCTGCTTCATCTCTCTCTCAGCTAAAGGGTCCTTGGCCTGAAAACGTTGACGACCCCTGCTATAACTATTGGGGGCAGTGAACTGCCATCAGTAGGCGCTTGGGGAGCAGTTAGGGGTTAAAATAATGTTTACCAACATTGGGCCTGATTCATCAATCTGGTCGTAAATATAGTGTAAATAAAGTGACTAAATCTGGCTTATATTTCTGTTTTACCTTCAAAATCCCTTCGAAATCCCAGACAAAAAAACATTGCTGAATCTGACCCCTAACTAAAGTGGAAGAGCCAATCAACTTCAATCACAGGGCCCTGAGCACAGACACAGATTTGCGCTTTCAACTCTTTGGTTTCTGCGAAATGGTTTGGCGCCAGAACGGTCTGCAGAAGACACGTGATAATGTGAATTCATGCGACCGGAATGGTTTACCAGGCCATTTCACATTCATTCCTTGCATAAGGCTTCCCCCTGCTGTCAGTTTGGCTACAGTACAGATATATGTGTCCATTGAAAAGGATTATGTTTGAAAATAATCCATAGATAATTTTCTATAACAAAAGGTAAGCTACTTTTTGATGGCACCAGCACAAATAAATAAATAATAAATATGGCAGTAGAACGGTTAAGGTTAAAAGCAGATAGTTTCTTTCTTGGCTTACTATCATCAGTGATGGCATATTGCACATCTACTGTACCATATATAGATATATAAAAAAACATAGAACCTAACCAAAAAAATACCTCAAAGGTTTCCTATATCAAAGCCTCAACGAGAGATAAAATGGTAGATCTGAAATGAGGTCTGACATGCAGTCAAACAGAGGCCCAGAAGGCAGTGTCCCCCTGCTGAGCTCAGGGAGTGGTCAATTGAGCATGGCACTCGTTCATCATCACACCCCCGCATGGGCGAGCTGCACTGGAAAACTCTCTCAGGCACAGGGAAGAGCGCACGGCCATGTGTGAGCATGCAGCGCAAGCTATACTGTACAAACATGTCAGTTACTGTAATTCTATGGCACTACGTTTTGCAATGTAGAGCAATTCAGTATTATATTGTTGTATCTTGTCTCTTGCATTATGTACAGTATCTAATACTAAACACTAGAGATCCTTTAAAATATTATTTATTAAGAGACAATTATTTGTAATAATAATAGTTATTGTTGTTTCTAGCTACATTTGGTAGCCCCCTAGGCCTACTGTATTCCCTGACCAATGTGTTGTAAAGCACCTGTCATGGAAAACAATTCTGAATCTTGGATATTGGATTTCAACTTTTATCCCCCCCAAACTCCTACAGTGTTTTGCCATTAAAATGTACCCTTGCTATGCGTATTGAAATTGGTTATCTCAAACGGAATACAATAACACTACCTGTCCCTGTACAGGCACTCACAAATGCTCTTAATTTATTCTAGAGAAAGATAAAAAGGTTAGAGACACATTCATTTCTAATGTGGACAAACGTGATTGTGAGTGGTCTGGCTTTGGGTGATCTATCGCTGCATTCAGCCACTATAGCCACTAGGCTAAGGTGTGTCTTTCCTCCACTAATCCACCACATGAAAGCTTAAGAACTGAGCTGCTTTGGAGAAGGATGCCTGCCACTCCCGCAGTGCCTTCCTTTGTAGGCTGTCTCTAACAGGCCAGCGCCAGCAGAATCTCTTGGCTTTGTAAGCGCCTGTGGGACACCGGTGCGGGGAAGGTCACGCTTTATAATGTTACCTGTCAGCCTGCCAATACGGTTACACCCCAGAAAGAAAATTAATTAGCTTGAAATGGCAGCGTCAAGCGAGAGAGGGAGGGGCGTGACATTAAGGGAGCTGAACAATAACTGGCGTTTAATCCCATCCTGGCGAGAGAACAGACGCAAGGAAGAAGCAGAGAGGGGCTGGTGGGTAGCGTCCAAAAAAAAAAGACATGGTTGTGCTATCGAACAGTTCCAACTTTGATGGAGGTGGGTTGCTTTGATATGATATGAGGCATAATTAGTGATGCGCATGTGTTTCATGAGATAAAAACAACAACAACAACACACCTTCCCGGCTTTGATGTGCAATGGGAAACCTTCCCTGGAAATCACATGCCAACTGTAGCGTTGGCTACCTGAGGCAGCCTTGATGCACCCAGTCCTGGCCTGCCATTATGGAGCTCTCCCAGACCTGGGGTCCTTCATGTTAAAAGCTCTGAAAGAGTGTAGTGTACTATATAATCATATTTTCATTGCAATTTATTGCCTCGACACCCATCAACTAGTTCCGAAATAACTGATGAAGAAATGATGTCCTTCCTTTTAACCTGCAACCACCTCTCTCTCGAAAATCTCATTTATATAGATTGTACACTTTTTGTACAAAGTGCTTTACAGTGTACAAGACATTCACCCAAGCAAAGGAAACCTTGCAAGGTATAAAGTTGGTCGTCGGCATGCAGGTATAGGTGGTTCAGTGTCTTGCTCAAGGTCACTTGGACACTAACCCAGTGGGAGCTGGGTATCTAACTGAGAATCTCCCTCTGTCTGTTTCTCTGTCTGTCTCTGTCTCCGTCTCTCTCTGTGTGACCAAAATGCTCATGTCTGTAATTGTAAGAACGTTGTAGATCTGTGTGCATTGTTTTTGAGTTTTTTTTGGACCTCAACAGCTACTGGAGAACAGCTACTGTACACAGTCAGTGGAAATGTGTTGCTAGGAAACGGCTTGGGTCCAAGTTTATTTCATGTCAGCTACTGATATTCACAAACACTGCAACAGCAAATAATCCATTTAGAATGAATATGTTGTCAGATGTGAAAAGGTCTATAGCTGAGGGCAACAGGCAACAGTGCTTAGCAGTCGGAAAGGGCACAAGAAACAGCCATTTTGATTTGATCGCACCAGGACATTAAGTCTAGGTGCCAAGACCACGGTGATTGACAAATGACTTACCAGGGAAAGGGGTCTATAGTCATAGCCTGTGTCTAGAAACAGAGCATGTTATCGATCGTGCTGACAAAGGCGCTGTCATTCTAGTCCCATGGGAGTGTTGGAACGCAGAAAGTAGGCTGTTCTTTATGACAAGTCAAGTGGGTGCAGGACAGTGCATGGTTGGTGCAGTTGCACAGTGCCATTATGACTTCTCAAGGGTTAAGTGTTCTGGCATACTGTGCCACCGTGCAATGTCCCTAAGGGATCTCTGTCTGCATGGGACAATATACAGTATGCTGCCATACGCTTGGATGAACACATTCCCAAAATCAGTATTTGATACCAAACTGGGTTAGCTTTTTTTTTTGTTTTGTTTTGTTCATGGAAACAAACAAACAAACAAATAAAGAAAGAAAACAAGACACGTGTTAAAGAGTTGGTGCCATCATTTTGTACTTTTTCTGTTTTGTATGTGTCTATAGAGTTAATACTCAAATAGACCCCAGCTGTGTATTGTTGGTTACTTCCTGAAAGCTGAAAGCCTCAAAAGGCCTGATCGAAAAACAGAGACATCATAAACTCAGCCCCTCCCCCTTTACCATACACCCAACAATGTGGGTGTGTCTAACTTCATCTGGGTCACCACCCACCAGACAACAGTTTACAGTTTACAGTTTAGGCATTTAGCAGACGCTTTTAATCCAAAGCGACTTACAATAAGCAGATAACATCACAATAATAAACAAGATAATATGTCAGTACATCGTCAACAATATAACAAATGCAAATGTATATCTATCAAGAAAAAACACAATATAATCAAAGTTCTTAAAAACCTAAAAACAAAAACAAATGCTAACTAGCTTCATGTATGGTCATTGATTTTTTCTGTAGTGCTAAGAGTTTAGGTGGAGTCTGAAAAGGTGAGTCTTCAGTCCACGGCGAAAGCTAGCGAGTGAGTCCGTTGTTCTAAGTGCGACAGGGAGTTTATTCCACAACTTGGGGGCCAGGAGGGCAAACTGTCTCGGACAACCAGGCATACTTAATGAACTGGTGGGTGTGGCCACATGAAAACATAATTTAACACTTTCTGTGTTTTAGGGGGGAAAATAATCTTTAAAGAGGAGTTAATTAACTTGGGAATCTCCAAACATCAAGAATAAATCCATGTCCTTTTAACTGCTCAAATACCAACACTTACACACACGCATGTACGCATGCACGCACGCACGCACGCACGCACGCACGCGTGCACGCACACACACACACACACACACACACACACACACACACACACACACACACACACACACACACACACACACACACACACACACACAAATATCACATTGCACAAAAAAAGCTCTGGATTACATCATCAAGGAATCATTTCATGCAGCGAGCAGACTTTCAACTTCAGGCTGAAGAAATCTTGAACAGAATGGGGTCGAAAGCCATTGGATATGTGAACTGTGCATCAATAAACTATTATTATATAAGCAAACATTTCCCAACAATATTTCCCAACCAGGCTGGTTCATCACTATCATGTCATGTCATATATTTTAACCTGTCATCGCTATGATCAGCATGTTGCAGCATTGATGAGTGGTTAGTGTCCATACCTAGGACTCCGGAGGTCCCAGAGGACGCAGGTATGTTTCCCTGCTCCAGCTATCACTGCTCCCCTCCCCTGCGCTCCTTGTGGGCAGCACTGGGTTCAGCTGGGTTAAGTTGAAAACTGAATTTCCCTTGTGGGATGACGTAGGTAAATTCATAATGCGAGAAGTCTCTGCGTGTCTGTCTGTGTGTCTGTAATCCGCGTATCTCGAGAACCGTTCGTCCCACCGGCTTCAGATTCGGCACGCGCGTTCCCCGCCGCGGCACGGAGTGCAGTGCCGGGTCTCGACCCGACCCGACGCGCGGTTTTCCCGAACCGGCGCGAAATGTTCGGAATCTCCTTATGCGGGGTTGATTGTTGACATCAGGCTGTTCCGGAGGAAATCGGCGCAAGCGCTGACTCATTGTGACATCACTTCATAAAAGGCTCTGACATCACGTACGCCACATGAGTCAACAAAAAATGGACGCATATAGACGTGTTCTGATGTTCATATATGGGCTTAAATGGACACAGGCAAACATATGGCCTGTGTCCATTTATGACAACAGGTATAATGGGGTTTGCATTAAAGGGGGAACCGGCACTGTGTCTGCAACACAGTCGGAGGCACAGACAGATACAAAGATCTCCATAATGGGGAATAAAGGGACACAGACAAACAGATATAGAGATATCCATATATGGGCATAAAATGGATGCAGACAGACAGATACAGAGATCTCCATATATGGGCATAAAATGGACGCTTAGAGACAGATAACTCCATATATGGGCATAAATGGACACAGGCAAACAGATGGTCAAAACGGGTCCGACAGAGATCTCCATATATGGGCATAACATGGACGTAAACAGACAGATATCTCCATATATGGGCATAAATGGACACACGCAAACAGATGGTCAAAACGGATCCTATGACAACAGGTATAATGGGGTTTGCATTAAAGAGCGGGACATTCATTCCCTATTTACATTGTTCCCGAGTTGGCCAGGACGCCGACTAGACGCTCGGCCGCCCGAACCGAGCTTCTAGTCTATCTATAAATGCGAGAAGTCTCTGCGTGTGTGTCTGTCTGTCTGTCTGTCTGTCTGTCTGTGTGTCTGTAATCCGCGTATCTCGAGAACCGTTCGTCCCACCGACTTCAGATTCGGCACGCGCGTTCCCCGCCGCGGCACGGAGTGCAGTGCCGGGTCTCGACCCGACCCGACGCGCGGTTTTCCCGAACCGGCGCGAAACGTTCGGAATCTCCTTATGCGGGGTTGATTGTTGACATCAGGCTGTTCCGGAGGAAATCGGCGCTGACTCATTGTGACATCACTGCAGTGTGTGACATCACTGCAGTGCCGGGCCTTGCCTCGACCTGACAGATATCGCAAGCACTGGGCATAAAAGGGACACAGACAGATCTCCATATATGGGCATATGGGCAGATACAGAGATCTCCCTATATGGGCATATATAGACAGATATCTCCGTATAATGGGCATATATAGACAGATATCTCCGTATATGGGCATAAAAGGGACACAGGCAGATATATGGGCATAAAAGGGACACAGACTGAGATCTCCATATATGGGCATATGGGCAGATACAGAGATCTCCCTATATGGGCATATATAGACAGATATCTCCGTATATGGGCATAAAAGGGACACAGACTGATACAGAGATCTCCATATATGGGCATATATAGACAGATATCTCCGTATATGGGCATAAAAGGGACACAGACTGATACAGAGATCTCCATATATGGGCATATGGGCAGATACAGAGATCTCCCTATATGGGCATATATAGACAGATATCTCCGTATATGGGCATAAAAGGGACACAGACTGATACAGAGATCTCCATATATGGGCATATGGGCAGATACAGAGATCTCCCTATATGGGCATATATAGACAGATATCTCCGTATAATGGGCATATATAGACAGATATCTCCGTAAATGGGCATAAAAGGGACACAGGCAGATATATGGGCATAAAAGGGACACAGACTGAGATCTCCATATATGGGCATATGGGCAGATACAGAGATCTCCCTATATGGGCATAGCGGGGTTGATTGTTGACATCAGGCTGTTCCGGAGGAAATCGGCGAAAGCTCTGACTCATTGTGACATCACTTCATAAAAGGCTCTGACATCACGTACGCCACTTGAGTCAACAAAAAATCTCTGTGAGTGTGTATGTATGTATGTAATCCGCGTATCTCGAGAACCGTTCGTCCCACGGGCACGCGCGTTCTCCATATATGGGCATAAAATGAATGCCCCCATATATGGGCATAAAATGGATTGCAGACAGACAGATACAGATATCTCCATATATGGACATAAATGGACAGAGGCAAACAGATGGTCAAAGATCTCCATATATGGGTATAAAATGGACGCAGACAGACAGATACAGATATCTCCATATATGGGCATAAATGGACACAGGCAAACAGATGTTCAAAACGGGTCCTATGACAACAGGTATAATGAGGTTTGCATTAAAGGGGGAACCGGCACTGTCTGCAACACAGTTGGAGGCACAGACAGATACTCCATATATGGGCATAAAATGGACGCAGATAGACAGATATCTCCATATATGGGCATAAAATGGATCCAGAACTATATGCAGTGATCTCCATATATGGACATAAAATGGACGCCGACAGACAGACAGACAGACAGATACAGATATCTCCATATATGGGCATAAATGGACACAGGCAGACAGATGGTCAAAACGGGTCCTATGAAAACAGGTATAATGGGGTTTGCATTAAAGGGCGGGGCATTCATTCCCTATTTACATTGTTCCGAGTTGGCCAGGTCGCCGACTTGGGCGGCCCAGCTTCTAGTATATATGTCACGGTTTGTTAGAGAAACAGTACGGTCGAGAAACGGAGCACTTGCCGTGCAGCACGGGGCGGAACAAGCGGTCGCCCACAACAACGTCCTCCAGGCGGAGCCGCTCGATTGTCCACGACATTGCAAGCGGCGCGAAGGCCAGCAGACCTTGGTCCTGCTCTTCGCCCCCGAGCGCCGCAGGCGCGAGTGGCCGCGAAGAGCGGGCCAGGGCCGCGGGGCCGGCGGAGCGCCGCGCGAGTTACGAAGCCGTGGTGAATGCAATCGTTATATTTATGCCCAGGCCGTAAGGCCTGGGCAAGCCCACGATAAACGCTCATAGTAAGCTAATGGCTAAGCTAATGGCTAAGCTAATGGCTAAACACCGCCCAGCTAGGCTAGTAAATAAAGAGAGTCGCAAACGAGTGACGTCAGCGCCTGCACTAGTGAATGGCTGTCTATGGGCTGTCGTCGCCATCTGGTGGTGATTAGTGTGTGGTGAACGACAAAACAAGCGCTCTTACTCTTACCGTCCTGAGTTACCTAAACATACTGTAACATATACAATTGAGCAAAAGCCGCATCCCACAACTCAACGGTAGGGAGGAGAACGTAGGGAGTAGGGAGGAGAACGTAGGGAATAATACCGCCCATAACTCTATCATTGGCCCCCCGTTGCCATGGTGACCGGTGATTGGCTCGTATTCCCAGCTATGGGACCGGCGGATCCAATTTCAACCGAGGGGGGCGTAGCCAGAACACACACACACACACACACACACACGCACACACACACACACACACACACACACACACACACACACACACACACACACACAAAAATAGCTAATAGTTAGCTCACAACTTTCCACTTTCTCTTTCACCTCAATCGCAGTAACATCCGTATACACCACGTCATCGCATCACCAATACGTTTTATTTTTAATTTTTTTCAAACCTTTTTTTTCCAAAACATTTTTTTTCTCAATTTTTTTTTCTCAAAAAATTTTTTTTTCTCAATTTTTTTTTCTCAAAAAACTTTTTTTTTCCTCAAAAAACTTTTTTTTTCTCAAAAAACTTTTTTTTCTCAAAAAACTTTTTTTTTCTCAAAAAACTTTTTTTTCTCAAAAAACTTTTTTTCCTCAAAAAACTTTTTTTTTCTCAAAAACTTTTTTTTAGCTTCTACAATGTCGACATTAGTATGTGTGCCTTTTACACACCAACAAACACAGACAAATGTGCAACAATCAAATATAGCTGCAAGCAGTGGCCAAGCAGGAAAAAGCTAAAGAAAGCAGCAAGGGAAAATAAAGCAGGATTCCAGTCCACATACAGTCTACGCATCAAACCCTAACCCTAACCCAAGGCCTTTTGGTGCCTGACTCACAACTGGTTGTTGGTGCATGTTGTGCTGTTTAATTGTAACAGCAACATAAACTGCCCAATTGCAATGGAATCTGATCAAAGCCACCCTGTACCTCAGGGGTTTGTTTTCGACGAATATCTACTCCTATAGATGCAACGCGGCGACCTTCTAGTAGGCATACATTTGTTCAGATATTTTAAAGATGTTAAACACTCGTCCATACCTCCAAATGCATGCATCCCTACAGATCCCATATCCCATAATGCTAAATAGTTTAATTCCAATTTTAGATCTATGCTACATTTACAATTTAGGCATTTAGCAGATGCAAGCACAGCACAAGGTAATACGTCAAATGCACAGAAATAGTAATCTAGAATCATAGGTAAGAACCTACAGTATCATCAGCCTAACAGTAGAATAACCAAATGAACCAAATTATTTTCAATTTGATGTTTTTCAAATGATGTTTCCATAATGACCATAAGATCTAAAAGTGTGTACATAATGATTTGGTGAGATTGGCCCATCTACTGTACAAGCTCACAGTGCACACTGTGAGCTTGTAAATGGAATATTGTCTGGTGAAGAGATTTTTAGTGCAATGGGAAAAAGGAGGAGACAAAGTACGATCCCCGGTCAGAGCAGACAACAAAGTATACAAGCAGGGGAGTCACAAGGGGGGGAAAAGTGGGACTGAGTTACTAGGGCCCAAGGTGGAGGGGCCTTAATTATTTTATACTTCAGCTATTGAAAAATAGCAGATATACAAGCTCACAGCGCGGCTGCGAGCTTGTAGATCTGCTTAGAGTACCTCTACAAGACATCATTTGTGCCAACTGCACAAATAAATAAGACATTGTTTGAATAGTTCCAACCCCCACAGCCCTTGATCACTGTTGCACTGTTAATATATATGTCTGGGATGCATTTTATATCGTTTTTTAATGCATTGTGTATTCTATGTATGTTTTATTGTTGTATACTGACTGACTGACTGCCTGTATGCCAAAGACAAATTTCCATTTTATGGCAAATTTGAGTGACAATAAAGTTTATCTTATCTTATCTTATCTTATCTTATCTTAGAGCCACAGCCAAGGGCATGCCAATGTACAAGAGCAAAGTAGACACAACTAAAATCTAACATTAATTTTATAAGCTGCAGCTATGTTGCTTACCCAGATATTTATTGTAATTAATTTACAGACGCTCCCTATAAATGCAGGATAGACGTTCCCTAGAAACAGGAAGGAACTCTTGTTCTCAGAACTGGCCGATTATCAATTCAAAGACTTGGGGAGTAGAGACTTCCCTCCTTGGGAGTTCAGACTAGCAAGTTCTCCTTGGGAGAAGGGACTTCCTTGGACTGGAGGTCGGGAGGAGGGTAGTTCTGCTATTGGAATAGCAGCATACTCAATGACGTCACCGTCTCAGCTTGCTTCAGGGCATTCCACTGCGCGTTTCTGTGAATAGGCCTATATTCTGGGCAGATCTACAAGTTGGACACATTATCGTATTATGCCATTCTCACGGAAATCTTACTGCAAGTGGCCAAAAATGTAATAATTTTCAGGGCTTAATGTGCATTGACAATAAAACGAAATATGAAATACTGAAACAGCCTTGCCAACTCATTTGTTCATTAAAGTGTAGCCTATATTAGGTCAATATAATTATAAAATTGATTGATTGAATACAATCAAATTAAATACTGCAGACTATTTTAAGCATCAATACTTAAGCTAACAGTAAAAACAAGTTGTGGGAGATTGCACATACTGTAGTGTAGATGGTGCTGTTGAACAGTTTATTGACGGAGAAGCAAGAGAAGAAGAAATGTTGAAAGGCATTGTGGGTAATTTGCTCTGAAAAGTCTGTGCAAGTCTGGTCCAGAGCAGACTTGGTAAAGTGGGAGTATCGGCGCGGATCAAGTCTACCTGGTATTTGGTCTCTACTTGCTCAGATGCAGACTTGAGGATTGGAATAGTACTTGGGCAGCGACTGATGACGTATCACAAGTTCACGAGGAGGCAAGTAGAGACAAGTAAGCACATTGAAAAGGCCCAGTGTTCTGTTTACATCTTGTTTTGCACCCAAGCTGCATGCAGGAGCGCATGAAACTGAATTCAGATGTAATTAAATTATGATTATGATAGAGCTCTGTGAGATTTAGAACAAAAACTCATTGGCCAACTACTTTCCATAAGGTGGAGTTTGAAAGGAGGCGTTGCAGTGTTGCCAGAGAGAGACAAAAAAGAGCCATAGTTGTTTTAGTTTTTTCTCAAAGTGATTTCTTTGATTATCTTGGTGAGTTGGCTGCTCAACATTTACATTTTGGTGCTGGATTTGCATTTTGTTATTTAGTTTTCTTTTTTTCTTAATGTTCAGTATTTGATGATTATGCTGGTGTGTGGCATATAAAGTAAGCTCATAAGTTTGTGTGTGTGTGTGTGTGTGTGTGTGTGTGTGTGTGTGTGTGTGTGTGTGTGTGTGTGTGTGTGTGCGTGTGTGCGTGCGTGCGTGCGTGTAATTTGAAATGTGAAGAGAAAAAGAATCGATGGACTTTTAACTTCCAGGGGTCCAGGACCAATATTTAGGTTATTGTGATGGCATTGTTTTTAAGTTGAGAGACCATATCATAATGGTTTTGCACACTTTGCAGGCAGTTTTTCTTTCTTGAGGGAGGATTCTCCTTGCTGACCAAGTGGTGCTGCTTCATGGAGAACCTAAACCCTAACAACACATCAACCCTGTGGGAAGACTTCACCCTGTCCAGTTACAGCTGAGCCGTTCAAGAGTATGGTAGGAAGAAGTAAAACGCTTTTGGGGGGGATTTGGGGGTTTGGTGATTTTGAGTTTTTCCTCTGAGATCTCAGTATTTTAATTGGGCCCCAACACTAAGTAAGAGACTGCTATTTTGTGTAGGTTATAAGAAAGAAACCTCAAGGAGCTTAAGGTTGGCTGAATACTATCTTTGTGTCTAGAGTACATTTCTGTGTACACTAAATTATTTTTCTTTATTTGTTGTTGTTCACACATTTGATGTTAAAACCTACTTGAGTCATAAGTAAAAGTAGTTTTTTTTGGTGTAGTTTTTAACCTGAATTGAAAACCAACTACAAAATCAGCCTTCCTGAGTACAAGTTAAGCAGGATGGAATGGAACACTTCAGAAATGAGTTCTACTCTACATGATCCACCGCCCAAGACTGCAAACACCGCTATCTTCCTCCCCCACATTCTGGCTCAGAATCAGGGGAAATATAGCATTCTTGGATGTTTTGGCTCCTTGTTTTGTATGTACGTTACTGTAGCCCTAGAGAGGGCCTCTGTTCTCACTCTGTTAAAATATTCCCTCTGAAGCACTTAGCCTAATTACAGATCATTTATTCCCTGAACTAATCAGCCCAAGTGTTTTTTTTGTTTAGTTTTTTTGTGTCTAAATAACAACATGAGAGAGGGTCTTCCAGGCTAAGAGGGCTAAACAACTCACAACACTTACTCAATTTGAGTCGCATGTTTCAAATTGTTTGTGTGTTTCACATGTTTACTATTTGTTTGCATGCATCATGTGTGAGTGTTTCTTTGCAGTATTTGCCTTGTTGTAAAGGCTGGCTGTTACGCAAGCCGTTGCCTAATCTCATTAGGGACCAAAATATAATTACTTTGCGAAAGCAGGCGGTTTGTGCGTTCCCCTCTGATGATGTGCTCGTCTTCATAAAACGTTGCCTTGCGTGAACAGCACACACAAGGCGAGGGCGGCTAAGGCCTCACAGGGTCTGGATGGAATGAAAGAAACTATAACTTTCAACACTGCTGCAGATAGAAAGGTTTTTAGAATGCTTGTTCTGCCTGCACATATTATGTGTGTGCCAACACTGGCCACGAGTTCCTCACTTTTTCAGTTTTGCAGTTTTTATCCGCAGTGTACAAAGCGTTCACAGACAGAATAATATTTTGAATGTAGATTACCGACAGCACACAACTTTTTTTCTGGTAAAATGTTGCAGATAATAGACTTATACATACTATACAAAGAGTGCACAAAGATAATCACATTTAATTGGTGGATCATTAATAAGTATAAATAAATTATATAGATTACAGAGGATTAATGAACAACTAGAAAGTCTGTCTTATTTCTCTCCAAAAGCCCTTGAATATGATGCAAAATTATTAAGGATTACTGTGATTATGGGAAGCTTACATTTCATATCGCCTTCACCATACCTGTAACTTTAATCACCCTTTTCAGGCCGCTACCCTCAAAATAATCATATTTTAACTGGGGACCCCCCACACTGACGAGCACTAAGAGTTGAAGAATTACATTATGTATAACACAGTTCTATTGTGAAAATAGCAGATCTACATGCTCACAACACCTTGCGTTGGGATGCGTTGTGAGCTTGTAGATCTGGTATTTTCACAATTTCTGCCTCTATTAGACAATTTGGACAATGTTCAATTTGTCATTTTAGAGGTATTTAAAAAGTCCTTAAATTGTCACTTTAGAAATGTGCAGATACCCTCTATACACTTAAACGCTATGTTGGTTTGTTTACTGTTGAGTGAGAAAACAATGTTGCAAATTATAATTTGAGGACCCCTCTGGGGGTCACAACCCACAGGTTGAGAACCACTGCCCTAAGCCATTGTCTCCTGGCGCCGGGCCTGGTAGCCATACAACTATTCCACAATCTCTGAATGCTGGAGTCTGGTACTAAACCCCCTGAACGCTGAGAAAGCTAGCTGTCTTGTCATCAATTCCGTTCACAAAATCATGTTCAAAATATATTGAGAATATATTTTTGAATTTCCATTTCTGACAAGCAGCAAGCTATAGGCTATAAAGTATGTTTCGACTAATTTGCAAAGACGAAAAGGAAGGCTTTACTCTCTGATCAGTTTCAGCATTCCGTTGTACAATCCGTATGACGGAAGCATTTGAAAATTGTGTCAGTAAACAGTCTGACTCGAGAGACTACCTATGGGCAGAAGTGAAAGTGCTTGGAATATCAAAACCCTGTTTGACTCTCATTGTCACATGACTCCTGAGATTGTGTGACCTATTTTGGTGGAAAAACCACAACAACATGTTTCCGTAAAATCAATTGCCTTTGGGTCCAAATGAAAACCTGTGAGTCCCTTGCATATGTTATTCTAATTTAAAATAGACCAACTCCTCGCAGCGCATTTTGTTTGGACATGTATCAATCACTTCACTGTGATTTGTTTTATCTAACTAGAAAAGACATCACTTGCCAAGACATTGAAATAATCCATCTGCTCGGCTGTCATATTGTTTTCATGATGTGTCTATTTGAGATTGGAGAATGGAGATCTGTATCTCGTATTTCCATCAATCACCGCTGAAATGGGAGGCAACACACTGTCTATGCATGTGAGCACACGTCTGGTAGCAAACAACAGTAAATGAATTTCACATTAGTGTAGGTCACTGAATTCATTTTTGAAATGGCAATCGGTGTAATTTCTCAGAGGACTTGCTGCATGTGTGGTGGTGGTGGGAGTACACGTTTATCCAGTTATCCCCATGCCAGGCGTGAATAAAGCACTTAAAGGAGTAGTTCACCCCAAAATGACTTTTTTTCTATTGATTAGTCACGCCATGGAGACTAGAGTTCAATAATATTTTTAGTTTTTTGTCGCATTCCTAAGACAAAAATGTGATAACAATAAATTTACCCCCATTCCTTCCGGATGGGGACCCTTTTCGAAACGGGTCCCCATCCGGAATCAATGGGGGTAAATTTACTCGAATCAAATTTTTGTCTTAGGAATGTGACAAAAACCAAAAAATCTCTTCTCTCCATGGCATGAGTAATCAATAGAAAAAAAGTCATTTTGGGGGTGAACTACTACTTTAAGCCTTACCGGTATATACTCATACAACAAATAGTGAAAATTGCTGATCTAAAAGCTCACAATATGTCACATTGCAATGTGCTTTGAGCTTGTAGAACTGCTATTTTACATTTTGTAAAAATGGAGGAATTGTTTTGAAATTTTCTGAAAATGTTTGAAAATGTTCAAGGACGCCAGGTTTAGAGTGGTTATGCATCCATTTATGTCCGATCACAGATCAATTGGTCTCTTTAATTTGGATTCAGGCAACTTTTTTGCTCTAGCAGATGACTATTCTACTCAGTGACGGCTCCAGAAAATTATGACTGGGGGGGCTATGGGGGAGCCGACTTTTTTAGAGCAGGGGCGAATGAATTTTGGCAACAAATAATAATGAATAACACTAATACAACAAACGAGATTCAATGATCATAATTTAAGGGGCCACATAAAGAAAATACACGTTACAAATTGTTTATTGTTAATAATAGGGTTGTCAGTCGATTAAAAAATGTGATCCCATTAATCGCATGATTGTCCATAGTTAATCGCACGATTAATCGCAATTAATCGCATATTTTGTATTTGTTCTAAATCTACCTTAAACAGATATTAATACTCATATCAACATGGGAGTAGACAAATAGCATACTTGCTTTATGCAAATACAGCATATTTATTATTATTTGGAATAATAACAAATACTGTCCTAATACGCCTAACAAACATACAACAACTTGAGAAAATATCTGCTTCCATTAGGACAGATTAATAGTGAAAGGACCACCGCTCATCGAGGTGCTGCATGCCTGAAGGTCTATGACCAAAAGCTTGCACTTTAATAACTGAAAATAAAGAACATGATTTTGCTCACTTTTGAGTGTGCGGAGGCTCCCTTGAATCTTTCATTAGGACAGATTTAAAATAAACTTGGCATTCAATCACTAAACCTCAGCATCCCTATTCTAAGGGGATATTCACCAAAAGTAGCAGATTTAAAAGCTCATTACAAGATGCTACAAGAGCTTGTAGATCGGCTATTTTTGGTGAAGAGAATTGGTTTATAAATATAACTCAAGTACAGTGCAACTGTTTTACAAAGCAAGCATGAGGCATTAGAGGGTCTGAATTGGTTTAACTGAAGTAATATTGATACATTCTAAATATTATCAAAGTATTCTGAGGCACCCTGGACTGGTGTTATTGGGCACCCTAGTTCACTATGAGAAACCCAGCTGTTATGATGTAGAGTGTACTAGAGACACTGATGGCTCGTTGGAGATGTGTGGCACACAAGCCATAGTCAGCCAGACTTAACCGATTTCAGCCAGATTTGGGCCATAACAGGGCCCAAACCTGTTTGCCACTGAGGCAGCCAACTGGTGACACTCTTAACTGCTAACCACTGTATGTGGGTTCTCTGGCCGTTGTTGCAAGCATTTGGTGGTCACTGTTAGCATGTTGGTGCGGGGGTCTGGGGAGGCAGAGCACTGTATAATAAAGGACGTCGTAGGCTACTATGTGCTCGTGTAGAATTTGGAGCGTTCCTATTCTTGGGAGCGTGTGTGTGTCTGGGGCTCGCACTGTCTGCAGATGTGCCGTTTCAACACTTCGGTATTTGATGCGCGTGACGCCGTGAGCGGTGATATTGTGGTTGTCTGCTGCAAAAATCTCCGCCGTTTTGTCTGTCTCATACATAGAGTTATGGGGTCTCATACTATGACTAGCCCTGCTGCTAGCCGCATCACACACTGACTGACTGTTTATAGTTATCTTGACAGCCACCAGGAAGTAGACTAAATAGTGTTACATTTTCAGGAACCAATCCAAGACTACCCCTAGCTAGCAGCACGCAAGATCATGTGACATGCAGACTCATAGCAAAGAATTATCTTTATAGAAAATACAATTTATTGTATGATTTTACATAGAAGCAAGTCCATTTTCTTTCACATATTTATTATCTTTTATTTATTTATTCTGTAAATATTTTTCATTACAATTGGGTCTGTGGGGAGGGGGGGCTGAGCAGGGGCTAAGCCTCCACTAGAGGGGGCTAGAGCCCTCCCCCGCCCCCCCCTGAAGCCGTCCCTGATTCTACTGCACCCAAATTGTTGTCTGACATATTTAATTCTAGGCTTTCATAGCAAGAGTTACTTAAGACTCCTGTAAAACGAAGTGATAATACTGTAGAGAATGAGATGTGAAATTCAAACCTTCACCTCTTGGCCTAGATTGTGCAAGGTCCATTTGTGAGGACCATAGCAAATTATTCAAGTTCATCACATACTTAAAGACATCCAGAGATCCATTCTGTAATATTTATTTGGAGCAGCGATAAATGCTTTGGTACCAATTATTTGTCCCACGCATGGGCTTCATCAGGGTCACATGAAAAATGTTGAATTGAAAAACATACTGCTTGTTTCAAACTATATTATTGTAGTGTAAAGCCTTTCATCAAAAGAAAAAATACTTTAAGCGTTCAGCGGATAATTCTGTCTTCGAGTCAATGCGTTGCCCATCCACTGACCATGAAAGTTCCATTATGTGTGTCCTCCTCCAAGCTGTAAAATAACACATTTGAGTGGTAAAGCAGCTTTAGGGGCGGCATAGCTCAGGGGTAGAGAAACTGGTATTAGAGCACGAAGGGTATAAATCCCGAAGGGTTCCCAGTTCGAATCCGGGCTCCCCCTGAGTTAATGTCGAAGGGTCCTTGGGCAAGACTCTGAACCCCTAATTGCCTCCGGTGAGTTGGTGCCTTGCATGGCTTCCTCCGCCACCGGTGTATGAATGTGTGTGTGAATGGGTGAATGTAATGCACAATCTATGTAAAGCGCTTTGGATTAAAAGCGCTATATAAATGCACCATTTACCATTTACCATTTTTCAGATTGCATCAAAGGGATAAAACTCATGATATTAACCATGTTCCACAGATGAGCTTGAAAGGCCTTTTCACATACATGTCTAGTAATTCATTTTCAATGAGAGGTGAGCAGGCATATAGAACTTTTTCCAGAGCGCTGCCGTGTACCTGCGGTGTCGGCGCACAAGGAAATTGCGTCAAGCTGCCGCAATCCTGTGAACATATGACACGTTAAAGCTCGCCTCACTCACAACCTGATGCCAGAGTTGAAATGATTTAAACTTTTGTCTCTAATCAGCAAATTTTGACAAAGACATTCGGTGTAGAGGGTAAAAACGGGGGACCAGGTATAGACAGTGGCAGCTCCAGAGAATTGTGACTGGGGGGCTATAGGGGGTCTGGCTTTTTTAGAGCAGGGGCGAATGAATTTTGTAAACAAACAATATAATAATACCAATATACGACAAACAATATTCTCTCGCTTAGGGTATGGATAACTGAACAGACCAGATCATTGGCAGATGCCAGGTCCAAATCTGTGGACTGTAGGCGAACGGATAAGGTTTTTTCGTGAGGCTGAAGATAAAAAGTATGATTACATAGTATGGCTTACATAGAAGTCAGTCAATTCAGGCTTTTGCAAATCCCGCCCCATTCTGCCCTGTTACTATGGTGGGACATTAACCCTGGGCAGATTGTTTTTATAGTGGCAGTGAATGGGATTTTTTTTTTTCATAGCCTCATTATTGCAATTTAAAGTACCAAAGGAAAAACATCTAGGTGATATTAATAAAAAGGGAAGACAAAGGTACAGTAGTTACATTGCAAAACAGGGGGTTTCCCCGAAAATATATGTTTTAATTTGTTTAATCCCAGTGGGACAGAATCACTATTGCAGATTCTTTTATAGTGGAAGTGGATGGGATTTTTTTTCCTTCATAGCCTCATTACAGCTATATAAAGTACCAAAAAAACACATCTACGTGATATTAATAAAAAGGGAAGAAAAAGGTACAGTAATTACATAGCAAAACAGTAATTTCCCCCCGAAAATATATGTTTTAATTAGTTTAATCCTCTGGATCAGAGAGAGAATAGAAATAGAAAAAGAAAGCGCATTGCATCTTGGGTAGGAAGAGGAGAACTATAATCTGTTCTCCTCACATAATAGGCTGGCTTTTCGTAATTCTGCCCATTTAAAATATATGTACCCAATCGTAACTCTTAGTTACATTGATAAGGTCCATGTGAACTAGTTTGTTGAAGCTTATTCATTATATTGAGCGAAATCGCGGCCGTAAATCGCGGCCGTACCAGACGCATGCCGTGTCGCGCAGTGCGGACTGTTCTTGAAAGCCTGAAGCAACATTCTCCACTGCACAAACTCCACCCCCGATAGCAAAAAGTGAATGGTTTTTTCTGGTTGGCCAGTCAGGGAGTCTCAGGAACCAATCAGAAGGCTGACAAACGGTGAATTGTTTTTCACATATTCACGTATATTTTATATATATGTATTTATTCCTTAAATATATTTCATCACAATTGGGGTTGTGGGGAGGGGGGCTCACCAGTAAATACGTTTTTAAATTTTTTATTAGGATTTTTATATTCAGGGGCCCACCCTGAGGAAAATGTACCATGTTTTCAGCTTTGATAATAATTCTCTCCACCAGCCGAAGGCAGGGGGAGAGTATGTTTTCGCCCCTGGCCGTGCGTCCGTGCGTCCGTCCGTCCTCCGAGTTTGTTACCAGCTAATCTCCGCCCCACATTTTTCAAATGGCCCTGTTCTAGCGCCACCATGAGGCCGATGTTTGCAAAACACATTTCTGTACACTACTCCTACAGATTTTGTCCAAAAATCATGCAAATCGGTAGACAGCATCTCTACAGTCATGTGATCAACACGGATCCATCCTGATTGGCTGATATTGGCTTTCAAAGTTTGTAAGATTGGTCCGTTTTGGACACAATGCCTCAAATCACAAATGCAGAGTGCAATTATCATGAAATTGTGCACACACGTTCCCACTAGGCCGAGGAAGAAATGCCACTTCAAATTTTTGAAATCAGCCTCATGGTGGCGCTATAACAGGCCGATTCGTGGTTTTACCTATAACTCCACCGATCAGTTTTAAACGTTGTAAGCGCACTCCTTGGATGCCAATTCAGAACCTCTGCCCCACATTTTTCACATGGGCCTGTTCTAGCGCCACCAGGAGGCCAATTTGTGCAAAACTATCTTTTGGCCAGTACTCCTACAAATTTTGTCCAAAAATCACGCAAATCGGTAGACAGTATCTCTACAGTCATGTGATCGACATGGATCTGTCTGATTGTCCATATTCCATCCTGATTGGCTGAGATTGGCTTTCAAAGTTTGTAAGATTGGTCCGTTTTGGACAAAATGTCTCAAATCACAAACGCATAGTGCAATTAACATAGTGCACACACATTCCCACTAGGCCGAGGAAAAAAATGGCACTTCAAATTTTTGAAATCAGCCTCATGGTGGCGCTATAACAGGCCAATTCGTGGTTTTACCTTTAACTACACCGATCAGTTTTAAACGTTGTAAGCGCACTCCCTATAGGCCAAGGAAAACCCCTTCCTTGTATTTTTCACATCAGCCTTTTATAGCGCCACCAGGAGGCCGACTGTAAGACACATTTTTGGATATTACTCCTTCAGATTTTACCCAAAATTAACACAAATCAGTACACAGTATCTCTACAGTCATATGATCAAGACGGATCTGTCCCGTATTAAATATTCCATACTGATGGGCTAAGATTGGCCTCCACAGTGATCGAGTTATTCCCACAGAGCTATGGGAGCCCTATTCTGGCGGCGCCGAAAAAAAATCGGCGGGTAATTGCGGATATAAAGTCGCCTAAAACGGGTACTTTCCTATATTAAATCATATTAAATCGGGTATTTCGCGGATATAAAGTCGGCTAAAACGGGTATTTCCTATATTAAATCATATTTTTCCTTTCACAATATTAATTCGGGCTTCACATTGGCTATGTTGACAACTCCAGGCAGTCTTTTCTGTTCATATTAACTCACCATTATTGCTCAGCCTCCAGTTCCCAATTCCTCCATCTGATGATCTGAGCTCTGAGCCATCCAGCCAAAAGTTCCCGTTCTGGTAGCATAAAGTCGGCTAAAATGGGTATTTTTCTTTCTCAAAACAAGGCGGGTCGGGTTCATATTTATTTACTAAAAAAAACATTGTCACGGGCACAGGCACACTAAGGCTACAGTCTTGCTAAGACAGCGTTGTTTTGTTTGGTTGTTTTGTCTTTTGTTGCTGTCCGGCGTGTCCGCCTTCCTTTGCCGTCCGGGCCGTGGCTAGAAGTGCAAAGACTCGATGCTGTGGTTCCTAGCTTAGCCTATGCCCAGGCCATGGCGAGACCACGCAGCTGGGTAGGTCTGCATCCAGGGCCTCCTCGGCCCTGGGGGAAAGGTAGGAACCATTGCAGCGAGTGTGTTATAACCCGGACGGTAAAGGAAGACTCACACCCCACATTAAATGCGCCTGATTTATAATAATAAAATGAATAGTAGGATTAAACGGTGTGATGTCATTGTTCAGTCTTACTGTCTAACATGTTTATTTAGTATATCTAGTTAACATAAATAATATAAATTCTTCCAATGGAACATAAAAAATTAAAAAAAACGAAAAAAAAAAAAAAAAAAAAAAACACACTTAGAAAAAAAGAGACCCCAAAGGGGGTTGTTGACTATGGAGTCCCAGACTTTAACTATGGGAGCTAAGACCCCACTGGCACCCACGTAACTCGAACTCTGGGCCTCCAAACTTTGTAGGATTGATCCGTTTCGAACAAAATGCCTCAAATCAAACACAGCGTGCAATTGTAATGAAATTGTGCACGCACATTCGCAAAAGGCCAAGGAAGAAATTACACTACAAAATGTTCAAATCAGCCTCATGGTGGCGCCATGAAAGGTCTAAGATTGGTGAAGAACATGCCACCCTTTTTACATTGGCCTAATAGCACCACCAGGACGCGTGGCTGGTGGAGACCTGTGCTCGGAAGAGCACTTCTTCTAGTTCACTGTATTTTGGATATTAAACTTGGGTACTCCAAAGGAGGGAGTCCATATTTTTGTGTTTGCACCTGGTGACCCCTACACTCAGCCGGGTCGTGAGTTAGGCAATTATTATACCAAATTCAAGTGATTCTGTTGAACCTCTTATTCCCAATTTCGTACTTTGTTTGTGCACAAAAAGAGCGGAAATAGCCCCCAAAAAATGTATAATAACAATATTGATGAACAAGAGGCACCTTGGCAGTCTCCCTCTGCCTGCGGCTGCAGGCTAATGGTGGCTACAAATAACGATAACATTATAGGCATCACATGAGTCAGATGTTAACCTTAAATTGGTTCAGAAACGCACTGGCTTGAGTTTCAGACTGATACTTCAAAATAAAATGCCCAAAAAAGCCATTTCAGCTTGACATACTACTAACTGTTGAACAAACCAGTGTCTTAAATAGAGAGGGAGTGGTGTGCAGAAGTTGTGAGTCCGTCTCTCCGGACGACCTTCTCATTGAGTGCCAATCCCGAACTAGTTCGGCTTTATTAGCGTATCGCAGAGTGCCGATCCCGAACTAGTTCGGCTTTAAAAAAAAAAAAAAAAAATTGAAAAATTTTTTTTTGAAAAATTTTTTTTGGACCCCATCAAATCTGGTGAACATGATTTCAATCGCGATTTTGCATGTTCCACCCCCATACAACCCCATCTAACATACAGGGCAGCCATTTTTGTTTACATAACATGTAAAACATAATGGCTATTATCTCAAGAATGCCTGAACGGATTTCCAATCGGATTTTTTTGTTTGAAAGCTGTGAACAAACTGCACAAATCCACTCCAATGCAATCCAGGATTGCATTGGATTTTTTAGAGCTCATTCTTCTCTGTTTTTTTCCCCATGCATGAGGTGTGCAAGGTTTAATCATGGCTAAGTTGACGAAAATAAGGCTTCTAAAATGCTTGGTAGCCAATAGCTAACTTCAAGCTAACTTCATCCTCTTCCTGTACATGCACAAAGGAAAGTGTTCAGGCAAGTCATGGCTGCAGGGCTTCTGCATATACCAGCATATCTCTATGGGATTTTCTATGGCCACTGGGCGCCCTCTAGTGGTGAAAGGGTGGCACTAAATGAGTTAAATAGAGAGGGAGTGGTGTGCAGAAGTTGTGAGTCCGTCTCTCCGGACGACCTTGTTCCTCGTTCAGCTCAGACAGTAGAGTACCGCAGTCCCCCCCCCCCCCCCCCACACACACACACACACACACCACCACCACTTCCTCCACCTCACCCCCACGTTGTTGCTGATGTTATCTCTCAGGCCTATCGGCCATCTAATGACCCCGGCGATCGTTGTAGACGTGTCAGAGCGGTGTGGATGGGCAGGTGGGTGGATTGGGGGGGGCGGGGGGGGGGGGGGGTCGAGTGAGTGAGGGAGGGGGGAGGAAGTGTCGTGCAGTGGCTGCCAAAGAGAACTATGGAAGCAAAAACCTGACGTATTTAAAATGAAATGGCAAATGCGAAAATGAAATTGAAATAAAAGAATTGCTTTTTAATGTTCAGGAAATGGACGCATTTTTGGAGACAAAAATGAATGTAAAATGCAATGGTGTTTACATTTTCCATATACAGGAGCTCATTCTATGACTAAATTAAAATTATAAATAAAAGATCATTTGAATTTGAATTTTGAAAAAATGACAGCTAATTTGTTGACAATATTAAAATGAAAATGCAATTTTGAAAATGAAAATGAAATACATAAATGCTTTTTAATCTTCAGACAATGAAAGCATTTCTTTAGACAAAAATGAATGTATAATGCAATAGCATTTCCAATTAATGTACAGTTGTGCTTATTCTATGACAGAATTAAATGTATATAAAAGGTCATTTGATTTACCATTTTCAAAAAATGCCACGCTAAATAATAGACAATATTAAAATGAAAAGGCTGTTTCGAAAATGTAATTTAAATAAGGGTAATGCTTTTTATTTTTAAGCTAATAGATGCATCTTTTGAGACACAAACGAATGTATAATTCAATAGCATTTACATTTCATCTCCATGTGTGCTCAATCTATGACAGATTGTAAAAGCAAACGCAAACCACATTGCTATTTCATTTTCAAATTGTAGCCGCTCATAACCTGACAGAATTCAAATGGTCCTTTGGCTAAAGTGATGGCGCAGGAAAGTGACGTCACAGGAGTAATCCTTCAACGCTGCCTGCTTATAACCTTGACATACCCAACCGTACAGTAGGTGGCGCATGACACGCGTGACTGCACTCACTCACTGACAGACAGACACTCACCCAGTGGAGATCCAATGGTCATAGTAGAAGGATCTGATCTGATACATTGCAAGTAAGAATCAAACATTTTTCCACATCATGTGATTTAATTTATCCCTGCCCAGCTCAACAACTATGGAATATCAACTTGGCAGAGCAGTGGTGTAAAGTAACTAAGTACATTTACTTAAGTACTGTACTTAAGTACAGTTATGAGGTATTTGTACTTAACTTGAGTATTTCCAGTTTTCAATACTTTTACTTCTACTCCACTTCATCTCGGTTCCAAATATTGTACTTTTACTCCACTACATTTATTTGAAAACTTTAGTTACTAGTTACTTTGCAGATATACATCATTATATTATAAAACATAGCCTACATAAATGCACTTTAGCCCTATTCTATGATCTACAAGCTCACAAAGCGTCGCGATGCGGCGCGTTGTGAGCTTGTAGATCGGCTTTTTTCAAACATTTTGTACTTTTACTTTTGCTACTTTAAGTACATTTTAATGCCAAATAATCAAATACTGGCGGGGGGGGGGGGGCGTTGTGAGCTTGAGTGAAGCTCGGCCAGTCCTGCACGTGTGTACACTGTCTGCCACCTTTTTCTTTTTTTTACACTGTCTCTGTCTGCCACCTACTGTGTTGAAGGTTTACTCCTATGACGTCACTTTCCTGCGCCATCACTTTAGCCAAACGACCATCTGAATTCTGTCATGTTTTCAGCAGCTACAATTGGAAAATGAAATCGCAAATGGGATTTGCATTTTCTTTTACAATCTGTCATAGAATGAGCACACATGGATATGAAATGTAAATGCTATTGAATTATACATTCATTTGTGTCAAAAAAAAAGATGCAAAAGATGCATCTATTAGCTTAAAAATAAAAAGCATTACCCTTATTTAAATTACATTTTCAAAGTAGCTTTTTCATTTTAATATTGTCAATTATTTAGCGTGGCCTTTATTGAAAATGTTAAATCAAATGACCTTTTATTAAATGGAAATGCTATTGCATTTTACATTCATTTTTGTCTCAAAGAATGCTTTCATTGTCTGAAGATTAAAAAGCATTTATCTATTTCATTTTCATTTTCAAAATTGCATTTTCATTTTAATATTGTCAACAAATTAGCGGTAATCTTTTTAAAATTAAATTGAAATGATCTTTTATTTATAATTATAATTTAGTCATAGAATGAGCACCTGTACATGGAAAATGTAAACGCCATTGCATTTTACATTCATTTTTGTCTCAAAAAATGCGTGCATTTCCTGAAAATTAAAAAGCAATTCTGTTATTTCAATTTCATTTTCGCATTTGCCATTTCGTTTTAATTACGTCAGGTTTATGCTTCCATAGAGAACAGAGTAGGAGGAGAGAGCGAGAGAGAGAGAGAGAGAGAGAGAGAGAGAGAGAGAGAGAGATGAGTGAGTCCATTAAAAGATTAATGTACGGAAGTGGACGTTGTCCTCCAGGGCCTGCTCCCCCCCCCCAACCCCCCTTCCCCCTGCGGTAGGAGCTGATGGGCGAATTTGATTTATTGCAACCCTGCAACCCTTCTCCACCGGGGGTTGGTTGGGGGGGAGGGGGGTTAAGGAGAGAAAGTGGCCCTTGGCTTTGTATAGAAATCCCCTGCCCACAACAATAGTTTATTATACAGTACATTACAATAGCCAAAAACACAACTGTGCGGCTAATAAGTCGTGGACGTGTGAATTGAGTTTGTAAATCAACATTTTCTCCAGGGACTAGTTGTGGCTATAGAATTTTAAAGTCCATCCATGCTTCAAATGCATTCAATCACAAAAATAACTTTAACTGAAAAAACTACCTTGCAATGACATTTTGTGCGTGGAATTACCTATCAAGAAAATGGCAAGTGTGGCAAGTCGAGTTTCATGCCGTGCAGAAACCAATGGCATTGTTTGGAAAATGGGTGGCAGCAACGTCAAGCGCGTAAGACGTAAGTCTGACTTACGTCTTACGCGCTTGACGTTGCTGCCACCCATTTTCCAGTCATATCCAATGGATACATTTACCAGACCACCAGTACTGTGTGTGCCTTATTTTAACCTAATTTAAACTGCACCAATGCAACTAGTCGGATAATGGTTGTGAGTAATTGCATGTAGCTGCATGTTGCAAGGCATGGGTGTGGCCAAACTTTCCAATCACATTTATATTACACGATGAGCTTGCAAAGCCGTCTGTGAGAAATGCGAGGCCCCCCGCGTCTCAAGAGATACAGTAAATCCCATAGCCGAAGGGACAGTCATCCGTGTGACTGGTTGTTGTTGTCAGGGGGATATCACAGCCAATCGGTTGACAGGCTCTGTCTCGCGTCCTGCAGGTTGCGGTGTTTGTGTGACAATTTAATATGAAAACAAAACTAAATCAATTGACCAAAACCCAGATCCCCTCCACCACTACACCCCATGCCATGATTATTTAGGCGGATTCATCATGTAAGCAAAAGCGCGAGGCCCCCATGTGCGAGGCCCTGTGCGACCGCACCGTTCGCACTACCCTAGCGGCGGCTCTGTGAGCTTGCCCTTGTTTTTGGCAACCTTTTTATTTATTTATTTTGTATTTATTTTAACAATTATGAAATCAAGTAGTAAAGTGTGCATGGTGGGTGGGGTGTGGTGTTACGCACGGCCATTACTTATGCATGTGGCATAAGCTTGGTGTTTTGTGAGGGAGGGGAGAAAGTTTTCCATTATATGCTTTTAGTAAAGATTTCCTGTCAAAGTCGGGCAGACGTGTTTCCCAGCGAGGACTTGAACTTTTATAATGGGCACAAACACAGACTTCTCTCTGGCTCGGCATGGGTATACTGATGAAGTCAGCTCACTGCAGAGAGAGAGAGTTGGCAAAACCATTCGTTCTGTTTGATGTTGCTGACATTAAAATTAGTTTGCGGTTAAGTCTGGTCTCCATTACAGCTGCAGTATTATTTGCCTAGAGTATAATTCTTTGGTCGTTCCTTGACTGCTTTAAAACTAGCAAAATACGCACTTGCAGTTTACAGTTTTGGCATTTAGCAGATGCTCTTAATCCAGAGCGACTTGCTATAAGCAAGGTTATAATACATCAATACAATAAGCAAGGTAATACATACTGCTTTAAACATTGACTGCTTTAAAACGGTTGCTAAAAACCCACTTGTTTTGCAACATTGCGAGCACACACATGCGCGCGCACACACACGCACGCACGCACGCACGCACGCACGCACGCACGCACGCACGCACGCACGCACGCACGCACACCATGACTTCTACAAATAATTGAAATTTCACAGTGTGTGTTATGATTCTATGCATTTTTATGACTTTAAACTCATTATCTGTTATTCAGTGTAAATAAATCATTTCAAAATAAAAATCTCTTACACTGTAATTTGCATTTAATCTACGTGTGTGTGTGTGTGTGTGTGTGTGTGTGTGTGTGTGTGTGTGTGTGTGTGTGTGTGTGTGTGTGTGTGTGTGTGTGTGTGTGTGTGTGTGTGTGTGTGTGTGTGTGTGTGTGTATAGCACATTTATAAGCTCACAACGCGTCACATAGATTGTAGATTTTAAAAATGCCAATTATTTCTATTTCATTATTAATCACCTAAATCGCCAAAGTAAAGTGTAACTAAAGCTGTAAATATAATGGAAGAAAAATAGTTTACATATTAAGTGTTGAGAAAGGCAACATGTCAAGTAAAGTGAGAGTACCTTGAAATTGTGTTGGACCCCGAAGTGTTTCGGTTGGAATCGATGGGAGGCGAGCTTGTTTGAGAAGAGCCAGTGACCCTCAGCATCCTGGCTCCCAGAGCACTGAGTCTAAGCCACGTTAATTCTTCCCTCCTGCATCCTCAAGCCTCCCCACTTGTTCATCCTCAGGTTAAATGTTAATTGGCCATGAATCCCGGAGCTTCATGCCGTTTTAATGACCACACTTCTCCTTTACATGTGTTTTCAACACATGTTTTGTATATTTTCCAGTTTTAGTTTTATTTTGTTTTCACCCATTAAGACCTGAGGCAGACTCTACAAATTGTCTTCTAAATCCTTCCAAGGTTTTTGAAAAACGCTTCTTTGATCAGTGGTACTCAAACATTTTCATGTCAAGGAACCCCAGTATTTGGCCACGGACCCCCATCTCAAAATATATTGTTCCAGGGACCCCCAGAAGCTAAGATTTGAGTTATATACACATTCAAAAATTTGCACAAATTTTCAATTTTTTTCAAAAATAGCAGATGTACAAGCTGCCGTGCTACGAGCTTGTATATCTGCTATATTTGAATTGCTAAAGTAAACTGACAAATGCGTTCCATTATTATTATTATCTTTTTTTTCTGAAAGCGATGGATGATTTGAAACAGCAGCTTGGGGCCCCTCTTTCTCTGCGGGCTCCAAAGTGACAGATTCACCCCGATTAGAAAACAAAATGATAGATAGCACAATGAGTTCTAACATGTTCTTGTCCTCTTTAAATGGTAGCTTGAACTCTCTGGCCAGACGTATCTTGCAGTTAATTTAGGATTTGGGAAATAAACGCACCAGACTGCCCTTTTCCCACAAGGGACTATAGCATTAGATTTACCCCAGCTAAATTGAATTTAATTCAAGACCTATCAGACAACTATCTTGCCTCATTGGGATGGGAATGCCAAGTTGAAAATCATCCACGCTGCCAATTTTATTTTTGGCATGAGAATAAAGCTCACTTCTAATACGATTGATGTTACCAATTGATTCATTGACGCAATTAATTAACTCAAGCCCTTTATTTGCAAAACTAGAAAGGTGCAGTCGGCAGCCGTTGCTTTTAAAACAAGCTAATAAATTATCGTGGTCTCACTTGATTCAGTGCTCGGTCTCTCTGTCTCTGTCTATTTTGTGGGCCATGTGCATGCATGCTGTCACAATGTTTCTAGCGGTGGTGGAAAAAGTACTCAAATGTTTTACTTAAAGGTGTATTCAGTGATAATGAAAGTTGCCGGGGGTCATCTTGTCCCTTACTGCCCTTACAGCGTGGAAATGTTTAGTTTTTTATAGATTTTTACACCATTACAATGTTCTCGTTTTGATCGATTAGACCCAATCACTGAATATCAGTAGGCCTACGTCTCCAGCTTCAGGATATGTATGATACTGATTTACTACGAGACTGTGGCATTTTATGAGTTCAGTAGTTTACAATCTAGGCATTTAGCAGACGTTCTTAATTCAGAGCGACTGTGGTTCTCAAAACTTTTATTTTGACCATCATAACTAAACATCATAACATAACTACGGCCATACTCTACCCTGATGGTCCAGGACTGGCTGGCCACCTCAGAAAACCAAATCTAGCTACCGGTATGCTTGCAACACGGGCCATGGTGGAAGTCCTTAAATGGAAAATGTACCAATTATATTTTTATTTGAATGAAATACAATCACTGAATATACCTTTAAGTAAAAGTATCAATATTTGAATGTAGAAATACTGTTTCAAAATGTAAAAGTACAAAAGTATTTGCATCAAAATGTACAAGTAGGTCCTCCGCCGTTATGTGGGAACTTTTCTTTTTGTACATTTAAATTAAAATTGCAATGAAAATGCTTCAATCTGGTGCACTTTGTGATCACAATTAAGAGAGGCTAGATCTATAAAGGACACACATCATCAGTGTATCAGCATCTTTACTGTGCTTTACTGTGACAAAGTCCAGTAAACTGCAATGGTAAGGACAAGTACAAGGCTTATGCCGTCCACTCGGCACTCACAGATATAGAAACAGGGACATCATAAAACTCTAGCAAAGCCAGCAATCTAAGACACAGTATAGAGTCATTCGACACAATTGTCACTGCTGTCACAACAAAGAAAATTCTAAGCTACAGCCATTGACTAAAAATGTACAGTCACCAAATCTGGACTTTATGACTGCCTACAAAGAGGCCAGAAATGTAGCTCATGTCATTTCTACTCTGAGGAATGGGGAAGATTTTAGTGGAATTTATAAAGAATCGATTGATGTGATCCCTGCAAAAAAAGTGTGTGGCAGGTAGTTAACTCATTGACTGCGCCGCCACGAGTTTCCCGAGTTATTCTCGTTGTCTGAGGCTGCGACGCCCGAGTTTCACGAGTTGGGGCTGTTTTCAAGGTTTATGCAAAAGTACACTTTCCTCTAGCCTGTGACAAAATGTCATGTTGCTATGATAAAAGGGTGGTTAAAAATCACACATCAAAGTCAGCTTGTTTGAAAACAAAGGAGAAATCGACCTCCCCATGAACCCAAAGTGAACTCATTTATCAGGACACGGCTCCGCCGACACAGTGCGGCGCGGCCGCAGCAGTGGTGGTGTCAGACAATGAAAACAAAACAAGCAGATCTTCAAGCAGACCATTCTGCATGAATCAAAAACATTTTCACTTGAAAAGCTGTGACCTGCTGCACTGAGTCACCCTAACCCACACACAGCTCCATATATACACGCAAAAAAGTTCAAAGTCTCTACCACAAAAGTTTACCAAAACAGCAAGACAACAATGGCTACATCAGAGCCTCGTAGCAACCGCCCGGCCTCTCAGGCCTCTCTATACCAAAACAAGCCAACACAAACACATCAACAACACAGCAACACCTCCCCGATGAAAGCATTCACAAATCAACACTCAAAATGTTATAAAAGTTTCAACATGAACTTACCTCAGTGTGAGGAGGAGAGCGTTGGTGTAACACACACATACAGAGAGAGAGACAGACAGATAATTCCAGTGCCGTTTAGTGTCCAGTAGATCAGCAATCCTATAGTTTCATTCGTGTAGTTTTCTTTTTTCGTTGTTTGTGAGCGGGTTTCATGCCCACACCGCGGAAGCCTAAGGCCCCGGCCGGGCGCAGCAAGCGCCCAACGGCTAGCCATGGTTCGCCGGTCGCCTCTGGTTCTGGTTCCCGTCGCGAACCAGCCCGATCCTGCACTGGACGCGGGCGAGGTATAGGGCCTCCATCGAACCCCGGTCAGACCACCATGGATTCCTTTCTAATCGCCAATTTGCCCCGTCCGGAGACGGATACGGAGTACGAGACGGAGGAAGAAGAGGCGGCGTCGCCGTCCCAACAACACACACCGCGGGCAGACACGGCTCCACTGCCCGCACTCCTCACGCCGGAATCGGTGGCTCGCCGTCCCGCGAGGCCACGCGAAGAACGCTCTGCCATGCCCATGTCGCCGAGAGATAATATCGAGACTCACTATCTCTCCCAGTCCCAGAGTGAGATGTATGTATTATCCTAATCCATATCATTGATCCATTCAAAAACAGCAGATAGCAGTGCAAGTTCACAGCGCATCACTTCGTAGCCTACTTTCCTGAGCTAACTTTCGCTAAATTATTCACTCAATCAAATGATGAGGTCCGTGTCCGAGGACTTCTCCTCTCCGATGCAGATGATGTCATCGGCAGCACTGGTGATTTTGAGTGGCACCCCCCGGAGAGCAAAGATGACTCTTTCTTTGCGCGTAAATTGTGCACATGCAGCACACATTGCGCGCGTGCACACACACACACACACACACACACACACACACACACACACACACACACACACACACACACACACACACACATGGAAACAGAACTTTTCATTCAATTTGAGGAGTAAATCATTTATTTTATTTTGGTATGCGTTTTCAGAAGCTGATCAAGGAAGTGCTTCTCTGTCAGGCACTGGGACACAGAGACCTTCAAGCAAAGGAACAGGCAAAGGTAAGATAAAAATAATGATATTTTATATATATATATGTGTGTATATATATATATATGTGTGTATATGTATATATATATATATATATATATATATATATATATATATATATATATATATATATTATATGTATATATATGTATATATATATATATATATATATATATATATATATATATATTATATGTATATATATGTATATATATATATATATATATATATATATATATACACACATATATATATATATATATATATATATATATATATATATATATATACATACACATATATATATATATATATATATATATATATATATATATATATATATATATATATATATATATATATATATATACATATATATATATATATAAAATATCATTATTTTTTATCTTACCTTTGCCTGTTCCTTTGCTTGAAGGTCTCTGTGTCCCAGTGCCTGACAGAGAAGCACTGGTGATGGAAGCACTTCCATCACCAGTGCTGCCGATGACATCATCTGCATCGGAGAAGTCCTCGGACACGGACCTGTACACATCATTTGATTTTGGTGCCGCCTCTTCTTCCTCCGTCTCGTACTCCGTATCCGTCTCCGGACGGGGCAAATTGGCGATTAGAAAGGCATCCATGGTGGTCTGACCAGGACCGGGGTTCGATGGAGGCCCTCTAGCCCCTCTACCTCGCCCGTGTCCAGGGCAGGATCGGGCTGGTTCGCGACGGGAACCAGAACTAGAGGCGACCGGTGAACCATGGCTAGCCGTCGGGCGCTTGCTGTGCCCGGCCGGGGCCTTAGGCTTCCGCGGTGAGGGCATGAAACCCGCTCACAAACAACGAAAAAAGAAAAAGAAAACTACACGAATGAAACTATAGGATTACTGATCTACTGACACTAAACGGCACTGGAATTATCTGTCTCTCTCTCTCTGTGTGTGTGTTACACCAACGCTCTCCTCATCACACTGAGGTAAGTTCATGTTGAAACTTTTATAACATTTTGAGTGTTGATTTGTCAATGCTTTCATCTGGGAGGTGTTGCTGTGTTGTTGATGTGTTTGTGTTGGCTTGAGCTTCACCGAAGCCATTGTCGAAGCCTGGTGCACCCCGCGACCCACCCAACCCCTCTGGCCCGATTCTCGGACTGTGAGGAGGTCAGCCCATGTCCCTGAAAAGATACCGCCCAGACCACGAAGGAGAAACCCTACAAGGGTCTGCTACATCTGCAGCAAAATACACAAGAAAAGGAGTGAGACCTCATTCTACTGCCATCTGTGTCTTGTGCCTTTGCACAGGAGGCTTTGTTTCGAACGGTACCACGCAGAGATTGACTATGAGCATGCAAGCGGTGCTCGACGTCGATGATAGACAGACACATTTTGATGACATGAGTGTAGACATACTGTGTACCGATTTGCGTGATTTTAGGGCAAATTCTGTAGGAGCAGTGTCCAAAAATGTGTTTGAAAAAATCGGCCTGATGGTGGCGCTATATGGGACAGATCCATTTTGATGACATGAGTGTAGACATACTGTGTAGCGATTTGCGTGATTTTAGGGCAAAATCTGTAGGAGTAGTGTCCAAAAATGTGTTTTGAAAAATTGGCCTGAAGGTGGCGCTAAATGAGAGCTCCATGTTGATGACATCAGTGTAGAGCAAGTATGTACCGATTTGCGTGATTTTAGGGCAAAATTTGTAGGAGCAGTGTCCAAAAATGTGTTTTGCAAGAATCGGCCTCAAGGTGGCGCTAGAAGAGGGGCATGTGAGAATTGATGGGTGGAGGTTGTAGTTTGGCAGGCAAGGAGTGTGTGTGCAAAATTTGGCATGGATCTGGGCAACGGTTGCGGAGATACGATGTGACGTGCAAAAGTGTGACGTGTGACGGACGGACAGACAATGTGCCCATTACACTGTAAGAAAATATTGTTTTGTTTCAGATCATAAAGTAAGCATCTCATGTAATAAATAAAGAGCTGTGAGTAAAAAAAATTAGTTGTTTGCTTGAAAAGAGACCATTCACAAAAACGTATTTTTCTCCAGTTGTTATTCTGAGAGGGCTTGGTTTTGGTGAAACAAGGGTTTTCAAATGGCTATAACTAAAGAAGTGTACATGATACAAACATAATTATTTTTTCTGTGGAAACTAGAAGTTATCCTCTTTCCTCTGGGCCATGGCATGACATAGTCATCATTAGACAGAATTAAAAAAAAAATGGTAAACATGGTAAGAAATCAAGAAATGCTTGGCAACCTAGCTTGATAGTTCACTTTTAATGGTGGCAGTCAATGAGTTAACAACAGAGCCAACACATCATCACAATCAATAGAAGAACATTACAGACTCACACTATTTTACCATTTTATTGACCATGTGACAAGCCAACTTAATACCAGGTTAGTGGAAAACTCTGAGCCAGCTCTGCTTGCTACATACCTTGTACCCTCAGCTCTGCCCAAACTCACTAAACAAAAGGAAGAAAATTTGGTGTCATGGTATAGAGAATACCTTTCATTCTTTGCGTTAAGTAGAGTTACTTTCATCATGCAAGTCCGGGATGAATGACAAATAATATTAGTAACAAATGAAGGAAACAGCCCGCTGCCCAGCACTACATTACCTGGTCTGCTTTTGCAACAATTAAGTATGTATGAACTTGAGTACTCTCGAGTCGAGAGAGACCCTATGCCAGTGTGCTTCAGCTGATCTGCAACCAACAACTAACTATGCAGTCACGTACAGTACTTATTGCCCCAATGTCAGTGTTCTGATAAATCATAAAGAGCTCTGATAAACATTTCTCACCGGGCCGCTGTTCTCTCTCTCTGGTGGAAACAGGCGCGCTCGTGGTCCAGGATCATATTCCGTTTGAGGTAAAAGTACTCGTATTTTCCCAACACAGCGTCCAACTTCTGATCAAACGCTGTCTGTTTCTAGTCTCCCTAATTCATTTGGGCAGTCGAATGCAAAATTATCCGGGGCCCGGGAGTTATACTTGGCCATCTTTCTGAAGCGATGATACCATGTAATGAGTTTCAATGTCCACACTAAAGTAATAATCCAAACTTAGGCTTTAACTCCGGACAGCAAAACAACAACAGAACAGCGTGGTCCCCAACTCTATGGACTGATGTGATTACTATAGCAACGGACCTGCTTTACGGCAGTGCTGTGATGTTCTTAAAGGCACAGTGCACTCACATGTAAAGCCAGTGTGCTCCCAGCCTACCATGTCATCTCCCGTTTTAACACATCGACTGCCCACTAGGAGGCGCCAGTCATCCCCTCTGAGTGCCCCCATAGCACTTCCATAGAAGAATACGAGGCCCTGTTGCATCAATGCATGCATGATGACGTCACTTGGTCACATGAGCGCAGACAGGATGTTATTGTGTAACTTACTGTATGGGCTAGTGTTGATCATAGCTGTTCACTGCCGGTCAAAATTTGGACATTTTGCCGCACGCGGCCACAGTTTTAGCCATAAAACAAACATCGGAGATAAAGGGCTTTAAAGATGGGGAAATGCATTGGAGTATACGGAGAAAAACGGCTGCGCGATGCTCTCAGCGTCGACTCGAAGCGACTAGCGGCTAATGGGCTACATCCAGGCGTAGCCCCGACCTAACGGTGAGATATAAAGTTATACTGTAATTACAGTAAACGCGTCCAACGCGTCGTGGGCCTCCAGCGACATCAAAGAAATTGTCGCGTTGACACCTCGTGGGCACCCGCTGTGTTAATATCTATGTTGCACCGACTCGCACAGATCTTTTTTTTTTTTTTTGGTCGGCAAAAATACAGAGGTCATGACCTCGGTGACCTCAGCGCTGGTTACGGCCCTGTGTGTGTGTGTGTGTGTGTGTGTGTGTGTGTGTGTGTGTGTGTGTGTGTGTGTGTGTGTGTGTGTGTGTGTGTGTGTGTGTGTGTGTGTGTGTGTGTGTGTGTGTGTGTGTGTGTCTGTGCGCGTGCGTGCACGCGCGTGTTTCTGTGTGAGGAATTGTAGAACTGTTGTTAAAAAAAACACAGGGCATGTAAATCTAAACTAAATGAATAGAGTCAATACGTGGACCTGTACAGTATGAGTTGTCCATATAAAGCACTTACTGTCTGTACGTATGAACAGGGACAGCTAGGTCTGCATTCACAAAAAATATTCTAGTTAAGTTAACGTTGACAGTTTGGAAACATATGGCAGCGGCATACAAACAGTTTGTCCCTGGTTGGTCCAGTGGTTTGTGAGATTAGCTGAAGACTCATGCACACTCTGACAAAGACCAGGCACGTGCACACATAGACATCAAAAGGGGCTTGAGCCCCTGCCCTTTTAGCCATCTGTAAAAAGTGCCCTCTCCAGACCATGAATGCAGTTTTTACTATGGTGAAAGAAATGCAAATGCCCTCTTTCCAACCCATAGCTGAAGGGAGCATTCAAGAAGAATTCTCTTGTCCAAACTCTCCTGAACTTGAATGCAGCATTGTATGTTGAAAGAATTGCCCTCTCTGTGTAGAAATATCCAGTATTGACTTGATTAGGCTTAGTTCAGTGTGCAAGCAGTGAACATAGCCGACCTCCAAGCTCGGAGCTTGGATTACTGCTATTTTCGATAGTTTCACCAAAAGGCCCTTTTAGAAATTTCAGCCCCTGCCTCTCTAACATTCTCTGCAC
Organism: Nannobrachium achirus; assembly: GCF_963921795.1. Lineage (NCBI taxonomy): Eukaryota > Metazoa > Chordata > Actinopteri > Myctophiformes > Myctophidae > Nannobrachium > Nannobrachium achirus. The sequence goes on from NC_137830.1 coordinate 21,411,638, forward strand.
GTCCCTGACAAAGACACAAGTGAAAACATAATATCTTGCCCCACCTTCAACTGGTGAGGATAATTAGACTCTTTGCATTGAATGCTTATTTCACTGGCAGTCCAATGGCCAAGCTCAACCCAATGAGCTGCACATAAAATATAGAAGATGTGCTCTACCCTTTAAAGGACTTTTTTTTTTAAACATATTTTAGATTGTGATTAGAGAAAAGAAAAGATGAGTGTTAAAAACAATTCATTTACTGCTTTCTATCGTTTTAGCCATTTTAGCTATTTTCATTTGGGTGCATGGGGACATGCATACAAGTGGCTAAATATGTATTTTCTATTTTTAAACACAATAAGCCGGCGATCTCTTTGCTGCTATTTACAGTAACACTACTGGCCCCCATAAGTCACATCTGCCCATGAAAGATTGCAATGCATTTTGGGAATGAGCTTATTGTGTCAAACAATATATGTGTATGTAGCCACTTGCACGTATGCCCCCACCCACTGAAATCAAAATTGTTAAAATTGCTAAAACGATAGAAAGTAGTACATGAAAACATTTTAACACTCATCTTCTCTTTTCTCTAATTGCAATCTGAAATATGAACTCTTGTTGTAAAATACCAAAGTTGTCCTTTAAGCAGTAGGGTAATTGTGACTATTTGGTAAAATGATTGCTACTGCCACCAAGACTCCACCAGAATGTGTGTGTCCTTGGCTCCATGGCAGGCTTACTGTTCGTGACAGCTTAGCCCTCGAGGCACGGTTGTTACAAGCAAAACAGCAAGGTATGTGCACTGCTCTCGAGCACAGCAAGCACTTTCAGCTCCGTTTGATTCACAGCTCGTTTTATGCTTTACTCCACCACCACCACCCTTGAGGCAAAATCCAGGCTGGGGGGCGCATCGCACCACTTCTCAGTTTATGGCTCTAACTTGAGAGTTACGGTCACATTTGGAGAAGAGCTGAAAGCTTAACAGCGAAATCAAAGTGGGGGGAAAATAGAGATGCACAGGGCCAAGGTCAGGCTGAATAAAAGGCGAGTATAAACGAGAGAGAGAGGGGAAGACAGCGGGAGACGAAGGAAACAAAACACAAAAGGGGTCAGGGATTCAACAGCATTGGAGGACGGTCCAAAGCACTAAAAGGTTTATACCTTCCAGGGTGCTATCTGAGAGCTCAGGCCTCCTGGCATGTTTCTCCGAGCAGAATGATTGGTTGGAGGCCCATTTTATATGCAGCATGGGTAATTAAATCGAGGATACAGTTCTGGAATCGATATGAGCCCATCCACATAAAACATTACCGTGGAGGGCAGTGTGTGTGTGTGTGTGTGTGTGTGTGTGTGTGTGTGTGTGTGTGTGTGTGTGTGTGTGTGTGTGTGTGTGTGTGTGTGTGTGTGTGTGTGTGTGTGTGTGTGTGTGTGTGTGTGTGTGTGTGTGTGTGTGTACACAATACTTGCATAGTGCACAGCCATAGGTGTGCATTTGGGTGCATAATGTATTTGTCAATGGATGTGTACGCTTTTATTCATGCGTACACGCGAGAATGGGACAAAGAGAGACCCGGAACGTGAGGACAGTCACAATGTGAGAGGGGGGGGGGGGGAGGGCAGCGCAAATTGCAAGTTAAGTTTTTATTATGACAGATGAGATGGGTTATTGGGAGCCTGGCAAGGCTGTTTGACTGTGAGCACCATTACGAGACAAGGCTGCCTTAAATCTGGGTCACCTATCAACTTAACCTCGCACTGGGCATCAGTGGGGGCCCTCATAGCCATATAATTATGCCTGGAATAAATAGGGCATTTGGCTGGTGGCACTATACACCACACACACCGGCTGCTTGATAATGGACGCCATGGAATCCTCTTGCATAATCTGTCTTCTCAATGTCCATTACCTCCCTCGTTTTTTCTTTTCTCTTTTCTTTTCTCCCCTCCCCTCCTATTAGCCCTTTTAGTTTGCGCAAGGCAGCTTCTCTGTTCTCCCACGCTTCCGTGCCTTGTTGTCTCGCTCTTTGCCGCCCTTGGGATTTGGGTCATGTGGACCCTGGAGTGGTTTGCAAGGAGGCGTTTTGCAATTATACGGGAGATAATGGTTTCAGCCAAACATTCTGATTGGTCAAAAATTGGTCAGACCCTGCAGTGCTCATGATGCATTCTTCAGTTGGTTTCTTGCTTTCTGCACATTTCTATTTGATGTAACCCACTGCATCCAGTCACAATATACTTGAAGCAGCCATGTGTTTTACTGTGATATGGAATGGGTTAGGGATGCAACATTGAATCTATTTAATCAATTATACAAAATAATCGATTTACTTCAATAATCAATTTCTATTTTGGGCAAAGTTAACTGAGGGAAAAGTAAAATAAATATGTACTGAAATTCTCACAGCGCATCACATTGCGATGCTTTGTGAGCTTGTAGGTCTGATGTTTTTCTCAATTTAGCATGAACACATAATAAAATAATGCCTCAGTGGCTAATGAATTTGTCGATAGACTTGAAAAAATGGTTTAATTGAAAAAGTTATCAACAGAATAATCAATAAGAAAAGAATCAATATCTGCAGCCCTAGTTGGTTTTGCGACATAACTCGATTGCACCCTGGCATGTGCCGACTGTACCATACCGGTTTACTATACACAATTGAATTTACAACGTCCTTGTACGTATTAACGGCATAGCACTGTAATTTCCTGTTTCCTCCTGGCCCCATGCAGCTCCAGTCTTTGGGTGCTGCGCCAGAGGCCGCCATGCTTCCCGCATTGTTCCTGTGTTCGTCGAGCACACCACTTCATCTCATCCCTCGCCAATCCCTTGAAAGTGTGAGCGGTGAGGTGGGGGGTCCGGATAGAGGTAAGAAGAAGGAAATTCAGCTGTTCAGGCACAGTTGTTAGCAAAACACTCCCCTAACTTTGGTTTGCCGGCTGAGCTGAAAGTGCCGACATGATCCGAGATTTAATTCAAAGGGAAACCGGCACAAAGTGGATGGATCCGCCGCAGACCAATTAGAGGGCATGAAAACGCACTCTCACAGGGAGAAGACGTGCCTCTGACAGCCGCTCCTTTCTCACGCTTGGCCTGATTGGCCATTTAGAGCTTGTTACCAAATACTTTCACAGACCCTAAACTGTCACCCAAAAGCAGGAGGGCGTGAGCTAGGTTTTTGTATAGGAGATGAATGGCAGCATCCAAAAAGTGGAATTTGTATAAGGGGAAAAAAAGAAGAGTAATGTTTGTTCCCATCTTTCCCATTATCGTAGTGAATTCTGTACAACTTGTCTTTTATTAAAAGCAACGGGAGTTCCGTCTCTTGCTTCCCCCGTTCATTCCTTTTAGTCGCAGCTAATTAATTTGAAGAGGCCCTGATTAGCATAATGGAATTGTCAAAGGAAGGCATAGTCTTTAAGAAGAAGAGAAAAAAAAAAGTATACAAATGTGGGACAGCTGTTGGAAGCTGTGCGCGTGTGTGTCAGACCTCATGCACGCACGCGTACGCGCGCACGCACGCACGCACACACACACACACACACACACACACACACACACACACACACACACACACACACACACACACACACACACAGCACAGCACATTTGCTGCCGCAGAGCTTTGTACAGTGGATTATGTTGTTTTATTCTTCTGAATCTCCTTAAATGAACCTGTGCCCGAAGACATTTTTTCTCTGCTGACCACGTATGGTCCAAGAAGGCATGTTTTCAACTTTCCTACTCCAGAAAACAAGCCGTAAGATAATGAAACTTTGCAAGGGTGAGGGTTAGTGTTGAAAGCTTTACGAAACAAACTCATTTCAGATAAATTGCAAAACCTTTGCCTGTGAGAATGAATGATGGGAGCTTAAAAACACGTATCTCAACTACCAAAGAAAAAAGAGAAATGAAAACTATCTCTCCCTTTGACTCGATAGAATCACAATGAATTGTACGCTGGAACTTTGTATATTTACAAACAGGAGTGTCACATATGGGGTCACAAGGGAGGGGAAAAGTGGGACTGAGTTACCAGGGCCCAAGTCGTGAAAACCTGTGCAAATCTTTGAATATATGTATTTTTTAAGCAAACATTTGTAACTAAAATTTTGCTCCTGGGGGGTCCCTGGAACTAAATATTTTGAGATGGGGGGTCTGTGGCCAAATACATATCATTTTGGGGATCCTTCACAAGAAAAGGTTTGAGCACCACTGACATAGAAAGGGGTCCGCTCATTGTTCCGCCGGTCCGTTGTTCTGATTAGCGCCGGCAGATTAGTTACTCGTCATGGTTACTGAGGTTAGGTTTAGGGTTAGGGTTAGTTTTAGTGTCGGCATACCGGCCTGTCGGCATATTGATGCGGACCCCATAGAAACATAGGTTTTTCAAAAAACCTTAGAAGGATTTGAAATATTCAAAGACAAATTTCAAGATTTTTCTAAAATAGCAGATCGCAGCGCTGTACTTGGTGCCGCGCTGAGCTTGTATATCTGCTATTTTTCAATAGTAGCATGCAGGGCCCAGAATTTGGTGCGACACCCCTGTTGACAAATACCTATTTATTAATTAGAAAGATGCAAGTGTGAAATTGCAAGTGTGGTTGCCTTAACATGAGTCACACTGGCAAATGAATTGCGTCTTACCATTAGAACTTCCCTATTCAAGTCATTGTGGAAAATTAAATCACCAATAAATTAATGGCCATACTGTATATGGAGATCATTGTCAGTGCTTGTCCCCTTTATGCCCATATATGGAGATCCTTGATGTCATCAATATTAAGCCCATATCTTGAAATGCCCATATATGGACATAATGTGTCAGTCTCATGACGTCAGACATCTATGATGTCACAATCTCCATATTTGGGAAAAGTAAAATTTTTGCATTTTAAGTCAATGGAGAAAATGAATTCACTAATACATTAATATAAATTAAACTATATGTAATGTATCTCTTAGCAAAAATAAGAGGCGGACCGATGAAGCCGGTCGATTTGACATATGGCCCAAGTGCGTGCCACCAAAACTGTGGGAGGAGTAGCGTGGCAAAATAAAGTTTATCTGTAAAGATGGAAGGAATAAAGTCGGACAAGTACTATAGTCTGGTTGCCCCACTCATTATTTTGTCTTTCAAAAATTAGGTGGGTCATGGGCCTAAGGGTGAAATGAAGTTGTATCAGTTTGTTTTGGGACAATTGGGAGGTCTGAAGCTTAGGTTTTATTGACAATTTGACATTGAGTTGTTGGAGAACCAAGAGGTTCCAGCGAGAGTCTTGAGAGCACCTTTGTTGACAAAAGAGGATATCCTGCCCAAAATTCATGTTCTTTGATGAGCTTGAAAACATTTACTTATTTTATTTCTTTTTTTCATTTCATTTTCACAAGTGACACACTGACACCTATCGCACAGGTATTTACTAGGGGTGTAACGATATAGTAACTGTATCAAAATATCGTTTTTAACTTAAAAAATCGAAGTATATCGAAATGAAAACAGCTAAAATCGAATCGTATAATTTTATTTTGTATCGTATCGAATCGGCAGAGCAAAGAATCGATTGTATCGATACTACCTACTTGTGCATTGTATTTAGCATTTTTAAGAAGAAAAAATTAAAAGGAGGGGCTTAATTACTTTTCCTTTCCATATAGCTACACTGGTCTATCGATAAATGTGTGTAATCTCTGTGTTCCTGTCTTTTGTCAAGGTGCAGGTTTGTCAATATACAATGTCTCCATGTATTTGGCAGATAATTACTGTGTTTACTTATTTATATCCATAATAATACATGTTTCCCCTAAAAACCTGCACTATCCACACCTTTCACACAGATTTAATTTCTTTGCTAAATAGTTACTATATCGGTTTTAAATAATTAAATCGAATCGTATCTTATCACCATGAATTAACCAATATCGTCCATGTATCTTATCGTCAACCATGTATCGTGATATGTATGGAATTGCTATTAAAATGTATCGTTACACCTCTAGTATTTACACATTTTGATTGACTTTCAGACATTTACGGAAAGGGTTCGCTTCTTAAATACTCTAATTCTGCATGAGTCTACAGGTCTGCTCTCACACCAAAACCTGGTCCTGTTGGGGGTTCTGTCAGACTAGTCAATCCACCTGCAGGCTCACAGGAGAAACGGCCATTCCTAGGGCCTGGTAGTGGCATCCTGCCTGCTTTGAGTTCATCAATGATATCGTCCATGTCCTTAGGAGTAAGATCCTCATAATAGTTATCATTGATCTGAACCATTGGAGCGTTCACACAAGCACCCAGACATTCCACTTCTATTAGTGTGAACATCTTGTCTGGTGTGGTCTCTCCAACCTTGATACCCAGTTTGTTTTGGATGGCCTCCAGTATGCTGTCCGAGTCACAAAGCATGCACGGTGTTGTTGTGCAGATCTGAATGAAGTATTTCCCCACTGGCTGACGCAAGTACATGGTATAGAATGTTGCTACCTCGTACACTCTCATTGGGGCAATTTCCAGCACCTCTGCAACCTTGTTCATGACCGAGACAGGGAGCCACCCGTGCTGCCTCTGGGCCAAATCCAACACAGGGAGGGTGGCTGCTTGCTTGTGTCCGTCTGGGTAATTTGCAATGATTGCCTCGACGCGCTTTTTGTTTTCCTCTGTGAATTCAAAAGGAGTGTCTGCATTGTTGTCAGGCGTGTCCCTGTGCACAAAGATGCCTCCAGCTCCAGCACGTGCTGCAGATTGATGCAAACTCCTGACTTGTCTGGCTGTTCGCAATACAGCAGACCGAATGACGGAGGATAGAAACATCTTGAAGCGAGTTTAGTTTAGTCTTGATGTCGTTTAACAACAGCGACCAGGCACTACAATGGCCGAACACATCAGTGTTATTCCTCTTGATTCGACCTTTGTAAGGGAATGTTTGGACCCAAAAAGAAGGGACTTCTGTATAACCAAGGTAATGACTGTTTGATATCGGAAAGCCACAAACAGATTTTGCCGACTTCAGAACTATATGGATATCTCTGTATCAGTCTGTCTCTGCATTGCTTTTATGCCTCTATATGGACTGTGTATGTTATATCTGTCTGTCTGTCGATCGGTGAACTTGTGATATCACAGAGCGATGTCAGAGCATGAGATCATCAATGACACCAGCAATGTTCATATACGGTAGCTGTCTGCGTGCCAAAAAAGCCCATATATGGGCATGTTATTTTTGTGATTCCCACAATCGACCCAGGAACGTCCCTGAAGAAAAGATCTATGTGCAAGATCCAAAATCCATGATATACTAAATAAACACTGTGGCGCTTAGCCATCATTGCCTCAGCTATTCAGATTGTTTGTTTGTTCACCTTTCAGTGCCGTTGGACATATCATATCTCTTTCCACAAGTGGCAACCAAAAGCTCCTCTGCAAGAACAGTGAGTCAGAAAAGCGGAAAGCCAGGAGCGCTCATATGAGGCTGACAACGGGCGGTCCCTCAGCTATTACCTGAGACCGCCATGGCTGGTTTCCTCAAAGCGAGGGGGGGGGGGGGGGGGGTGAGGAGTGAGAGGGAGCCACAGGAGGCTAAATGTTCTGTTTTGGCTCGTCCGTTTTGATTTGCTCCGAGCGTACCGCTGCCCCAGTTTGACATACAGTATTAGACTTGTGGATGTTTTTAAACGTCTTTGTATTGGCACCGTTAGTGGAGGGTGTTTACCCCTCTTTGCTGACAAGCAAGGCGTGTGTGTGGCGGGACGAGGTAAAGTGTGGCGGAGCTACAATGTCGACAATATGAATAAGCAAGTGCTTCTGGGTGTGTGCTTTAGTTTTCGCTGGTTAAGACAGGCTATCAAGACAGCTTTTTTACACAAGGTGCATGAAATGTTATAGACTTCAGACCACAGAGACATGGCCGCTTTATAACTTGTCATTTTGGACAGAAAACAAATCAGTTAACATAAATCACATGAACCCTTGCAGCCCCATTCAGTTAATATATAGCAGATCTACAAGATTGAATGGTTATTTCCTATCTAGAGGGTAAAATCGCACCGGTATCAAACAAGACACATGTGCATATCTCCTTGTATGGGCTGTTCTGTCCGTACTGTTAGTTATCTCCATACATGGAGTTCCGTGCTCATTCCGTGCTCCTACATTCGATGCTTCTACAAACAGAGTCAGACGTAGGAGTGGTTAGCACCACTCAAAAATCGCACCTGTGGTATCAAACAGGACACACGTGCATAATCTGCATATATCTCCTTGTATGGGCCGTTCTGTCCGTGACATCAGCTGTGGTGATGTCGTTCTCTGCGTACTTGGTCTTGTGTGACGATAGTCTCCTACTGCATACGGACATAGGGACATACACACAAAGCCAGATGTAGGAGCAGTTAGCACCAAGTAGTTCCACTTCTTGTTCCAATAGTGGCACAAGTAGAGCCCTGTTGCGAATTAGCTACTAAGTACTCTACTTAAGTAGAATTTTTAGATACTTTTTCACATTTGTATCACTTATACTCCTACTCCACTTCAGAGGCAAATTATGTAGTTTTTAATTCCAATACAATTATTTGACAACTTATGTTACTAAAATAGTTCCAGGCAGTGGTGGAAAGTAACTAAGTAAATGTACCCAAGTACTTTACTGTACTCTTTTGTGGTATTTTTTGCTTTACTGGAGTTTTTCCAATTTTCAATACTTCTACCCCACTAAATCACAGAGGCAAATATTGTAAATTTACTCCACTACAATTATTTGACAACTTTAGTTACTAGTTACTTTGTAGATTTTCATTATTATTACAAAATATACTGTACATTCACCTATTCAGCCCAATTTGAACTTTGGGTATTTGAAATGAGCCATTCTACAAGCTCACAAGTCACAACATGTCACATAGTATACATTTTATGTTATGATAATTGTGAAACAGGACATTCTGCATAATGAGTACTTTTACTTTTGCTACTGAACTTGTTTTGATGCCATTATTTTTGTACTTTAAAGGCAGGAACACATTGTACGATATGGAAGTGGCCGGGGACTCGTAGGAAGTATTTCACACTATACAAATGTCTTTCTTCAAATCGGCTGTCATAATATCGTTGAGGTTTTCACTACACGATTGATCCCAGAGAAGGGATCACACATTGCAAGACATTACACAGGAGTCATGGCCGAGTTGTAGACAAGACGAGAGCGACCCCTTTGGGTGTTTTTGGCTAAGGGGAGGTATTGGTGTTGGGAGAATGGACATAAGCAGCATGACACTCAAGGATTGGTGAGAGGGTCGGGATGTTTTGTTGTGTGCGCTCACTCACGCAAGTATTCATTTGTATTTTGGGTTTCTCCCTCGAGGCTGCCACCTTGTGGGTCAAAAGTGACGATCCAAAAACACAGATAGAGTGACATCTAGGGTTGGGGGCGGTAACCGCCGTACCGCCGTACCGCGGTATACCGAGGCCTACCGCGGTGTCAGGGTCCTTACCGCGGTCAAAATAGTCTATTTTTTATTGAAAACAAGCGAGTTTTAAAACGGGGGAGAGGCGAGGACCGCATGCGCTCCATGCCGCTCTGCTCTGGGCCGCGTACCACAGGTTTGGAACGTCTATGGTTTGGAAGCCACATACGTCACTCGAGTCTACACAGACACAGCAGCAGCCTCGTAGTAGGGAGCACGGAGAAGCGTATTTCTCTGACTGTAATCCACACAACACAAGTATGTTAATACATACCTTGTGTTGTGGCAGTAGTAGACCTACCTTGTGGCATTTTGTTTTTTATTCATACGGATTACAGGCGGAGCGCGGACCGCGTGGACTAAAAGCGAAAATGAAACTATATTTTACTTTTCCCACTGCGTCGCGCCGACTCGCCCGTTGTGCCCCGTCGCCGATTTTATAACCTTTTCTGTCAAGTCTTGTCACTAAAACCTGTATATATCAGCACTCAATCGCTGCGATTTCAGACGTGCACGTGAGTTTAATCACTGTACACGATCTGATTACCCGTCTCCGTCTCTCTTCTGGTTTGTTCACACAGCAGTCTGTGTCTTAAAAGCCCAAGTAGCTACCGTTACTATGGTATCCCGACACTGGCCGACAGTGCAGATCTAAAAGCTCAGAACGCCTCGCGGATGCGACGTGTTGTGAGCTTGTAGATCTGCTCCTTTCAAAGCCAAACCTGCTGTGCTGTACGGGGAAGTATAACTCGGGCAGTCAGGCTGTGGAGAGGCGACTTTTGGGAAGACGATTGCAATATTTTGGCTTATCGCCGAACCTTTTATTAATAGATACGGGGGTGCGGTAATTACCGCAATACCGACGGTAAATGGGAAGACGGTAATCGCGGTAACAAAATGTCGATACCGCCCCACGCCTAGTGACATCATATAATGATCTCCTCCCCTTTTACCATTCACCCAACACTGTGGGTGTGGCTAACTTCAGCTGGATCAACACCCACCTGACTAACCACGCGTACTTAATGAACTGGTGGGTGTGGCCACACAAAAACCTAATTTTAACTCTTTCTGTACACTTGGAAAAAAATCTTCCTCCTAGTATATTCACAATACCTGATAATCATGTTTTAGGGTGGGGGGGGTGATCATGGCACCCCATTTAAACTGAGGATTATGTCTCTGCCAGAGGTCAACCTGTAGATCCTCCTTTTCTTGTGTCCATGTGTTATTGTGTTGTGCATTTTTTTGTTTTCTGCGTCGTTTTCGTTGGAAACATGCTGCATTGTCTTCTCCCCTGTTTGTTTTGGTTTTGATGCACAACACAACACATGGACCCAACTGGTTCAAACTGATGCTTCTCCCAGTGGTTATGGCAGCCCAGTCGGCGCTCGGGAAGCTCTCGCTAAGCACCGGAATCACGCAATGATCTTGTCGCAGAGCCTTTCACACACAACGAGCAAAACCTCGGCGAGCAAAGCCCGATTTTGCGCCAGATCGAAGGTTTTGTTGGCGAGTGCCAAAAATGGTCGATGAAAGCATAATCGGAGCAAATATCTTGCTGCGTGCCGTGTACCAGCACTTACACGAGTAAATCTTGATTAGCGGATTTTACTTACGTAACAGTGTATTTCTACATTGCAGTATTGATACTTAACTTACTTGTACTTTTTTTTCCACCACTGGGAATTGGAACCCGAGCTCCCCTTGGGTTGGGTCCTTGGGCAAGGCACTTCCTAAATGTACTGTATGAATGGGTGAATGTAATGCACAATGTGTGAATGGGTGAATGTAATGCACATTGTATGAATGGGTGAATGTAATGCACGTTACAAAGTGCTTTGCAAAGTACTTTGCAAATTGTATTGTATTAATACAAAACATACTTTGACTGATACATGATGAAGTATCATTATACCCAGCACAGCACATAAAGTAATTTAACTCCACCCCACCTTTACCAACCGCAACATTAACGTGACAAGCAGATTAATTCGTTGCTAATTATAATCCAATAATATGATCGTGAAATGGGCCATTCTGCTTAATGAGCACTTATGTTTGATACTGTATGTATATTTTGATGGAAATGCTTTTGTACAGGGACCTTTACCCATGTAACATTTTGATTGCGGGTTTTTTCAGGGCTTTTACTTACAGAGTACTCTATGAATTATTTTGTCACACCAGGCACATTTCCTCCAACAATAGCTGTCTAATCAGTGGTGTAAAGTAACTAAGTAAATGTACTTAAGTAGAACTTTGAGGTATTTGTACTTTACTTTAGTATTTCCAATTTCCAATAAGGCTTGGTGAGCTAAAGGTTGAGTCACTGCTTTTTGCGGATGACTTGGTCCTGATGGCACCATCGGTCCAAGACCTTCTGGATCAGTTCGCAGCCGAGTGTACAGCTGCCGGAATGAGGATCAGCATCTCAAAGTCTGAGGCCATGGTTCTCAGCAGGGAACCGATGGATTGTGCAGTCCAAGTAGGGAATGAGACATTACCCCAGGTGAAGGAGTTTAAGTATCTCGGGGTCTTGTTCACAAGTGAGAGAAAGGGGAAGACGGAGAAGGAGATCAGCCGGAGAATCGGAGCAGCAGGAGCGGTTTTGCAGTCGCTGAATCGCACTGTTGTGAAGAAAAAAGAGTTGAGCCGTAAGGCAAAGCTCTCTGTCTTTCGAGCAATCTTCGTTCCCACTCTCACCTATGGTCATGAAGTGTGGGTCATGACCGAAAGTATAAGGTCTCGGGTACAAGCGGCCAAAATGAGTTTTCTCAGAAGGGTGGCTGGTATCTCCCTTAGAGATAGGGTGAGAAGTTCAATCACCCGAGAGAGACTTGGAGTAGAACCGCTGCTCCTTCACTTGGAAAGGAGTCAGCTTAGGTGGTTCGGGCATCTAGTACGGATGCCCCCCGAGCGCCTTCCTAGGAAGGTCCTCGATGCACGTCCCACTGGGAGGAGACCCCGTGGCAGACCAAAGACCAGATGGAAGGATTATATCTCCAGACTGGCCTGGGAACGCCTCGGTATACTCCCAGAGGGAGTGGAGGAAGTTGCGCAGGATAAGGAAATCTGGAAGTCTCAGTTGGAACTGTTACCCCCGCGACTCGATTCCGGATAAGCGGTTGAAGATGGATGGATGTATGGATGGAATACTTGTACTTCTACTCTACATCTCAGATCCAAACTTTTACTCCACTACATTTATTTGAACATATTTACTTTGTAGATTTGGATTATTACAAAACATACATTAAGCACTTCAGCCCTACATAGATTTTGGCCATTTGAAAATAGCCGATCTACAAGCTCACAATGCGTCGCATCTGCTATTTTCAAAAGATGTTTGTACATTTGAAAACATGAAATGGGACATTCTTTGTACTGAGTACATTTACTTTTGGTACTTTAAGTACATTTTGATGACAATACTTTTATATACTTTCACTCGAGTAAATTTTGAATCCCAGAATTTAACAGGGTATTTCTATATTGTGACTGGTGCTGGTGGAAAGGCCCATATGTCGCCGTTTTCAAAAGTCAGAAAATGCGAAAATAAGATTGGTTTATTTTTTGCTTTGTTTTTCGTTTTTTTTATATTAAGACAGTTTGAATATATTAGAGGGTTTTCATTCCATAAGATATCTTTGTTAAGGTCGCTAAATGGCAACATTAGTGTAGCAGAGTTGCCTTGCTTTGGGAGAGTTTTACTGCTGTTTTAGGAGGCGGAGAATGGAGCTCTTTAGATTTGCATAGCGATTTCACGGGAGCGCGATTGGTCTAAGGAATGCATTGTCTCGTATTTCAGCACGCCCGTGGCAGACCAAAGACCAGATGGAAGGATTATATCTCCAGACTGGCCTGAGAACGCCTCGGTATACTCCCAGAGGGAGTGGAGGAAGTTGCGCAGGATAAGGAAATCTGGAAGTCTCAGTTGGAACTGTTACCCCCGCGACTCGATTCCGGATAAGCGGTTGAAGATGGATGGATGTATGGATGGAATACTTGTACTTCTACTCTACATCTCAGATCCAAACTTTTACTCCACTACATTTATTTGAACATATTTACTTTGTAGATTTGGATTATTACAAAACATACATTAAGCACTTCAGCCCTACATAGATTTTGACCATTTGAAAATAGCCGATCTACAAGCTCACAATGCGTCGCATCTGCTATTTTCAAAAGATGTTTGTACATTTGAAAACATGAAATGGGACATTCTTTGTACTGAGTACATTTACTTTTGGTACATTTTGATGACAATACTTTTGTATACTTTCACTCGAGTAAATTTTGAATCCCAGAATTTAACAGGGTATTTCTATATTGCAGTATTGATACTTTTACTTAAGTAAAAAATGTGAGTACTTTTTCCACCACAGTGTCTTTTTCAGTAACCTCCTCCTGCTGTAGGAGTGAATATGCCTAACAAGTGTGCAGGGAGAGCACAAAAACAAACATTTAGTTTCCTCCGTTGTTAGCATGAGCTGCACGAGGATGTTTGCAGTGACAGTTTTGCCAATAAAGGGCACTGGCACTCAGTGGCACTGTTGCGACCACGAGGCTGGAACCTCTCTCAGCGCTCGGAGCAGATCCTAACGCCGCCGTGCCCTGCCTTACAGCAGCGAAACCGTTGCCAAGGCGATGTTATCGGCCATTATCTGTCATTGGGAGCAACATATCCAGGCTCGGCTATTTCTCCTCCTTGTTTTCTCCGAAGCGGGAGGTGACAAATTGTGCAGGAGTTGCGCTATCGATCAGCATGAATCCCTCTCAACACCCCCCCTACACACAAACACCCCTAGCTCAACTCGTTTTCTGCTCGCTGGTCCTCCCACGGATATCCCACAGGCCTTTGAGAGGGAGCAAGCCAGACGTGACGGAAGGGAAGAGCTTTCTTGTTTGGTGGTGGTTTATGGGGCCTGTCATGGGTAGGGATGGAGTAAGTGAGGATGAGTCTTAAAACTGGGGGGAGTTAAGCCTGGATTATACTTTGCTGTGCGCCGAACATTGCTACACTAAACAATCTACAAGGTCAAATCACAGCTTTGAAGGAATGTGAGCTTGTAGATCTTCCATTTTAGGTGAAATCAGGCATAACTCCAACCCTAACTGCTAAACCTAACTTCTGAGCTAATTGTGAACTCTAAAAAATCTCTTAACTATAGAACAACCATTTCTCCTGTAAAATGTCCTCACAGTCAACTAGTCAAATTATACTATACTTGTGCTGACATTTTAACCTCAGGTAATTACAAGCAATTACAACAAGTATAGTAATAGTATGCACACACACACACACACACACACACACACACACACACACACACACACACACACACACACACACACACACACACACACACACACACAAATGGGGTACTTGGAGCAGTACTTGGTTTGTGTGGCATCGAGGCTGAGAGGCCCATCCGTTAGGAGACAGCAGCCATGCGTCTGCAGTGAAACACTAACTAACTTTCTGTCTCCAACATCGCATCTTGTACTTCAAACCCCCCAAAATAGCCTGAATGGACTGTGCCGTCCACCGCTGCTCTGAATCTAAAGAAAAAAAGAAAAGAAAAAGAAATGAAAAAGAAAAATGCTGCCGGCCTCCTTCAGAACAACAGTGTCAAGATTCTCTCTCTCTCTCTCTCTCTCTCTCTCTCTCTCTCTCTCTCTCTCTCTCTCTCTCTCTCTCTCTCTCTCTCTCTCTCTCTCTCTCTCACACACACACCGGCGTCTCAAAGATGGCCTTCCTCTGGTAACAGAGATATATGAGTCGGGAGATAGAGAGCCAGGGCTCTTAATAAAAATCATCAATTTTATGTCAGAGCCAGCCGGGCTGAAATGTGCAACGGAGTCAACAGCAGAGACCCAGCCCGCTCCCTGCCCCACTCACCCTCCGTTCTCCCCCTTTTATCTCTCTCTAAACCACTGTCCTCCTGTCTCCCTCACTTTTTTTTGCCATTCATCCTTCTTCTCTTTCTGTTCTCCCAACCCAGTGTTGATTTTGACTGCACATTTTGATGTAGCTTTAGTCATAGTCTTTTGAATAAAATTCAATTTTAGAAATATTTTAGTCCTCTGAAATGTTTTACTTTTGGTCTAGTTTTAGTCAACTAAATACCTTAAGATTTTAGTCGATTAACTCTAAAATTGATTCAGTCGACTAAAATGTATGGCGTCGTAATGGCCAAGTTTCTACACTTGGTTGCTGAAAATAGACGATTTACAAGCTCACAAAGCGTCGCACCGCGCTCTGACTATTTGCAGAGCGCAACCAAACATACAATTACTTGTCTCTACTGCATCTCTTTTCCACTCGTCCCTCCCTAACGTTTTAGTCTAGTTTTTATATGTTGACAACATTGCCAATATATTTAGTTTAGCTTGGTTTGTGTTTAGTTTTTATTTAGTTTTTGTCAGTGAAAAAAGGTAGTCGACGAAATCAACACTATCTCAACCCCTTCTGTTTTCTGCCTCTTGTCTTTCTAACCCCCCACCCCCCCACCTCTGTCTGTCTTTGTGAATTGTGGCGAAAGCATCAGTTTGAGGAATGGCAGAGTGGCGTCGTCACCGCTATCTCCAAAATCGTTTTGTGTCTACTTCTACTTTTTTATTTATCTTTTAGAGCTGACCTCTGAGTTGTACATTTTCGGGGCCATATCGAGTGGCCCGAGGCCCCGCAGCCCTCTCATCCCTTACGCCTGGAAGGAGGCCGCCATTTATCTCCCCCACTTCTCTGGGACGGGTGAACTCCGTAGGTGTTATTGAATTCACACCCTCAATCTCCCCGCTCTCTCCCACTGCTCCTCCTGAGCACTGAAGCCTGCCATGCTAGCAGCAGCTCGGATATCCCTCAAAGTGGATTAGAGCTATTTCCTCGTCAGAGAGAGAGAGAGAGAGAGAGAGAGAGAGGCTGGCCGCTTTATGAAGAAGAAATACAACCACTGAGGGTAAGGCTGGAGACCTGCCTAAATTATTTTCAAAATAAGTCATCGCCGTTTGCAATGTAACATTCAGAGCAAATCCACATGATATGTATACATACGTGCAGGCACAGGCACACATACACACAATATATAAACTCAATAATATACACATACAGTATATATTCAACGTCAAGGATGCAGAAAATGGGGAAATGCGATAACGGAGCTTCGTAAACCCATCCGTCACAGTGGAGCTGCGGAGGTCGGCGGTGCATATCTGTAGGCAGAACTCGTCATGCCCGGGTATGATGGTGCACCTCCACACACCAAGAGAGCATGAAACAGGATTACACCAGCGGGGCACGCGCCAACCGTAAACTGGCAGCTTACACTCAAGGACTGCTGCTTAACTGTTTGCTGACTGCTGTCCACATAATAACACATGCTGACTTTTGAGGGCTTTTTGATGTCTGATTCTGTGGCTTTGATGTTGGATGCATTACATGCTGTATAGTGCAAATAAAACTAGGCGGTAACTAGACTACACTCTGTCGAGGTGCCAATTTGCACCTTGTGCACTCATGGCCATATATGGCCTGCTTGTGTGCCAGCAGAGCGTGCAAGTACTGCGATCGGTGCTGTCTGTATGTATGTGGGTGGGCAAGTTTGCGCCTATTTATATCAGGTTGCACTAGTTGGCGGTGATGTCACCAAGAACGCTGCTCCCTTATTGGCTAAAGGCCCTGCCTTTGTACTGTAGGCCGGGAACAGCCAGCCGAAAACAGACAGCGCAAGTAATAACTTGTGTGCGATTAGCAAATAAGGCGAGAGAAGAATCCTCGATGCTCTGTCACTAAAGTGACGATAATGGAAAGGATATCGATCAGCATGTTTGTAATCATGTCATATTATGTCATATCCACGTTTAAAGACCAACACAGTTAAGATACAGCCATCTCACGTCTAGGCTCCTCAGCGCCCATGGCAGCTAAGCTATTTTCTAGTTTCTAAAAAAAGTGGGCACCATCTGGCATTTTGTCAGCAGTGTGGGGGACGTTCAAAGCAACTGAAAGACTGCATGTCACCTGTGCTAAAGTGGTTCCTCGGAATGATTAGTGGTGGTGGGGGGTCTGTCTTTGTTCCCCGGCGAGCCGGATGCCATTGGCCATTACCATCGCAACACATGTGACTGGCTGCTTGCCACAGCTCTCTCCTGAGGGTAGGTGACGGGCCACCTTGACAGCTAGGCTCCGTTGTGACAAAGTATTGAGAATTGAGGAGTGGAGTGTGATGTGAGTGATACAGCGGCATACAGCCGTTGGGGTGAACACTTTGTAGTCGAGAAATCACCTTCTCCTGTGTCCCTAAACTGCTTAAACCCTATCGTTGTTGTCGGGTGGAAACCTTGCATGTCCAAAACCTTTCGTTGTGTGGAGATCTGCTATTTTTACTAGTTCGACTAGTTCTTGTATGGTGAAGCAGGGCTTTTCTTTACGAAAGACGTACACATTTGAAACTTGGAGATACGAGGTTTTCTGCCCGACAGTGATACTTTACAGTGATTTGAGCAAGAACATTTACTTTTACATGCAAAAAACATATTTTTTATGAAAAAATGTTTTCAAGAGCGCTATCAGGTCCTCTCCTTCATGGTAAGGGGGGAATTCAAGGGGCTTGAAAATATAATGGTCACATGACCACAAATGTGTTCCGTTGCCTAGATACAGGGGGTGTCTCAGTTTACCCGGTGTCTTAAGTTTACCTCACTCTTCCCCTCTCACACCCCTCACGACGGGACTATTTTAGCCAAATATTCCCCTATTTTCACGTTTGCCTATTTTGACGTGCTCATGTGGTTAAATAGGTCATACATGTTGTGTTCCAGGGGCCATCGCCATGCCGCCTTGCAGTGGACATTTTTGTCAAAAAACAATTTTTGCCACAGACAAACAAAATTAGTGGACAATAATATGACCAGAAGCACATGAAGAGCTAGCCCTGAATTACCATAACAGGTCTGTAACTCCGAGAGTGTACAAATGGAACCTTACACCTTTCAAGCCTGTCTCGTCTTGTATCTGTGGAGCTCAAAACTGGAAGCGATATTAGGGGTGAAGTCTCCAGCTCGCACCACTTTTTCCCGATCCTAAAATCCACTCACAGCACATGGGTTCTGTGGCGTGAAATGAGAGGCATCGGTCAGCCGCTAATGCGATCTGCCACAGTCTGTTGGCAGGTGGCATGGTGTCGGGAGTGGCTGGCCCTGATAAGCTCGAGGAGCCGATTGCTTCTCTACAACGCATCAGAAGATGCGTAGTACAAAGGCACATCTTCCCGTCACACTGTTTTTTTTTAAGGCCCCACCCCCAACTGGCATCTCCACCGCCTACTCATCCACTCCTCTGCCTGCACCCTGCCCCTCCCATACAGATTTTTGTCACTCTTTTTTTTCTTGCATATTTCTTTTTATGTGCGTTATTCCACAGTTATTTCACATACGTAAGTATTGAGGCCCTCTCTGGTTCCGTCTCAGTCTCACGTCGTCTTCGCACGCCGTAACCCAAGCCGCAGGCGTTAATTCAATCAATTTTGGGCAATTTCTCACACGTCAAGGAGAGAAAGCTAAAAGAAATCCAGGGACAAGACAGAGATTATGTGGCAGACAAACCCAGGATGTGTTTGATGTCACTCACAAAGCCACCTGAGAACTGATAATGCAACGCAGACACTTCAAGTGACACACTTGACTCGATAGTCTCACTTAGTTTCACTAGGCCCTCCAGTTGATTGACATCTCAAGTCAGTTTGCAACGACAAAGCCTCTGCAAAGGGGAAATAAAGAGACATAGATTTGGCACAGCGGCAGACAGACTTATTCTTCTTCAGGATTGAACAAATCGACTGGTTGAAAAGTGCTTACAGTACATGCACGTACTACTTAGGCAGGACACAAATGCACAACTGGGGGTCAAAAGTAGCTTTGTAAAGGTGAGTTTTCAGAAGGGATTTATAACAGGGCACAGCCTCATGCAAGCCATATCTTCGTAGGGTATTCAAAAGTTGCAAAAGCCCGGTCACGTTTTGTTTTTAAGCGATGATCCTTAGTGTCAGTAGCAGGTTACATCTTGCAGACCTGGAAACTTCTATTGCTAGTCATTGTTAGGGATCCGGAACTGTATCCAACATTGAGGAACCGGAATCACATTTGGAACCGTTTACGGAACCGCTTTTATCACACTGTCAGAGATTGTATGTACAGTATGTGGACTTCACGTCTGCTACGATACCGGTGACAATACCGGTGGTTCTCAAACGTTTTAATTACAAGGACCACCATTTACTCCCAGAGTACCTTTAAGGCTCCATTTGGAACCCCCGATCCCTAGGAATCGTGAAAGGGAACCGTTAAAGAAAGGGAACGTTAAGAAACCGGAAACGTTAAAATCCTAATGGCCTATGTTATGCCTAACATTTCCACCCCATTCTTCATATCCCACATACACACACAGGTAAGACAGTAAACAACTGAGCCCCCTCCCCTGGCGTGTGTTCAAACGTAGGTGGCAGTGAGGCATGGTTCCTCGGTTACGACCCGTATTGATGAGCATCTACATCCAATATGTTGCTCCATTGATTCTCCATTTATTCCAATTCCGCCGAGACTGTTCCGTCGTGGCGCGCCGCCGAAATGTACACAATTAATTTGCGCCTTCCATTAAAACAGAGTCATTAAAAAGCATGCAGCACAACAATTCATAATTAAAAACACCGGCAGAACGGAGACGCAAAACTCTCATTAGCATGGGTGTCGCATGCCGCTTGCTTCCCCGGCTAATTTGGAGTGGTTGTTCTGTAGCCAACGCCATCGTTGATTAATGCAAGGCACGTATACGCATTGGTTTCCAAGGTTGTGCGCCAAGGTGCAATCAACATTATTAACAAAAAAGTGTGTTGTTTTGTCTAATTACAAATGAAACGCTTGGAAAAGGTTGAGGTCATTCAGATGCAAATATCGAGGGGCGAGATGCCTACTGCTCAAATTAACATATATTTTCCTCTGCCAGGATATGTGGCTTCTTATTTGCATCGTTTGCCTTAAACAATATGTATTCTATTGACCAGGGTCCCTAAGGGCTTTGCCTTGCCCTTTTGTCCCCTCTTCGTCGGATGTTCTCCTATTCTGTCATGCCCAGGGACACGAGGGTTAAAACATGTTTAACCTTTGTTAAGTGTGGTTTTAAACTCCGACGATAACATGTCTACTGATAGAAGGATGCAAAACTGGAACATTGAATGTTCAAAGCCCAGCTGGCAGGTAGTAGATACATGAGAGATATCACTGGATTGATCGCTTCAGTCCATTTAAAACTGTCCTGTCCAATTGTCCTTGGGAGTGACAGCAAAACAACCTCTCCCCGGCACCTACACGCACGCAGACTATGCATCCACATAATGTGCACGCACACACACGCGCGCTCGCGCACACACTCAATGATTACAAGTGGTCCCTTGGTTTGGTTTGAATGTCTGCGATGCATAATGACGAATAGGAAACCACCTGCACCCTCCTTTCACCGGTGGATCGTTAAGAAAAAGTATCAGGCATTTGTCAATACCCGCGGCAAGCGCATAGTGTCACATAATGAGACGCAATTGATTAGCTTCGCCCCCTCAGACGAGCGTCTCCACGCCGGAAATTGAAATGACACAGCTGAGCTGAGTCATGCGGGCATGATTAATGGTGTTTTTGAGGACAAAATGTGGTGGTATTTACATAATCAACGGGGGCCGAATTAGCTATTTCCACTGCCTATGCTGAGAATATGGAGCACTCCACTCGCATCACACTGTCAGGTCTGGTTGTGAGGCTTCGTCTCGGGCGCTTGATTTCCAAGGTGATTGTGGGGCCGACAGATAATGAGCGATTGTTTAATTTGAAGTGCATCAAAATTAAACTGACGGCAATTACGGGTAAACAGTGGGAGGGAAAATAGGATTTGGCGTCTTAAACGTGCAGAGCTCTTTGAATGCGCTGTCAGTGCCAAAAAGTTTGAGACGTTCTGTTCCGGAACTATTAGTTCCATCTTGGAATGTTTTCATTGGCTTGTCGGTGAAGGTGTGTGAATGTGCTATCACAGGTCTATGCTGTCAGGCCGTGGACTGGAGTTACCATGTCATTTCAAATGCTCTTTCATCTTGCAGCCTCGCATGCTAAACTATTCACATGGCAGACATCTCATTTTGCAATGGAGCACTGTGCTCCATTGTTGGCTGCGACAAGTGAAACTTTACAACTCTGACCTTTAAAACTTGGATGGTTCCTAATTAGGTAATTACGGCTTTGGTGTGAAGTAGCTCAGCGTGAGTATGTGACTGAATTTGGGTGACAGCGGGGCGGCATTAGATTGCTTCGCAAAGACATGCTGCAGAGCAAGGACACAGTCATACATGGGGGGAAATAAATATTCACCTCCCGTTCGCTTCCATGCTACGCAAGCGAACAGGCAAATGCAACATTTGCTGCCAGTGGCTAACAAGCTAGCAAACTGAATTATGTGTCCATCACCTCCTGCACTGCCCACATTCAGCATGGCAAGATAGGAATTTTTAAAGGTGGGACAAGGTGTGTGGCTACTCTCCAGTGGTTGGGCTCAACCGTCACATTGTAAGCATTTCTTTGTGTCCACCGGGTTGAATGTATGGGTTAGGGTTAGCGCGACTATGTTGTCTGTCCGTCCGTCCGTCCGTCCGTCCGTCCGTCCGTCCGTCCGTCCGTCTGTGTGCAGCTAATCTCTGGCACTGTTAGCTTGATGGCAGCAAAACTGTTAATGCATACTCCCTGGATGCCAGGGCAGAACCTCTGCCCCAAACTTTTCACATGGGCCTGTTATAGCACCACGATGGGGTCGATTTGTTTGAAACACATTTTTGGACAGTACTCTCCTACAGAATTTGTCCAAAAATCATGCGAATCGGTACACAGCATCTCTAGTCATTAAACAAAACGGGTCTTTCCGATTTTTCATATTCCATTCTGATTGGCTACAATTCGCTTCCAAAGTTTGCAAGAGTTCTCCGTTTTGAACAAAATGCTTCAAATCATGAACATTGAAAACTACAGTGATCCAAAAACAGCGGTGGCTTATTAGTCTGCAAACCTGGTCCTGGTCCAACCCCCCTATTGGCACCCCTCCACACTGGCACAAGGGAGACTTCAAAATAGCAAACGCGCAGGCAGTGAAAAACATGCCACTTTGCCTCTGGAAATTGACATTTCACCCATCCACCAAACACTTCATGCAACCTACTGTCCTAAAATTGTAGGTAGACTTTCCCCTACAATCTGGTATTAATTTATGATATATCTTGTCTGCAAAGCTGCCATTTTGGCCTCAGGATGGCGCTAGAAGAAATATGGTTATGGCCATGGCCCATGGGTCATGCAAATGGTTGTATTTAATCTCAACAAGTTTGTTAGCTATCAGATTTAAATATTTTGTGTGCGAGTGGTCATGTTGGCCGAATAGTTGCATTAAAGGTTAAATGACATTCTGTTTTTACCAATCATAAAAGTCTTTGCCCTGGTCCTAAAAACATGTTTTAAAATGTTTAAACTTGAAAATCCACTCCATGGAGCCATGGTCTCTCTCTCTGTTTAGGTGTCATGAAAAACGGTCTGTCACCTGAAATACTCTATAATCACCACCAGGGGAGCCTCTCTCTCCCACTCAGCAGTTCTCAAACTGGTACCCAAAGTGGCCACTGGCCACACGCACGCACGCTCACACACACACACACACACACACACACACACACACACACACACACACAGAGGTCCGCCCAGCTCCAACACAATGACCGAGAGATGCATGCTCGCAGACGCGATGCATGTGTTTCGCTGCTTTGCTTTGGTACAACAAGACACACTGTGACACACACACACACACACACTGACACACAGAGGCTGAGCTGAGCCCTGACGAGGCACACACAAACAGCATCGAGAGTCGCGAGTGTTTTTTTCTTCCCCGGGACCGACGTTACCGGATCTCTGTGGTTACATCTGTACCCCCGCGGAGTTCAATTTAGACCGTACGCGGTAACGTTATAGCTCTGCTCCGCACTGCAGAAACACTTCACGGTCCTTCTGTAGTTATTATAGTAACATATTTTGTCTAAATGCCTCCGTTTAGAGAACCACCTATTGCTTGTGTTATCATAGCGTTTTACTGTCTGCTCTCTGAGTCGCCGTGCCCGTGTGTGTGGAGGGAGGACAGGGCAGCGTGGAGTTATAGTCGGCTGCTCCACGGTCCACGGAGCTCTGCCCCCGGGAGAAGTGCGCTGTCCTCGGGGACTCGGTGATGAGGAGGGAGGCGCTGCCCACGGACCCAGCCAGGGCGGAAAATACATAGCGATATATAGCGATTTTCATTATTTCACAAAAGCATAAACTGACTACTTGATATGAAGGATATTGATGTAAATAAGATATCCGAATGGGTAAATATATTTTATATGCCCATATTTACAATTAAAGGATAATATAATGTAAGAGGTCACTTCCTCAAAACTTGGGCTGTGGAGAAATACAGACAGGGACACTGGGAGAGGGGAGAGAGGTGAATCGACTGACGACGTATGAGTCCAGTAGCCAATGAACTGCGCGTTTGAGACTCATTATGCAGAAACCAGCACAAACACACAGATAGCAGGAAAACCACTGCATGTCAAAAGTTGCGTTTTTTTTGGTGTAATTGAGGCCAGGAAACATTAAAAAAAGCATAAAAAACTCAAAATGTATTTTTGGATGTCACTACCCCTTTAAGAAAAGGGCATTGGGTCACCAAAAAACAAAATAACCTTACAAAGGTGCACAGCAAATTCATAAATGCATTGGAATGCATTTAAAAGATGTCAGGATACAAACTTAAATGAAATAAAAAAAAAAGTCTGCTTGCCATAAAATACATACCAATTCTATCAAATATCTATGGCTCCATAATGTTGGGGAAATTGGCTTTGGCTGAAAGAAAACAAAAAGAAAAAAAATAATCACCCATTTAGTTTACTACACTGGAAGTCTTCGTTTTTTAGTTGTTTTTTTTTTTTTATCTGTGTGCTCAAAGCATATCACCTGGGACAGTCCATGCCAAATGTGGGTTATGATAATATCTAACTGCATTAGCTATACGGAAATGACCCAGAGCTTTTTGTGCGCGGAGTTCAAACTTTGATTTCTTTCAATAGAAATGTTGTTGCATGCATGGCTGCCTAACTCATACCTTGAAGATTTCTAGCTCAGGGAGTTGAAATAGGGTTCGAAGACTCAAAAAGAAATTCAGGTCTTGCAAGACACCTATTTTTTTTAAGCAGATGGGTCAATGCAACACTCAGTAATGGAGTATTTATCCTTTCATATTGTTTCTAGAGATCTAGTTCACCTAGTAGAGTGGCTGGCTTTAAATGGCTCATGTAAAAGTGTGAGCGAGCAAAACTTAATTCATTATTGTTGGATTGTTTTAGCAGGGCAACCACACTATAGTACTTGTCTGACTTTATTCCATTCATCCATCTTTCTTTCTTTCTTTCCCCTCCTAGATAAACTTTATTTTGCCCTGCTTCTCCTCCCACAGTTTTGGTGGCCATATTATGTCAAATCAACCGGCTTCATCTGGAATCGATTCCTTGCATTTTGCTAAGAGATACGTTATATAGTTTAATTTGTATAAATGTATTTGTTATATAAATTCATTTTCTCCATTGACTTGACTAAAATGTTAACTTTTCCCAATTATGGAGATGTCTGACATCATAGACCACATGAGACTGACACAGTATGTCCATATATGGGCATTCCAAGATATGGGCTTAATATTGATGACATCATGGATCTCCGTATATGGGCATAAAAGGGACAAGGACGGAATGGTTAGCACCGCTCAAACAGGGACAAGGACTGACTGATACAGAGATATTTGCAAGTGGGACTCGCCTCAAGGCAACCACACTTGCAATTTCCAATTGCATCTTTCTAGTTTGGTTTTGTTTTGTTCATTTTATTGCAGGCTCACCTTGGCAACTAGCTGAAGAGATTGAATATTCTCGTCTAATTAAGCCACTTTGTTGTCTAAATAGGCAATAATTCAAACGGAACTGTGAGCCCCACCACATACAGCATGGAGCTTTGACAGCCGTTAGGAAGATTGCATCTTCTCACACAGCATGAAATGTAAGCCCCAGTCGTAAGCAACAATTCATCACTGTCGGGCAGGAACCTTGTATTTCCGTTACTTTTCTGGAAGTGGAAAAAAATAACATTTGTTCCAATTAATGGATCAAATAGTGGTTATTATTTAATCACAAGCTCTTGTTGATATTGTAATGAGAGGGCGGGCCGGCGGACGGACCTCTGACGTCACTCTGACTCAGCCTTAACCAATAAGGAGTCCCCAATGCAACTACAGCCAAATATGAGTGTGTGAAAACAGATTCATTGCAAAACAGTAAAAGCTAAATCTTCATTTGGAGTTCTCAGGAAACAAATAAAAAGGTCATAGTGTAAGTGTGTGCAGCTGTTGCACCAGGTGTCCAGTCCTCCAGCACATCCATCCATGCAGGACTGTACATGGACTGCTGAATAGACACAGTAATATTCTCAATAATATAACCAAATGGATCCGTAAGAGACAGTTAGTTACAGTTGTACAATCTCTGATTTACAATCCCTACTAGAAGTACACTACGTTAAAGGGGGATTTCAGAGGAGTGCCTTTATTATGGCAATCTGATGTTCTTCCATCCATTAACAAGTGGTAGAGGCGAGGAAAAAATACATCACTTTCTACCGCGATAGGTCTGAGCGGAGATGGGAGGGCTCTATTGTGAGCAGTGATGTAAAGTAAGTAGATTTAGGCCTACTTAAGTACTGCTGTACAATTTCTTAAAGCTCACAGTGCGTTGCATCGCATTAGATCTGCTATTTTCAAACATTTTAGTACTTTTACTTTTGGTAGCCTACTTTAAGTTTATTTTGATTCCAATACTTTTGTACTTACTCAAGTACATTTTGAATTCTGGACTTTTACTTAGTAAAAGTATATTTCTATATTGCAGTATTGATACTTTTACATAAGTAATGGAGAAATTTCCGCCATTATGAAAGTCAGATGTAAACAAAAACAAAGGAATTGTCCAGCAATGCAAATAAGCGATTTAGCAATAAATCCAACCGCTTGCGGTTAGAGCTGCCGAGGACTATAGAAAAAGAAAAAAAGGCTACGGATGTTTTTTGGACATCATCATCATCAGATTAACGTGGTAAAACGACTATTCCAGCACTCTCATTAAGAAAACCCATACAAACGGTGATGAAAGAAGTCGTTTTTTTTTGTTTTGTTTTTTACATAGCAATACCCCAATGTAGAAATATGCAAATATGTAAGTAAAAGTCCTGAATTATAAATGTTACATGAGTAAAAATAGAAAAGTACAATATACTTACAGTACAAAACATCAAATTCATTCATTACATTGATTGTAATCAGGAATGCACTTATGCGTTTCATTGTTTTCATCTTTGTAAGTCCTCTAGATCATAACCTAAAAAGCATTGTGTCGAACTCAAACACACACCTGGGAGTTAGGTACATTTTTTTGTGACTTTTTTTTTTGTGACTTTATGACATAATTCCACTCCCCCCTATCTAATTACTGGAAAGTATTATACACTCGATATTCGTTGTGTTTTAGTCTTTAACTTATAATAACACACCATCATTTATCAGTTAATGTATCCATATCCATATCATTCATGCTCATATTCCTGGTCATCTATTCATCCACTTTATGCTAACCCTGTAAGTCAAAGTACAGCAAGGTCAGACTTCATCTAATTTTACTTATGTACAGTTTTTGTCTTCAATCAATCAATCAATCAATCAAGCAAGCAAGCAAGCAAGCAAGCAAGCAAGCAACCCAGCCAGCACGCCCACATGGGTCCCGCATGGGTACGAGTTGGGCTACTTGGGTACCACGTGGGCATGGGCTTGATGTGGGCAAATTACATGGGTCCCACGTGGGATACATGTGGGATACCTGGGCATGGGTTGGAAGTGGGCTTTCCCACATGGTTCCCACATGGGCTACATGTGGGCTAACTGGGCATGGGATTGAAGTGGGCTGGCCCAAGTGGTTCCCACGTGGGCTACATGTGGGATAACTGGGCATGGGATGGAGGTGGGCTGGCCCAAGTGGTTCCCACATGGGCTACATGTGGGCTAACTGGGCATGGGATGGAAGTGGGTTGGCCCACGTGGTTCCCGCATGGGCTACATGTGGGCTAACTGGGCATGGGATGGAAGTGGGCTGGCCCATGTGGTTCCCGCATGGGCTACATGTGGGCTAAGTGGGCATGGGATGGAAGTGGGCTGGCCCAGGTGGTTCCCGCGTGGGCTACATGTGGGCTAAGTGGGCATGGGATGGAAGTGGGTTGGCCCACGTGGTTCCCGCAGGGGCTACATGTGGGCTAACTGGGCATGGGATGGAAGTGGGCTGGGCCACAAGGTTCCTGCATGGGCTACATGTGGGCTAACTGGGCATGGGATGGACATGGGCTGGCCCACGTGGTTCCCGCATGGGCTACATGTGGGCTAAGTTGGCATGGGATGGAAGTGGGCTGGCCCAGGTGGTTCCCGCATGGGCTACATGTGGGCTAAGTGGGCATGGGATGGAAGTGGGCTGGCCCAGGTGGTTCCCGCGTGGGCTACATGTGGGCTAACTGGACATGGGATGGAAGTGGGTTGGCCCACGTGTTTCCCGCATGGGCTACATGTGGGCTAACTGGGCATGGGATGGAAGTGGGCTGGCCCACGCGGTTTCTGCATGGGCTACATGTGGGCTAATTAGGCCTGGGTTGGAAATGGGCTACACGTGGACTAACTGGGCCTGGGTTGGAAGTGGGCTGGCCCACATGGTTTCCACACAGGCTACATGTGGGATAACTGGGCATGGGAACCACAAAGTGGGCTGGCCCACGTGGTTCCCACATTGGTCTACATAGATTTTTCAAGCGTCAATCCCTGCAGTTTCTACATTGGTCTATATATATATATATATATATATATATATATTTTTTTTTTTTTTCAGTTTTTTTTTTTTGGCTGTGAATTTTGGCTTAGGCAGTGGGGAAAAACATATTTCCTTTAAATATTTCCATATGGACCAACCAAGAGTAGCCTAGTTATTAACAACAGCTTGATGCTATAACAATTCCATGCTGTACCAATAGGAGAGATAACAGGCAAAATGTTGATCAAAATAACACTTCTATATTCTCAAATTGTTTAGACTTGTTGTAAATTAAGTAATGCAGATGCTTAACAGTAATGTAACTCTTGATTGGGTAAAATGAAACCAAATGGACCTGTAGATATATGAGGGTCCATTTGGTCACCAAATCGCCATCATTTAGCTGGGGACGACCTGGAACCCTCCCAAGGACCACTGGTTTGTGTGTGTGTGTGTGTGTGTGTGTGTGTGTGTGTGCGTGCGTGTGCGTGTGCGTGTGCGTGCGTGCGCGCGCGCGTGCATGTGTGCATGTGTGCTTTTAACCTGTCTGGTGGTAGTAGGAAAAACATTCATTTCATTACTTCTATTTTGCCCATATGCTCCTAAAACAACATTCGACAACATTACATTATATTCATTAAAATAAGTTAAGCAGACTCCTGGTCAAATCCACACTCAGAAATGCCAAGATCATAATGCATTGCATCGCAAAACTGTTCTGTTTTTATAGAGCTGCTATTCATGCAAAAATGTAGTTATTATGTGTGGTTATAAACATTTTAGAGAGAAGCCTCAGGCCATACACAATCTGTCTGTGTTCCCACGATTGGCCAGACTTTGGACTTTGCTTTATGTGCTGCTAGTTAGTTTACCTAGCTGCTTTGTACAACACCACTAGCCTAGCAGAGCTAAACAATCCACCCAATACTGCAGTTAGTTAGCTGCATTAGTATATAGTCTGGATACGTTGGGCTACAACACCACATTCATTTTGTTCAACAAGGCAGGCAGGCAGGCAGGCAGGCAGGCAGGCAGACAGACAGACAGACAGACAGACAGACGCACATGTGCGCGCACACACACACACACACACACACACACACACACACACACACACACACACACACACACACACACACACACACACACACACACAGTGAGTAGACCAAACCAAGCCTCTCATTACCATGTGAATACAGGGTGATTTCACATGTAGGTGTTATTGACCGTCTAACCAATCACTGTGCTTCCCAGACTTTTTTGAAACTGAATCACTTTTTCTTTGTCATTTGAGAGTGAGGAACTTCATGACAGGACTTGCTTCCACGAATGGACCTTAAAAAATCCAAAAGTATATGGTAAGTAGCCTCATTGTCTAATCTATATTCTAAAATGTTCTAGACTAGCCTAGATACAGGCTAGTTTTACCTCACGGTTTGTTGATTTGTCAACTTAACTAAGGACATTATCTTTAAACAACAAGTTACATGTTTTATGCTCTAGATGTAATGTTATGTTATCACATCGTAACAAATTATTTCAAACCATGGATTTAGGCAGGCCAATATTGTTATATATTATGTTTTAAATCCTATAGATTACAATGTATGTTGGTTTACCGTATGTACTGTATGTTGGTTAATGTACCCAATAGTGTTCCTAGTCTGGGCAAACCCAGAAAAACAGCAGCTCTACTAGCTAATAAAGCATCACAGCACGTTATGAGCTTGTAAATCGTCAATGTTTTGTCAAAGAGGTGTGTGCAGAGCAGTTAAGTATTTAGTACAGCCATATGCTTAAAGGTGGGCCAGAACCTAACTTTTTTCCCTCCTCAAATATGTGTAGGCCTACATTGAAATTTACATTGCTTTAACTTTTGAAATCTCATTTGTCCCCTCTTTCTTGAAGACAAATAATGTGCTCAACCCAAACCTGAAAAGCAGAGGCTTCAATCTACAGACAGACAATGAAGTACCCCATAAGTGACAATGGTAATATAAACGTACATAATGTTTGTGATTTTGTTGGGATATTGAGCTTGGCTAACTTTAATGTTGTGTGGAAAAAACTGAAGTTGAATGTTACAGCATACGGCTGCAGCTAACTAGTGGAAGGGGCAGATTTGTTGAAGAGATCACGGTTGGCAGTTACATTTTTATTCTACATCAAGGGTCTTCAACAGGGGGTCCGGAACACATAGGGGGTCCTCAGAGTCACTAAAGGGGGTCCTCCAAATCTTTGTGTGATAGAAACCTTATTTTCTCATTTTTTATATTAACCACTTGAACCATATAGCGTCCATATTCTGAGAACTTGAGCCAAAAATAGCAGATCTACAAGCTCACAACGCCTTGCACTGCGAGGCGTTGTGAGCTTGTAGATCAGACATTTGGGCAAAGAGGTTTTGTAGAGAGGGAAAAGAGCAGACCAAGTAGTGAGTGAAATGTCAACTTTATTAAGTATTGACTGTTCAAGTGGTTAAATATCTGAAACACAAATCGACATGGATCCAAAATACAATGATGATTTTCCTGTCATGATGAAACTATATGGAATCTATGTAAAGGTTTTGGTGGTCCCTGCTTCATCTCTCTCAACTAAGGGGTCCGTGGCCTGAAAACATTGAGCATTCAAAACCAGTTTGTCCACAGTCAGCAGGCACGTAGACAGTAGGCAGCTGATAGCATAGGCCTACTCAACTTGCTTATAGAGATGCAAATCTTTGCTATTGTTTTCATTGGGTGTGTGTGTTTCATTGGGGGTTTACTTTGGGTCATCTTCACCTGGCTTTACAAAGAATCAAATGTGCACACGCTCGCCAAATGGTCTGTCTCCTGTGTACTACACTATTGGACTTTAGTTACTAGTTACTTATTTAGAATATTATTAGGCTATAAAACATAGGCCTACATTAATCTCTTCAGCCCTATACATTTTGTCTATTTGAAAATAGCCGATCTACAAGCTCACAATGCGTCGCAATGCACTTCACTGGCATTTCGCCTACTAAAATCTCATTCCTGGTGACGCCAGTGTAAGTGTGTTTAAAGATAGAATGACTACTATACATTCATATCTTGTGGCTAATCCTTTCTTTGACTTTTGCCATAAACTCAGGAATTGCCATGTCGGAGATATCTAAGGTTAAGGCTTCCTGGGTGAAGGCAAGATGGACAGACCAGTGGAACGCAGCAGAACCATCCAGGCTTCACCAATTCATCAAGGATCTCACAGATGTTCCTGACCAGCACCTCCCCCGTAAGGAGTGGACAACCCTCAATCACCTGAGGACAGGTGTGGGACGTTTCAGTGCAGCACAGGATCCATCACAGACTGTGTAGCATGTGATGACCAGCTGCCCTATACCAGCCACTGAATGGTGATCGTGGCCGAGAATGATCATGACCTAGACAATGACACACTCGACTGGATTGCTACAACGTAGTGTAAGGACAGAAAAAGATCTGGATGATGTGCCACCCCAATAGACAAACTCTCTCTCTCTCTCTCTCTCCCCTGTGGTTGGCTAAAAAAAACACCCACAAGCACAGCGGACCCAGATTGATGAATGCAACATGAATGAACAGTGGATTCCAGAAAACCTATGCCCTAAAACAGTTTTGTTACAAAATTCAAGATTTTGATACACCTCTTACACAATTTATGTTTTTGGACATTTTTTTATCCTTTATTTTGTTCTGTTAGCAGTCTGTGGAGCATTATGGGAATATCTCTTTTTGCATTTCAAGTGTTTTTTTTAAATGTACTGTATGTACACTTGCACATTTGATCTGTTTGCCTTCATGCTGCTGCTATCTTTATTTATATTGTATTTTATAATATCTTGTTTATTTTTGTAATAAACGTTGTCAAATATACAGTATATTGTCTATTTCATCCAAAATGTATTTTAGGTGTTTCAATAATTAACACAGTTCATGTCAAACACTGTTTTAGTCTACCATTAAAATCTTCCTAGGAGCAAGGTTGAGCCCACTTGGATCCCACGTTTATCCCCTATGGTTCCCGCATAGAATTGCCTAGGTGGGGCCCAACCAGGGCCCATGTAGAACCCACCTAGAGCCCACACAGCCTAGCCCAAGCGGCTCCCACCTGGGTCCCATATACATTTGCCGAGGTGGGGCCCACCCAGGACCCATGCAGAACCCACCCAGAGCCCACGCGGGCTAGCCCAAGTGGTTCCCACTTGGGTCCCATATAAATTTGCCGATGTGGGGCCCACCCAGGGCCCCTGCAGAACCCACGTTGATCCCACGTGGGCTAGCCCAAGTGGTTCCCACTTGGGTCCCATATACATTTGCTGAGGTGGGGCCCACCCAGGACCCATGTAGAACCCACGTTGAGCCCACGTGGGCTAGCCCAAGTGGTTCCCACCTGGGTCCCATATAAATTAGCCGAGGTGGGGCCCACCCAGGGCCCATATAGAACCCACACAGAGCCCACGTGGGCTAACCCACGAGGGACCCTTGTGGAAACCGCGGACATTCCCACATATAACCCACCTGGGCTAGCCCAGGTGGTTCCCACATGGGTCCCATATAAATTTGCCGAGGTGGGGCCCACCCAGCGCCCATGTAGAACCCACGTTGAGCCCACGTGGGCTAGCCCAAGTGGTTCCCACCTGGGTCCCATATAAATTAGCCGAGGTGGGGCCCACCCAGGGCCCATGTAGAACCCACACAGAGCCCACGTGGGCTAACCCACGAGGGACCCTTGTGGAAACCGCGGACATTCCCACATGGGGCCCATGTAGGGAAGCCCACCCTGTACCCATGCGGGACCCATGTGGGCGTGCTGGCTGGGAAGCAAGCAAGCAAGCAAGCAATCAATCAATCAATCAGTCTATATATATGTTTTCTTATATAATATATAATTTAATTCAATTCTAAATTTAGTTAACTACAATACTTGAAGTGTACTTTGTTACTTTCCACCACTGGCGATGCAGAAAAACTAGTATTACAGTTTACGCACACACACACACACACACACACACACACACACACACACACACACACACACACACACACACACACACACACACACACACACACACACACCACACGTGAGATGTTGCGCCGAGGGACAACTGAAGCCACAGTGTGTCCTCTGCTCGTTCGCTCGCTGAAAGGTTACTGTGTGATTAATGTGTCTGTTTGGTGATCTGAGAAGGGAACGGAGGTGTTTTGTGTGCTGGGACACCTGGACCGATCAAAAAACCCAGAATATGAAATTGAATTTCCGCCAGAGAATTGATTTACAAGGGCAAGCCGGGATTAAGCTGTCCAACTGGAAGTATTTTGGTAATGTATGTGTGTGTGTGTGTGTGTGTGTGTGTGTGTGTGTGTGTGTGTGTGTGTGTGTGTGTGTGTGTGTGTGTGTGTGTGTGTGTGTGTGTGTGTGTGTATGGGGTGTATGTGCGTGTGTGCTTGCGTGAGACATTAAAACTATACATCATGTGTATTCAAGTAGGCATGTTTGTATATGCCTTCACATGCATATATTGTTGGCATACTGCCTCCATACACATACAAGAATGTGCATTAGGCAAAAAACACAACATCAAGCAAGCATCATGACATGGGTTAATGTGCAAGTGTCTTCCGCATTAACCCATGTGAGTGTGCATGTGTGCATGTACAAGACAGAAACTTCATGCAGAAGCACTGGTGCAAACAAATGTGAATCTGTGTGTGTTTACGTGCACATACTTTGTGTGTTTCTTCGCATCGGGCGGTGATGTTGCTATCTGCCTCAACATGACAGGACACAGCCTCTGAGACATGTACTGTATTTTTAAGTATGGCAGCTCGCCGGGGACAAAGGCAGATGGGCTTTTTCTTCCTAATGGTTTTAGATGCCAGAGGATGCTAGAGGAAGACATTATTCTTGCTGACAAGCTGCTCCCTTTCTGCTGAAATCAAAACCATGTTGCATATTCCCAGTTTTTGGCTTGCGGAAACAGTAATGTACTTCTCAATGAGTCATTAAATGATTAGCTAAAGCGTGCCCTGCATGCTGATGAGGAGGGATTTATTTGGGGAAGGGACAGTTCACAAGAGCACACTCTGAAAACCTAAATTGAACATGAGGAGTGTTTTGCTATGCCAACTTGTCAGTAACAAGTGGGCCACTGTCGAGATGTGCTGAAGTGTCTGGTTGAAAGATGGCACAGCGCATCAGACTCTCTTGGGCCAGAACTGAAGTCAAGGCTGTGTCTTAGGACTTGCATTTTTCGCTGAAGTGCTACCACAACTTCATGGCCAACAATCCGAGTATTACGCAGCTGTAGATTGGTTTGTTGTTCACATATCCTATTTATGTTGTTTAGACCTACTGTTTGCTTGACCACAAATGCTGAGTATGTTATTTAGATAGCAAGTTGTTTAGACAGGTGTAGTTATTTTGTAGCACCCTATGTACAGTACTACGTTGACCGGGGTCCCTCTACACCAAATCTAAAAATAGATCTCCAAGCTCACAATGTATATATAATAATCATGTTGCAAGACGTTGTAAGTTGCCCAGACTATAGGGACCGCGGACCCTAAATTGTTGGCTTTGCAGTCTATGGTTGCATATGGGGATGCTGTGTCGCAAGACAAATTTAAGTGAAAAAGTGATATCGTATCGCACTTGACCATTTATAATATGTATAATACATAATATAATTGATGCTGTTTGTTGACTAGGGTTCATCATGCTACTTATTCCGTTCTTTGTAGTCACTGTGGATAAGACTGCAAAATGTTTAAATTGTAAATTGAAATTGTAGCACCAAGCAAAAACAAATACTAGAGAAAAAAACAGAGGCCAACCGGGTGCTCAAAGGAGAGGAAAGTTTTAAAAAGTGTGGGGTGCTTCTAGGATCAGCGGGAATAAACACTATTACAACAAATACTATAGCTTGGCGTTCCACCACTTGTTGGTTAGCACATTCACACCACCAGAGGAGGTACCGTATAGCTGCTTGCGTACACACATGCCTCTCTTAGCGCGACAGCTGCATTGGATACACGACTGCATTAAATCAAACCCAATTATCCCAGCTCACTGCCCCCTGGCCCCTAGAGGGCTCTGATGCAGATGCAAACATAGCTGCTACGTCGGGCAGGGAGAGGATTCTTTGGAGATGTACAGCGGGGAGGCGAAAATCATTTACTAGTGAGACAGATGTTTAGGTTTCCCCTGCATGGAGGGTAATACTTGCACGCATACCGTGCCGGGGTGGGTGGTGGGGGGAGACAGAAATTACACGGCTGACATGAAGACAGCTCCCGAGGGGCTTGTAGAAACTCATCGCCCTGAGAGAGAGAGAAAATACTGTATAGAGAATAAATTAAGGAAATGAAGTTAACAAACAGTGAGAGAGAGAGACGACACTACAGATGTGCCATTTCAAAACATCACGCGTCCTTCCATTGGCAAGGCAGTCGATTTCCAGTGGATTGGCAGAACAGCGAGCTTGTAGATCAGCCATTTTTGCTATTTTTATGACCATCTCTGACTTTGAAGTTTAAATCTACCTATGAAGGTGGATTCTGCTTTTCAATGGGAATGGTGTGATGGTTTCTCCATAAATATTTCAAAGGCAAAACAGGGAAAGAAACCTGTGTAAAAAATGCATTTGCAGAAAATGTTCTGGAAAATATCAATAAATACCGAAGAGTTGAAACATCTGCAGTAGGCGCTTTTTTGGGCCACTCTCCAAACCAGTTAATATATACAGTATATATACTGTATTTGGTTTCCGGATCTTAAACTGCACACTGTGGTGTGTGGTCGGTATTTGTATTTGTAAAATACTTGTCCAAGACTACATCTCGGATCCAAATATTATACTTTTACATTTTCTTGAAAAGTTTACTAGTTACTTTGCAGATTTCATTATTATTACAAAACATAGACTAACCACTTCAACCTTATATACATTTTGGGCATTTGAAAATAGCAGATCTACAAGCTCACAATACATAGCCGTATTGATACTTTTACTCAAGTAAAATATTTGAGTACTTTTCCACCATTCCAACACACTGTGGTAGGCTGGTAGCACATACAGTAGAATGGGGGGTCGGCACTTTTTAGGACAGCACTCATGGGATCAGCTCTGAGTGCTAACCTGTGTGTGTGTGTGCGCGTGTGCGCGCGCGCGTGACCACACACTGTATAGCCAACCGAGCGCGGCAAATGAACGCATGAGCGAGGGAGGCGAGAGGAATTGAGAGGCCGACAATTTAGAAATATGGGGGGGGGAAAGAAGGGAAGAGAAAGTGAAAGGGCTTATGGAAGAGGAACCAGCTGTAAGCTATAGCCAGCTGCTGACGCACGCACGCACGGACACACACACACACACACACACACACACACACACACACACACACACACACACACACACACACACACACACACACACTCTGCATTCAACTCATTGGAGAGCTGTGCCACCATTGCCCACCATCCCATGCTAGCGAGCAACGCACAGGTGCCAGTCAGGTCATTTGATACTGCTGTGCTTACATCCAAAAAAGCATTATGTGTACTGAACATTTGTATGCAACACAATCAATCTTGAGCCGTTCTATTGTGGTGTATGCCATCCACTTGTGTGATCTTAATCTTTCCTGTCATTGGTCCAATTAGAGAAAAATGCAAGTCTGATTGCATCGGCCTCTCACCGCATGACAACTTTGAAAGGTTCGGGAGAGCTTGTTTTAAACACAAACTGAGGAAATGACAGATTGATTTCTGTATAGTCCTTCTTCCTAGGGGCACATGAAAACACTGTGGCATGTGAAGAAGTGGGCACAATGTGGGCACATCGCATCACTGAGTAAAATCCATACTTTCTCTGGTTCATTGTCACACCGAATGGTCTTCCCATTGATCCCGGCACAGTGGTGGCCCTTGAATGATCCGTGATTGTGGCAATTATTTATCCCTCCCCCCAAGACAATCCTCGCGTGAACGATTCCGATTCCACAAATGACACTGCCCAGCAGTGCAAGATGGGAGACAAGATAATATGCAGTGAGTTATGAGAATCTGAAACGCTGGCTTGTCAGCGCGCATCATTTTCTCAATATTTAACATGGCCTACTGCGGTAAGAAAAAAAAAATCCCATCCACGGGTGATGGGGAGGGGGGAAAAAAACTGAACATATAGATCAGAATTCATTGTGTATGGGATGAGCAGTGAGATAATGTTTTTTGAGAAATGTGATTGTCGGCGATTACAGAGTCATTATGTGTCATCTCCACGATAAAAATACATCTGCTATATGCCATGCTCCTAGGCAACAGTGACTTACAACACACTTATGGAAAATATCTTTAGTGCCACATAATATGTGGTGACATGAGGATGTTTTAGCCAGATCTACAGCATATTGGTTTGTCCGATATTTATATTATTTACCTTGTTTGATTACTTTAGTATCAGCATTTATGCAGATGTGTCTCGACTTTTAACCGCCTTCAATCTGGCATCCATTTTTTGGAGAGTCATTATAGGATATTTATTTATTCATTCAATCATTTTTACAACAGATTTAGTATTTAGGCTCCAAACAGACAAGAATCCACAAATGCACATTTAGTTGTAGTATTTATTTTTTCTCCCAAACGCAACACCCAGTCTGTACACAATTAGCCTATACTGTACAGTGTTTGCTGCCAAGACAAAAACATAACAGAAATGAAGACTTGCAAATATAAACACTTCAAGGCAAACACAAAGGAAAAGTGTTAAAAACCCTAGCAGGCTGTTATGACAATACCCTTCCACAAAGGACCCTGTCAGCTCTCCCTCTGGGATGTTACTACCTATTAGTTTCAGTCTAAGGCTAAGTGTACATGAAGACGATTCACTGAGTCGTTTCCAAAATGTTTACCGTACATAGAGAATCGTCTCAAGAAATGCACGTGTTCACATGAAACCACTGAAAATGCATCTCTCCAATCACCTGTTATAGTCATGAGGAAAGGCAGTATAGAGACCAGGATTACTGCACTTTTTTCGCCAACCTCACCTAGGGTATGGGCACTGCGGGGGCGCCCACAGCGTCCCCCGGCGGGAATCGAACCCTGGACCTTCTAGCTGTGAGGCGACAGCACTACTGACTGCTTCACCGTGCCCCCAGCATACAGTATATTGAAAGACTTATAGGCAATACAATCACAGAAAACCTTTTGATGTCACCTCAGTGAAAGTTAACCAAATCAATAATGTGCTGTGATCATTTTGCTGCAGGTTACACATATTAATATGATGATAAATATATATAGATATAGATATACAGTATATACCTGTATATATAGCCTATATGCGTGCACAGGGATTGAATGTCCCTGAGGAGTCTCAGAAGTAATGTTAGAGAACCCAGACCAGGCAGGCAGGGCAGGGCACGCCAGGTGGGATGCATCCAGGCAGGCTGCTCTCGTGATGCCTCTGTAGAAACCTTTTCAGCCGTCTGAGTTTTGTAGGCAAACTTTAACAGTTTTACTGCCAGATGTATTATTTATTTGTGCTGGTGCCAGCAAAAAGTAGCTTACCTTTGCGATGTTATAGAAAATCTATGGATGATTGAAAAAAATTATCTTTTTCAATGAACACATATACATGTACTGTAGCCAAACTGACGGCAGGGGGAAGCCTTATGCAAGGAATGTTTGTGAAATGGCCCTCCCCTCTTTCCGTCGTTCAGAGCAAAGAAATGCATAATCTAGATCAGGTCCACAGAGAACAGCCAGGAAGTGAATTGGACATCATTGATGTTTACGTGTGGTGGAGATTTGAAAGCAACATTACGGGAGATGTTTTTTTTACTGTACACACCCGCGCGACCCCTCATCAACGCAACGCCGCCAGAATTGGGACGAGCGTTAACGTTCGAAGTGGTGAAAGAGTTAATCAGTCATGGGGGTACAGGGAGCAAAGGAGGGGGGGGGGGTCCTGTTTTGAGGGACAGAGGGGGCAGAGGTGTTGGATACCATCCTCACCACCTGGCGTTTTCCCGACAGGAAGTCATAATAATAATAATAGTTACTTCATCCCGAGGGGGAAATTAAGTATTTTCAGCCCAACCCAGCTGATTCACTGCCCACAAGGAGCACGTGAGCAATTAGGGGTTAAGAGTCTTGCTCAGGGACACACAACGACATTGCTACCCTGGTCAGGAATCGAACCAGGGATAACCAGGGGCTCTGGTTCCTCCAGGTGGGCTTCCTAACCATTCAGCTATGCCGGCCCTATAGTCCTGGAATCCGACTGCACGGCCTGGGGGTCTTAGGTCTCTGAGTTTGGTGTCGCGTCTGGATTATGGTGTTGAATGTATGCTGATGCTTTGTAGTCTACAAACGGCAATTTCACATAAGAGTTCCTCTTCTTCAGGTGAGAAAAAAAAAGCAGCCATACTCATAAACATAACCTTTCATGATTAGAAGAGCATGCATGCACACAATCACTCCGCCAATGCAAAATAAATGTAC
Source organism: Nannobrachium achirus (assembly GCF_963921795.1). Classification (NCBI taxonomy): domain Eukaryota; kingdom Metazoa; phylum Chordata; class Actinopteri; order Myctophiformes; family Myctophidae; genus Nannobrachium; species Nannobrachium achirus. The sequence goes on from NC_137830.1 coordinate 21,451,601, forward strand.
TGATTGTATTGATCTGCAGGCAAATCAATAGATTCAGAGTGAGCTACATTTACTCAGAGTTGATTACAGTTTCCTCAATATTGTGTACTGCAGCCTTCCACCATAGAAAACAACATACCATATCAGCAGAGAGTGACTAGTTGTCATGGAGATAGAGAAAATAAACACATATTGGTGCAAGCCTGAAAACGTGCATGAACGTCCTCAGTCAAGCCAGGTACACACTGGCAGTAATTTGAAGTGGCGGGGAATAATCAGATCGTAAAGTATTTCACACAAGTCTCTTTCTTGAAATCGTCTGTGATAATATCATTGTGGTTTTCACTACACGACTGATTGCTGAGAAGGGATCACATATTGCAGGACATTTCACATGACTCATAGCCGAGGTGTAGCCGTGAGCTGGCCAATGGGAGGGAGTGTTGTTGGAGAATTGACATTAGCAGCATGAAGCTCAGGGATTGGTTGACAGGGATGTTTTGATGTGTGCATCCAGTGCCCTGCTGGGAGTTGGTGCATGTGAAAGTCTGTTAAAACCAGAGAATAAAGTTGGAACGATAAACTGAGGATCACGTCTCTGCCAGTGGTCTGCCAGTGGTCAACCAGTCGATACTCCTTTTTTTTTTTGGGTTGATGTGTTATTGTGATGTGCATTTTTGTTTTCTGTGTCACTTTCTTTGGAGCCATGGTGTTATCGTCTCCGCTGTTTGTTTTGGTTTTGATTCACAACACAATAACACATGGACCCAAGGAAAGGAGGGTATACTGTTCTCTCATTTGAAACTCATGCTCGCTACTCGCTTCTCGCAGTGCTTATCGCAGCCCCGTCTGCGAAAGAGCCAAATATCAATTCAATTCAATTCAATTCAAAGAACTTGATTTTCCTTTATCAAACCTGACAGATATTCTGAAACTCTCTGAAAGGTCTCGCCGAGTGCTGGAATCGCCCAAAGATCTTGTCGCAGAGCCTTTCACACCCAGCCAGAAAAACCTTGGTGAGCAAAGCCCAATCTTGCGTCAGATCGGGGGTTTTGTCGGCGAGCGCCAAAAATGGTCATATCTGATCTAGCCTGGCTCCAGCCAATAGACCCGCCCACTCTCTGAGTGAACTGCTTCTCTTGGTCTGGTTTTGTCATATGACGCGTCTCTTTCTACTGAAACCGACCGAAACCGACCAATGAAATCAATGCAATACGGAGGAGGGGTGCGTCTAACTTTTGAAAATCAACAGAAACAGTGGAGGGGAGGGGTGGCTCACCAGAGTTCTTAATTGCCTCCTTTGAACTTCAAAAGAGCTTCAGCTACAAGTGTCGATAGCTCGTTAGTGATTCTCTCTAATCAATGAAACATCAAAGACAATGACCTGTTTGGTGCATGTCATTGAGGGGAGGGGGAGGAGGGAATGTTTTGTGTGCAAAAGTCAAACACAACCCCTCCCACCAGATCTCTTGTGATTGGGAATTTCACATTTTAAATCCCCTCCCCTTTTCAATCAAATAGAATGGGGACAACTTCAGACTCACTCAAGCTCCAGCGTAGAGTCTGAAATCAGGCTAGGTATGGACTGGGGTATTGACTGTGTAATGGCTGAAGACGCACGGTTCCATTGTAATTATAATTCAGGTCAGTTGCAGGTGACCTGTTGCGTCCTCCTAACAGAACCCAACATGATGGATCAAAGCCGGCCATTATCTCTTGTTTTTTTTTTTTTTGCTGAGGTTCCATACGGCTTGCTGTTGATTCATGCACAGGGAAGGGTTCTGATGGCATTAGCCGGCTAATTGACTTCAAGCGGTGACAGAAATCATCTAGAGGGCTGCTGACAGCTGGTACACTCATTCAGCCATGTCTATCACTGTGTATGTGGGGAAAAAAGGTATACCACCAACACCGACTTTTATAAAGCATTGCCTTTGCACCGCCTGCAAGCCTGCCACAATTATTCCAAAAAATAGTTGACATTATTTTGAAGTAATTGCAATAATCATAAATGTTGGAAACGATTCCAACTTGCAATCGTTTACATTCATCTATACAGCTAGTTGTTCTTGCTTGTTTAACCACTTTCAGCCTGGCATGCCTAGTTTGCACATTTAGGGCAAAATCATTAAAACTTGTGAAGTGTTCCTACCAGGCCTAGAATTTCATCGTTTTAGGGGCACGGCCATTTGGCCTTGGGTGGTGTAAATTTTTTTAGGGCACAAAGGCCAAATGCTAGGGCAGGACGGCCATCAAATAAAACAAGGTTTAGTCCATTGAAAGAATTAATTGAATTTAAGGGTGAAGGATGATTTTGAAATGTAGACTGAAGTGAAAAGAATCTCAGCACTGCACAAATCAAACTTACATCATTGATCAGGGGTCATCAACCCCTGGGCTTGAAAATATATTTTTGCCACAGACAAAAGGACTGGTCAATAATATTACCATGAATAAAATAGAGGGAGATTTTGTCCTCATCCCTTTGAACTTTTTCTTTTTTTTAAGTACCGGTAAGTACGAAAGCAGAGAGGGAAGGCTTAGAGAGAGCAATTTATAACCCATTTTCCAAAATTGCTTTAAAAGTCAAGTGTAATTATTGTTATTATTTCCATGGCCATCTCTAAAATGTTGTCTACTTCCTTACCTTCTTCACTTTCTACGTTTTCCAAATGATGGCTTTGAACTTTACAAAGCACAAAAGATAATTAGAGACAGTTAGAAGAATTGTCACATTGACGTCATCCACCGGTCAGTATTCATTTGCTTAAAAAACCCTTGCTCTTTATTAGTGTTAATGTCAGTGTTAATAGAGCTGCAAAGTTTTACCTCATTTACACATCCTACCTGGGTCCTGTTTTTTTCACCCCATTCTGAATTCCAATAGACTTTAGTTTTTTCATATCACGTCATATAAGAACTCTGTTCCAAACATAAACAAATGATCTCAGCGTTTTGACTCATATGGATATGAAGAATCAACTGATGCTGAGAAAACGCTAATGTTACTGTTGCCGACCCGCCAAATTAGTTCCATTTTTGCCAGATATAGACTGTATCAAATATTAGTGACTGACTATCATAAACCATACAGAGCCCATCCGACAATATCGTGGAGACAGTTTGTTTATTTTTGGACCACAATGCTTATATGAGATGATTTTAAGATGACTCAATGTTATATTCTCCATAGAGAAATTACTTCTGCAAACCAGGGAATGAGCGTGTGACGTCATGACTTTGTTACACTATTTCAAAGGGCATTTGAGAAACCAAACTGTTAAGTTAAAATCACATTATGGAGCTCATTCCAATGAGCTCCATAATACCCCTTATCCCTAAACCTTTTTGACATTTTTAACGATTTTATTTTATTCTTTTGAATTTCAAATAGCTGATCTATAAGCTCACAACGTGCCGACGTAATAAGAAAAAAAGGCAAAGAAGTTTATAACGATAAGGGGTAAGGCATGACAAGAAAGAGACACTGGTGTCTACAGATTGACAAGAAAGAGACAGAGGATGAAGTGGTACAGTCAGTCATTAAGGCCACTGTGGCCTCAGGTCATGCCATTGGTTTGAGGGGCACAAGGCCAAACTGAGGGGCAACGGCGGCCATGGCCTTCATGGCCTCCCTGAAATTCCTGCCCTGGTTCCTACACATTTTTAAACTAACAAAAATAGCTGTGCAACAGGATCCTTGTCAGTCATTTCTGGGTATAATTAAGTTATTTGTCAAATCTACCCCATGCAGCTTTTGTTTTAACAGTCTAAAAGGCAAACATAACTGTCAGAATTGTCCCCCTTCGAGTTCAACCCAAATCAAGTACAGTAGACACAGATAAGTCAAAGACGAACACCGGGATTGGGTGGCAAATAGGACACAGGTGACTCAAACTATCAATAATCACAGGGTAGAGGAGACTTGGACAACAGCTAGAAGGACAACGCTTGGGATCTTAATTCAAGAAAATACTAGAAATACTGTTCCTACAAATGGAACACCATGTGTGGGCATAAAGATCTACCCAACGGGCACTGCAACATGGAACACCATATATGGGCATAAAGATCTGCCCAACGGGCACTCCAACATATTACTTTTGAGACTCCTACATTCAATCCCTCAGATACTGATGGATTCAATGGGCCTCTCTTCCTCTCTCTGCAGACTCATTTCCCATTGGAAATGCATTGGGTGCTTAAAGTTAAATATTTCAAAAACTACAAAAGATTTCACGTGGGTGTTGTTGTTATTTATATCAGGTAGCACTTGTTGGTGGTGATGTCACCAAGAATGCTGCTCCCTCATTGGCTAAAGGCCCTGCCTTTGTACTGTTGGACAGTTTTGAGGAGAATAACCTTTTTTTCTCATTATATATATATATATATATATATATATATATATATATATATATATGTCACCGGATATAAGAGAACCAGCACATTCGAGACGCGGAGCACTCGTGATGCGGCACGGGGCGGAGCAAGCGGTCGCCACAACAACGTATTCCAGGCGGTGCGCCGCTCTATTGTCCACGACACTGCGAGCGGCTACCGAAGCCCCCCTGTATCCACGAAGCCCAAACGAGTTACGAGGCCCCCCTGGGTCCACGAAGCCCCAAGCGGCGCGAAGGCCAGCGGACCTTGGTCCTGCTCTTCGCCCCCGAGCGCCGCAGGCGCGAGTGGCCGCGAAGAGCGGGCCAGGGCCGCGCGGCCGGCGGAGCGCCGCGCGAGTTACGAAGCCGTGGTGAATGCAATCGTTATATTTATGCCCAGGCCGTAAGGCCTGGGCAAGCGCACGTTAAACGCCCTGTCCAAGTGACTACAATGGAGCTAATGGCTAGGCTAGGCTAGGCTAGGCTAGGCTAGGCTAGGCTAGGCTAGTAAATAAAGAGTAAACACTTCCGGTCTGCGGCGAGTTCAAAGCGTGACGTAACTCTCTTATCCATTGGCTGACGTCGCCATCTGGTGGTGATTAGTGTGTGGTGAACGTCAAAACGAGTGCTCCATGACAACTTTTCCTGGTTTCTTGAACATACTGTAACATATATATATATATATATATGTGTGTTACAGTTAGTTTGAGAAACCAGTTAGATTGGGGTAGGAGCGCTCATTTTCTAGTTCACCACACACCCCTACCACCACCTGATCAATTCACTTTGATAGTCACTTATCAACACACCTGTGTAACTCTGCGTAATCACCACAAGATGGCGACAACACAGCCATTCACTGTGTAGTCGGTGACGTCACTCGTCTGCGACCCCTCTTTGTTTGCCTACCAGCCTAGCTCAGCCATTAGCTTACTATGCCTAAACCTAACCCTAACCCTAACCCTAACCTTCGTGGGGTGAGGCGCTATCCTGCCGACGCTCCGTTGTCGAAATGTTGCGTTGTAGGAAAGAGCGAGATTTCCCCTAACTAGGAAACACAGAAGCTTATGCAGGCCTCGGCACCCGCGATCTGCTTCCGGGAGCCTCCCGACGTGTCCCGTAGCAAAAATGATTCCCCACACACATGAATTAAATATTATTAACATATAACAACATTATTTACTATATGTGAAATGGAGTTTGAATCCATTTTGGCCCGCTTTGAACTAAAGAGAGGCAGCTCTCCTCCTAGCGAGCTGCTAATGTTAGCTAGCCTGTGAGTGTGAACAGAATAGATGCATAGTCATAGTTCCCCAGAGGACCTCGTCAAATATTTTCCCCCACGCATGAATTAAATAATCTCAACATGTGATAAGATAAATATTTTTTTTCTGAATGACGTTTAAAATCCATTTTCAGACATGGAAGCAGGCTAGCAGCATTCATGCATTCATGCATGTCACAGTTTTTTTGAGTTTCAGTGAAATTGAGAACAGGAGTGCTCGTCGTGCGGCGCGGGGCGGAACAAGCGGTCGCTTTGATCCACGACAACGACAATGACAACGTAGCGTCGGCAGGAATGATATCGCCTCACCCCACGGAGGATAGGGTTAGGGTTAGGCATAGTTTTACTGAGGTTAAGGTTAGGGATAGGGTTAGAGTTAGGCATAGTAAGCTAATGGCTAAACACAGCCGGGCTAGGCTAGTAGATAAACAACGAAAGAGGTGTCGCAAACGAGTGACGTCAGCGACTACACAAGTGAATGGCTGTTGTCGCCATCTCATGGTGAATACGCAGAATTACACAGGTGCGCTGATAAGAGACTATCAAGGTGAATTGATCCAGGTGGTGAACGACAAAACGAGCGCTCTTACCCCAATCTCACCGAGTTACCCAAACTGACTGTAACATACATACATATATATATATATATATATATATATATATATATATATTTTTTTTTTTTCTCTCCTTTGCTATTAACCTTTGAAAACCTGGGAATTGGTCCATTAATATAAATACATAATCACATCGCGAATGATGGGGACGAAAGGTTTGAGCGTTGAAATGCAGTACGTTTTGTATGGATGGCGCACAGAAGCATGCCAGTATCCCTCTCCATTTGTCTCCTGGTTCCAGTAGCTCACCTTGGGGCCACTTGCTGCTGACCGAGCACAGAAATTGCCCTCCCACTCTTGGAAAGGCGTGATGGCCTGTCACACCCCCTCACATCCGTCCACATTATTGGATGTTGCTGACGCCTAGTGTATTTATATATCTTTTTTCCCCGATGTGTGCCGTCTCGGCTAAATAAATAAATAGATAAATACAAAACAAAAAAACAAAAAATGGAGGTATTAAGGGAGGCAAGGAAGGAGTGAGATAGCAGGCAGGCGAGACTAGGCAAAGTAATGGTGTGGAATACAGAGGAGGCGATGTGTGGAGCTCTTGGCACGGTGGAGGGACTGCCGCTAGATCCATCTTTCCCTGCTTAAGGCCCCGGCACCTGGGTAATGGCCGCCGCGCCGGGTGCCCTCAGAGGTTACAGCGCACCGGAGATGAGGGATCTGGGAGAGCAGAGACCAAGCTGAGGTGATTTCCCCAGTAGATGCCTCTTCATTTTAGGGAGGTTGCAAGGGAGGGCAGGGGAGGGGGGTGAAGTGGCACTGCTACCTGGGCCTGGGAGAAAAAAAAAAAAAAAGTAAATTGTTCTCGCCAGAAAAGGGGCAGAGGGGTTTCCACAAAGAAAACCGGTGGACTAGTTCACAGGTTTTCAAAGTGCGTGACAGTGCAGGGCGACCGCTATGGGGAGCAATTTAAAGGTGATACAACATGAAATTTCACTTTTCCTATTTTAAAACCTTTTTTTGGGGTCCCACTAGCACCTTCTATCCTCACAAAGTCCCATTTCTGACCGTTGTGTCTTTCTCTGGTTTTGGGAAGGCGGAGGTTAAAATAATCCCACGGGTTCTCAAAACAGGCTGTCTAGATTTGCTGCCGTCGCTGACGTCATCGACGGCCGTTTTTAAAGGAACATAATAAAAATTTTAAAAAAAAAGAAAAAAAAAAGATTTTGGGGGGGTGGCGCAGTTCAGGCCAAAGGTGGTACTGCAGCTGAAAATGCTCTGAGAGCCATTCAAAATGAGAGAGGCTCTCTATTCAGGAGTGGTAATTTAGCCTCAAACCTTTTGAAAAACGTTTTTGGGACATAAACAATATGACATAAATACTTTTTAAATGCATGGTGTATCACCTTTAAAAGGTCAGTAAAACATAAAAGGAATAATATTGAATCATCATAAAACAATACAAATTTAACTAATGAAAACTTGGTTAGTTTCAATTCAAATTCCATCCATCCATCCATCTTCAACCGATTATCCTGAGTCTGGTGGTGGGGGCAACAGTTTCAGAGAGTTCCAGACATCCCTTCCCTGAGCTTCATTTGCCACTTCCTCCTGGGGGATCCAGTGTGCCAGGTGTCCGCTGACCACACAGAACCTGGGGGGCGGTCACAGGGCAGGGGCCAATACTGAATACTTATCCCGAACCGAGCGTGTTCTGTGTTTTTACACAGAACACTGTGTTCTGTGTCCTTTACCCTATGCGTCGGCATTTATTCCCTCTTCCTTTCAACGCTTCATCCCACTCGAGGGAGAAATGACATTTCCGGGGTTGTCGGGGAGCAAAACGTCCGTCAGCACCGCATTCCATTTTTCGCACCGTTAATACTCTGAGCGAGATTCGGCCCATTTGCCTGCATCAACTCTAACCATCTTCAATTTGTTAAAGGGTCTATGCCCGACCCCCCCCCCCCCCCCCCCCCGAGATTCAATTATCTCTCCCCCCACTGGGGGGAGAGATAATTGAATTGCGCTCATGCCTCTTTGCTGACTTTTCAACGTCACCTGGAGGAAAAGTGCTCTCAGGGAAAAAAAGGTTCCCCCTTTCAAATTGCTGTAGCAAAGGCCATTTATGAAAGGCAATATGAAAATCATCTGCCAGGGCATGAGAGAGAGAGAGAGAGAGAGAGAGAGAGAGAGAGAGAGAGAGAGAGAGAGAGAGAGAGAGAGAGAGAGAGAGAGAGAGAGAGAGAGAGAGAGAGAGAGAGAGAGAGAGAGAGAGAGAGAGAGAGAGAGAGAGAGAGAGAGAGAGATTTTGCTCTGAGCTCATTGTTTGTATTAAAGAGACGTATTGTGTGAGCCTCTCGCTCAGCGCTCATGAATTTGAATTTCAGTGTGTGTGTGTGTGTGTGTGTGTGTGTGTGTGTGTGTGTGGGTGGGTGCGCGCGCAGATCGAGCTCTTCACCACATTGACTAAGAGAGAAACCAAGAGAATGTCATCACTGTAAGCACGAGTCCTTCTGTGAGACAATAAGTAGATGGAGCTGAGATCGGATCAACACCTCTAGACAAGGCCATTTATGTGGACTATGCATTTACGCTGGGCCCCCAGAGCCACCCTGTCCTCATGGGTTAACCTAAAGCTCCCTTTTAACTCATACAGTGCCACTTGGGGGCGCCAAAGCCAAAGTCTGTTGAGTGTCCAGGCTTCACTCCATAGGTGAGCGCTGCAACAGACAGGGACCCACGTCGCAGTCACGTGGGTGGTCACGTTTGTGCATGTGATGAAAATGACCCGGATGAAAATGGCTTCAGATAGCTATAGCCTGATAGCTCATTTAGAAGATAGATATTCGGCGATTTAAGCCGTAAATAAAACGTTCCCGCTAAGATTAGAACACAGTTCAGAGAAAATGCTCTCTAAAGATGTGACTTTGTATTGGATTCGGCGACGCGATGCGCCGGCGTTGCCCGATTACGGGCCGATGTAAACAGAGTCTCGACCCCGGCCATGGATGGAAAATTAGACCGGGGCTTCGTTGAGGCCTCCGATTAATTAATTCATTTTATTAAATATCCCGGACTAGTTCGGGATAGGCACCCCGGAATACGTCGCGCCGCCGACAGTATAGATATATAGATTTTGGGGGGGCTCTAAACTTTATTTTAAACCATTTTCAATGGAATAAATCGTCGGACCATCTAGGATCACTCGTTGGAAAGCGTAGGACGAGCCAAGACCACCCACATCTCTACATGTGGGTAAGTAAAATAGCAAAAAAAAACATTGTATTGGATTGAAATAAAGCCGAACTTGTTCGGGATAGGCACAAAAAGGGTTAAGCTGATAGTATTTCAAGCAAACATATTTATTGTGGACGGCTATAGAAGATCCAAGAGCTTAATTTCCATAAAATTATAGCAACTCATTGAGGACCCAAAGGAGTAATGTGCCAAGTCGGTCGGACTCTGACATAACCATAAACAACGCCTGATCCACCCTTGCATGTCACTATGACTCAGAAATAACCACAAACAAACTCTATATGCCCATATATAGACCGATTTCTCAGAGCGGCAGAGCGGAAATTAATCGCATGTTTCATTTGGGGGTCTGTAGCAACTCATAATGTAATAACGGCTCATAATGTAATAACGGCTCATAATGTAATAAGAAAAATGTAATAAAAACTCATAATGTAATAATCAGCTCATAATGTAATAAAAAAACGAGCGCATAACGTAATAATGGATTTTTCAATAATGTAATAATGTGTTACATTAAGAACCTCCACATAGGAGGCTCATAATGTAATAAAACTTCATAATGTAATAATGTATTTTTTATTACATTATGAGCTGATTATTACATTATGAGCTTTTATTACATTTTAATTATTACATTATGCGCTTGTTTTTATTACATTATGAGCTGATTATTACATTATGAGTTTTTATTACATGTTTTCATTACATTATGAGCCCTCATTACATTATGAGTTGCTACACACCTTGCCAACTTTGTTGATGAAGAATGGAGCAACTATCTGCTAAACATGCTGCAAATTAATACATATGGGGATCATTTAGCTGTACAAAGAGCATCCACAATGTTCAACATACAGTTCGTAATTGTATCGGCACTGGGTGTTAATGCAACATCGATAATATCCCCATGTGGTCAGTATGACAGTCTGCCATTGCTAGTTCCGGGCCACTTTGCAGAAGGTCATGGGGATGATTATGTAAGCCTTGATGGACCAGTCACACACTTGATTCAAAGAGTCCACGAAGCAGAGGATGGCGCACCACTTCGATCTGTCCCTCACTTTGGCCCTAAGTCTAGCCTTCACTCTGGTTCTGACTTGGTACCTCACTCTGGCCCTTACTCGGTCCCTCACTCTGAGTCTGGCCCTAAATCTGGCCCTCACTCTCGCCGTAAGGCCCTCACTCTGGCCCTGACCCGGTACCTCACTCTGGCCCTAAGTCTGGACAGATCGAAGTGGTGCGCTCTTTGAATCAAGCGTGTGACTGGTCCATCAAGGCTTACATAATGGTCCCCATGACCTTCGGCAGGGGTTGACACTAAGGTCTAATAGGCACTTGCCCGTCGGGCAAGTACAGGTCATGTTCTCCTTGCCCAAAGGTCATGTACACTTGCGCAACACTCGTCCATTATAAAATGATAGGTAAGATTTTAATTACCACTCAATTTAACTCGATAACAATTTTTAATCATACCTCAATACCTCCAAATAGGTAGTTATGATTGCTATGGTTTCACACTTTGTCATTTTATATATTTTTTTATGGCCACGTTCAGGTGTTTACACAGATATCTTGTGTCGTGGTTATAGACGGTCGTGTCCCCTCTCAAATGAGCACTTGCCCGGTCGGAACACTTGCCCGGTCGGAAAGCAAACTTCACCTGCCCCAAAGTTTTATTTACCGGGGGCAGGTGGGCAAGCCTTAGTGTCAATGCCTGTTCGGCAAAGTGGCCCGGAACTAGCAATGGCAGACTGTCGTCATACTGACCACATGGGGATATTATTGATGTTGCATCAACACCCAATGTCGATACAATCACAAACTGTATGTTGAACATTGTGGATGCTCTTTGTACAGTTAAATGATCCCCATATATATATTCATTTGCTGCATGTTTAGCAGATAGTTGCTCCATTCTTCATCAACAAAGTTGGCAGGGTGTGTAGCAACTCATAATGTAATGGGGGCTTATAATGTAATAAAAACATGTAATAAAAACTCATAATGTAATAATCAGCTCATAATGTAATAAAAAAACAAGCGCATAATGTAATAATTAAAATGTAATAAAAGCTCATAATGTAATAATCAGCTCATAATGTAATAAAAATATGTTATTACATTATGAAGTTTTATTACATTATGAGCCTCCTATGTAGAAGTTCTTAATGTAACACATTATTACATTATTACATTATTGAAAAATCCATTATTACGTTATGCGCTCGTTCTTTTATTACATTATGAGCTGATTATTACATTATGAGTTTTTATTACATTTTTCTTATTACATTATGAGCCCTTATTACATTATGAGCCGTTATTACATTATGAGTTGCTACAGGGTCCTTGACCCTGTAGCAACAGGGTCTACAATTGTGTAAACAACCCTTATCACGCAATGGCATACTCTCCCAACATTGTTGATCAATAAACTCTGTGAAAGTTATAATTGGAAAATTCTTCATTCATTCAAGTCTTTTGTGTTGGCCTAATTGTTTCATACACTAATTTCATAACATTAAATCACACAATTTTCACACAATGGTTCCTAGGCATTCAGTCAAAATAAGCCTAACAATTATTGTTTCTAACATTATTGATTTAATATTTGCTATTTCTGGTTGTTTCATTTGAGAATTTAGTAAAGTTATTCGCTTAATTACTTATAATTACTTACAATTTTATTCATTTGCTATTTTTTATTATTATTTCTGCCAGGCAGATATTTTCCGCCAACTACTGCATGCAAATTTTGTGAATGAATTATTTCAGAGCAATCATCCCCCCAGGCTATGAGATCCCACAAGATTATGTACCAGAATTAGCCAATTGGGTGCAATCTGTCGGTCCGGCTTATGCGATGGAATGCGAGCCTCCCACCCAATCACAGAGCTGCATGCTAGAACCCTCCCTGTGATTGGCCAATAATCCCCCATAGAAAATGTCTCGATGTCATAACATCGAGACATAATATAAGAGCCATGAGAGGGGCCCTCTATACCTGTAGCAAATTAGATGGGCGTAAACGGGCATATGTCCGATAAGCTTGCATGAGGATTGGTGGATTGGTCAGCTGACATTTTGGCCAACCAGACTATAAATGGGTGATTGGTCAAATTTCATGTGACATCATAATATCTTACTATTACTATTGCAGGCGCAAACCTCTAGTTGCATCAATTTAGCAAGCACAGACCCCAGTGAATTCACAGGGCTGGAGTCCTTAATGGCAGAAGTGACATCTCTCATACGGTACATTTGTAGGTTCAAAGAAAAAGGCCAAAGAAATGAGAAAACTCAAGACGAGGGTGGTGGGTGTTTGAGGATTTGAATAGTCAACATTGACTGCATCGTCACACACCACAAGTAAAATGTCACCATATCTAATACTGAAGAAGCACATCGCACCGCCAGAAGAGGCTCATGAAGCCAACGTCGAGATCACATCATCTCTGGTCGACCCATTGCATCCCGACATTTCATTTTACGGCGCTGTGGAGAGTGAGGACTGGAATTGACTGTGTTCATTCACATGAGAATGTGTCACTGTGCTCTTGGCTGCATTATTATGAGAACGGAAACTGCCAAGTATCATGAGTTTGTGTTTAAATCCACAATTCCAAGACATACTGTATTATTATTATATATTTTGAAATACAAAAAACATAACATTTTCTATTCAAGTGTGCCCCCATGTGTGGCAAGTATGCACATCTTTGCTGTCGAGTGGAAACCTTGTATGTCCAAAACCATTTTTTATCATTATTTAAAAAACGAGTTAAAGTAGTGAAAATAGCCCAAAATAGACGATCTACACTGATGGATCATTTTGTTTGTAGTTAATATCATATTGTTTTTATCGATAATTATATTTTGACACCAAGGCCTAGATATGGACTGTGTGACACTGTCTCCATTCTTACTGTAAACCACTGTTTGGAGTCTGGACTTACAGGTCACGGCAACTGTGGGTACCATGACTACGAGATCATGTTTGGGTTATAAGGCCTAGTGTTTCTGTTTTGTCACATTCTCTGGGAACCAATCAAAGAGTTCCACGGTTATACTGTAATTCATATATACCATTGTAAGATCTCCATCTTGTTAGAGGAACCCACCATGGGACCTGCCTGTGTACTGTTGTCTGCTTGTGTATGATTTTCCTCTCCAAAGTTAAAGGAGCTATAGTCAACTTTTTCATTGTAGGGCCGACACTTTGTTTACATCCTAGTCTATAGACTAGAATGTAAACAAGTGTCGGTCTGACAATGGCCAAAATTATTATTTTATCATTATTTTACACTTTTTGTGGTCATTTTTTAATAGAAACAAATATATGAAGCTTATTTTTTAATAAAATATTTTTGAAACATAATTTTTATTTTAGCATCCGTTTTTCAAGAAAAAGTTGACTATAGCTCCTTTAACTCCATTTTACACCTTGATTTTCTCTCCTGTCTTATTTCTTGGTGGTCTCATATGGGAATAAGAAACGAGTTGTTGTTGTTTACAGAATTGATATATTTACACACGCTCAACGCCTCGCACCGCGAGGACCCCAGGACCGTTAGGTATTGCATGATGATTTTCAGCTTTTTGCAATTATGTTTGCTTCCACTCTGACCTGCTTTAAATGAAACACGTTTAACATAAACCATGGCTGGCTTTGATATGTAGTGAGTGTGGAAATGTGGGGTTACAGTACGCTGCTTACCATGAATGAACAAAGACAATTTGCTGAACTAAACCACCGAGATGTCACCCTGTTGCTTATGGTGAAATACTGCTCGCCCTTGCACTACACCGTTTTATATTAGGAACTGTATATTTTAATAACTAATTACTCTTTTTAAGGGGTTTATTGAATAGAGGGGAAAGGAGATAGTCTGCTTCAGCTCTTCATAATGCATGTCCACTTCCTTCCTGTGCAAGACAAACATACTCAGACAATTTCCCTGTAGTTTCACTGTTATTAACTTCTTCAACTTTAAGTTTATTGTCTCATCACAAATTGGCAGGGTTAAAGTGTGAAATTGAATTTTTGTACTTGAAGCTCCCAGCTCTTTGCAGTTTCAGAAATAGCCATGAGAATAGAGAATAGAGAAAGCGACAAAGGTAACAAAGGAAACAAAGTCACATAACGAGACACAATGTAAGCTATGCATGAGGTTCATGGTCAGAATAGAAATAAATGAGGCTGAATATCAGTCTCTCTTGTGCAAGTAGACACAACACTTAGCAGCAGATACATACAGTATAACAGCAGACACTACACTGGCATGTATGAAATGTGTTTTGTGAGGTCACAGTGACCGTTGACCACCAATTGTGATCAGTTCATGATCCTTGAACCCAAGTGCCAGATGTATTGAAGTTCCCTCAAAAGTTCCTGAGTTATCATGTTCATGACAATGGGGCGGACGTGATGTCCCAGTGACCTTGACCTCTGACTACCAAACTCTTCACTTTGTCCATTTATTCTATTATTAGAGATGTGTGTGAAATGTTGTCTTTTTAAAGGGCGTTTCTGAACACCTCCCAAACCCAATGTCTTGCAGTATCCGGAGAATCCCAAAATAATATAAACTACATTTATACATGTCCAACATTAGTATATATAATTATGATTAAGTCATTATAATTGAGTAAGGAAGTAAAGTAAAATACAGGTAATACCTAACTTAAGTTCTGTTTGACAAACACTAGAGCAATAAGAGCTTAACTACTCCAGACACACAACTAACGACACAACACATTAAGGGGGTAAAATGGAGAAATCTGAGAACACAAGAATTTGTGGGCTTTTGAGGATTTTAATAGTCAACGGAGACTGCATCGTCACACGCAATGAGCAAAATTCAATTATTATTTTTATTCTTCCCCCCACACAGAAATGAAACCATATTTAATGCTAAAGTAGCAAAGCCAACGTCACCATCGCATAATCTCTAGTCGAACCATTGCATTCCTGATGTTTCATTTCATGGCGCTGTGGTGGAAGAGGACTGCAATTAACTTTGCATTTGCATGAGAATGTCTCACCGTTATCTTGGGTGTGTTATGAGTTTGTGCTTGTTTGTGTGCACATGCACATGTGTCAGAGTGCATTCTTGTCCATATGTGATCCTGAGTTTGTGTTTTATGTTTAAATGCTATATCTTGACATATCCGTTGCATTTTCCTTTGCACTTTTTGCGAGTAAAGTAGACCTATGCCCTCATGTGTGTAAGCATAGGTTTCTATTTGCACGGCTTCCACTCATAATTCTGACATTCCATTATTCTGACCATTAGTTTAGTCTGAGGTTAGGGTTAGGGTTATAATGGGGGCCAGTCGGGCCAGCACGGCCTGTACATGCTATGATATAGCTTGCGCATGCCTACAAATGTGCCATTTCAAAACTTCACACGTCCTGCCATTGGCAAGACAGTAGATTTCTAGTGAATTGGCAGAACATTGAGCTTGTAGATCAGCTATTTTTGCTATTTTATGACCTTCTCTGACTTCGACATTTAAATCTGCCTATGAATTGGATTCTGTTTTTCAATGGGAATGGAGTGGTTTCTTGGGGGACTGGCACCGTTTCTTGCCATTTGCAGGTTTCTGCAAAGATACGCTCCATTCTCCATAAACATTTGAAAGGAAAAACAGGGAAGAAAGCTGTGGAAAGTTTCAGGAAAAGAACAGTAAAGCACGAAGACTTGAAATGGCACATCTGTACATATATGCATATTACCGTACTTAGGTTACTGTATGTGTGGACAAGTATGCTTTTTGTGTGTATGATTGACAGTGTGCATGCGAACTCTCCTCGCTATCTCCCTCCCGCTGTATGCTCAATATTTCAGAAGTCCCCAGCTGGGTCTTCATTACCTTGTCTCTGTACGGCTGGCGGCGGAGATTTCCTGGAAAACTGCACATCTCAGATTGCCGCTGTGTCAGCCTGTCAATCAACCAACCTGTCCTTATCGGGCAGCTGGCTGATTGGCTGATTGGCCGTCTCCCAAGCACGGCTCCCGTCCCTCTCCAAAGCTAGGAAGAAGGCGCGACGCCGACGTGTCTGTTTAATATGCCGGTGTTGTTGGTATGAATGCAGCTGACACAGCCTCTGAGCGGGTCACAGCTGCCTTCATTGCACGGCCTTCACCTGCCAGGAGGCTTTTAAAGGTTGATATTGAAGCGGTCCAAGGGAGTTATTGACTGCAGCCAGCCAGTCACACTGTGCAGCAGGCCTTCATGCTTAAACCTCCGCCTGACAGAAGGCTACCTGGGACAGCTTTTTCCACCAGGCAAACAGGCTTATGAACAATAGACGCTAACCAGACCTGTTGCCAGTATGCCCCCCACACACACACACACACACAAACACACACACGCACACACACACGCACACACACACACACACACACACACACACACACACACACACACACACACACACACACACACACGCACACACATGCGCACACACACGTGCACACACACATGCACGCACATTTTGTATTTTACTATTTTGGCTTGTTACTACAGGTCACGGCACCTAACAAAGTGCTATTGTTATTACTGTATTTTCCTTATTTCTGTTTAATAGCCCCAGACATTAACGGATTATAATGTCCAGAATTCCTCCCTCAGGCCCCATTCACTCCCGTTGTCTTATTTTGAAGGCCAGAAGTCCACAGCGTAAACACTTCCGGTCTGACGTCATCGCGTCCTGCGGAATCGATCATTGTTTACGTGGTGTCATGGCGGCTCGGATGGATGCTTTTCAACATGTGCTTTATAAGCGAGCATCTGCCTCCATCTTCGCTTCTAAAGTGTAGTTTTGAGATAATGGACATTAAAGATGAGATCCCCCGTCCACCTCAATGTTATGGGATGACTATTTTGTGCCCGTGGAGCCGTGATGATGACAAATCAGCGACGGAGATCGGCTCGGGACCTCCGGCCATTGTATCCGGTAATATAACCGCCGTTACAGTAATATATTACTTTTCGCGAGATATCTCGGGAATGGCACTCGAGATACTCGAGTACATTTCGCGAGATATCTCGGGAATGGCACTAAATCGGTTAATAATTACTATTGTTTATTATTTATCTAAAAATATAAAATATGTTGTTTTGCTATGTTGTGGTTGAGGAATCAAAACCTACACATTTTATACTCTTGTATACCTGTATATGGGATGTAAATATATATAATAATCCTGTTTTGAATTATAGATCCTTACCCATCCTTACCCGTCCGATCTCGGGCCGTTCACGTCTAGAGATCGCCTATTTATAGACTTTGAACGCTCCAACATCTGGCTTTGTCCGGGACACGAAGCGTGGCTTACATCTGGCTTACATCTGGCCTACTTCTTGGCACAATGTGTTGTATGCCCACTAAATGTCCTGGCTCTGAAGCATGGCCTACATCTGGCCTACATCTTGGCACAAAGCGCTCAAAGTTTGTTGTACGCCCAGGGTCGACATTGGATGCTTAATGAAATTAACTCAGCACCGCTCACTTCACGCTATGTGTGATTTTTTTTTTATTGTTTATTTGAATAGGATCCCCATTAGCTGATACCATGGCAATAAACTAGTCTTACTGGGGCCTACACAAAACATTACAAAACACATTAAAAACATGTACATTACAATTACAGTTACATCAATATTAATATAAAGTAAATTAAAACATAAACACTGGTATAACATTTTTTACAAAATGGTACAAAATAAAATAACTTATAGAAATGAATTTAGCCTAAAGTGTTTCCTTAACTATGCTCATCTGCATTCCAATAAATACCTCTGCACAATTGTCTTAAAATGTATTTTTTATTAGACGAATGTGGTAAGTTATTCCAATAAACTATGGCTCTATGAATGACTGATTTGTTCATTGAGTTTTTCTTTGAACTTGGTACAACAATATAACGGCATACAGTAGGCCTATATATTGTATTGTGAGTATGTTTATCATTACAATAATCTATCTGAAAAACTAAAACAAGGGCATCTTTGAGTTAGAAAACAGAAAACTTTGGCCAATCTCGAGGAAATAAGTTTGCTCAAAGAGAAGCTGGAGTGCATCTTTTCAATAATAGTTCTAATAGAACAGCCCAGAACAAGTGTAGCAGCCCTGTTTTGTGCAACATGCAATTTAGCAAGATTTGTTTTAGATGCTGAGCAATAATCCAAGTGACACAAAATGTATAATTTACAAACTTGACCCAACTCGTCTCTTGCAGCTTTCAGCAGTTGAATCACTCACATCCTTAATTGATAACTTTTTCCATCCATTATTTTATTTCAGTATTTATCAGGTCACAATGATTGTGATCAGTGTTTATAGAGACACTAAATGGAGAGACAGACATAACGAAAGCCGCATAGAGTGGGAGACAGAGAGAGAGATAAACATAGGAATACAGAGAGCCGGGAGAGAGATTTTCAACAGCATTCAAAACACACATCAGTCACCAGCCTCTCACTTATTCCTATATGAATCCAGGTCAGGAGATAAATCACCTTTATCCTGTGACTTAGAAAAGTGTTCTGTACTAAGGTGTCACACCTTTCATACACATTTCCTTCTGGGTTTTTTTTTAACGTTATTACATTCTCTCTCTGTCTCTGTCTCTGTCTGTCTCTCTCTCTCTCTCTCTCTCTCTCTCTCTCTCTCTCTCCCCCCCCCCCCCCCCCCCTCTCTCTCTGACCCTGGAAATGCATACCTTCCTCATTCATTTATAATTGCAAGGTGCTAAGGCTGCTAATGCTAGCTAAACCACCTCAATTTAAAGTGAGAGATCTGTCTGTCTGTCTGTCTGTCTGTCTGTCTGTCTGTCTGTCTGTCTGTCTGTGTCTCTCTCTCTCTCTCTCTCTCTCTCTCTCTCTCTCTCTCTCTCTCTCTCTCTCCTTCTCTGGCCCTGGAAATGCATACCTTCCTCTTCATTAGAATACATTATTTCATTGTTCACAGTCCCCCTGCTCAGCATTGCTGATCTCCAGCCAGGCACTTCCCACAGAGCGCCGAGGGGCCCCTCTAAATCGTCTCAATTTCGACCCCTCGCTCACGGGGGAACATAAAAACCAAAGTGTCAGGCGCAGGTCCATTTCCTTCCCCCTCGCGTTGTAAGAGAGCTTAGTGCTGACCAGAAAGGCTAGTTTATTTTCCCACGGCCCCTGAGGTTGCGGCGGCACCAGGCCTGCGGGAGACGGGGGAAGAAAATAAGAAAGTCTGCACCGACAACAATGCTATACACTCTCCTCCCCTCTGTTCCGCTTTCGCCTTCCCCCACGCTTAATCCATAACACCAAGGACTCAAGCTTTTACTGGAGGTGGTGCTTTCATATTTGACCTTGACTTAAATCCATCAAGTTGACATTTTGTGGTAGAAACAAGCGGGCCCCCCGGTGGCGTCTTAGAAAAGCCATTGGTCAGCAGCGCTCTCTCTCTCTCTCTCTCTCTTCTCCCCTCTCCACTACCGTTGTAACAGGCCTCTGCTGTAGCGAGAGGCTATGCTTCTCTCTGCTGGGGGCATTCTAATTAGCAGCGAGTTCCATTTAACCCCCCCAACACACACACACACACACACACACACACACACACACACACACACACACACACACACACACACACACACACACACACACACACACACACACACACTTCGGTCACTGTCGGGCAGAAACCTCGCACAAATAGTGAAAATAGCACACAAGGCGTTGTTAACGCCTTGCATCGCACCGTTGTGTGCTTGTAGATCTGCTATTTTCACTATTTTAAATCATTTTTAAAATGTTTTTTTTTTTACATACGTTTCACCCGACAACAACGCTTTAGTACTTAGGTTTCTCTCTGCCTTCCCTCCCCCTCTCCCCCTCTCCCCCTCTCCCCCCGCCTCCGTGTTTTGCGGGGCTTCTTTTAACCTACCGTGCCGTCCCAGCGGATTTGACAGGAGGTTATGGAGGGTTTGATGGGGTAGACAGAGAGAGACGTTGAGAAAGTGATTTTGGGGTAATGAAGCGCCGATGTCAGGGGATGATTTATGAACCACTCCTCACTCCATCTCTCTCTCTCTCTCTCTCTCTCTCTCTCCCCCTCTCCCCCTCCATCTCAACTCTCATCGGTTTGTCTCCACCCCAACCCCCTCCCCTTTGTCTCTCTGAAGTCTGAAGCCTGATTTATACTTTGCTGTAGGGTGGTGGTGTCGCACGTCAAAAAATTGCCGATCCATAAGCTCACAGCGTTTCACGTCGCAATGCGTCGTGAGCTTGCCGATCTATTATTCAGTCTGCGACACCATTGTACAACAGACTAGAAGTAGAGCATAACTTTCTCCCAGTGGTGGGATTGTTTCCTTAAGTAAAGGTACACAATATAGAATGTAGGAATACTATAAGTACAATTCCTGCATTCAAAATGTTACTTAATTAAAAGTGTAACCAGGGATTCGAACTTGAGTCTCAAAGTCTAAACATCTTTACAGGGTTCCCACGGTCATGAAATTCTTGGAAATATTTTGAAATTAGAAAAATATTTTTCCAGTACTGGAAAAGTTTTGGAATTGATCAAGGGTCCTGGAAGGTCCTGGAAAAAATAGCTATGCATTGTCTTTGGTTATTGATTTTGTTAATACCTCTGAATCTTAATTACTTACAGTATATGTGCTGCTGGGTAGCTTGTCCCATAATAACACATTGTCATTTATCAGTTACGTTTTGAATCAATAATCTAAATCAGCAAAGTAACTAGTAACTGAAGCTAAATCATAGTAGTGGAGTGAAAGTACAATATTTGAATTCCAGTGTAATGTAATAACAATGTAATAACAACATGGAAATGCACCTCACATTTTTACTTCTATCCCTTCTATCTTCTGCTGTTTGCTCTCTCTCTCTCTCTCTCTCTCTCTCTCTCTCTCTCTCTCTTCCCCCCCCCCCCCCTCCCCCCTTCTCTCCCAGCCCCTGAGATGCAGCCAGTCCCGGTAACACATACCGAATAGCTCCATTCTGTCCACGCGCGCGATGATCACTGTAGCGTTTCATGGAATTGGATGCCGCTGTTTGTTTGATATAGCATTTCCAAACCCATTCAACCGCGCGGCTCGCAATATCTCCATTTAATCGCAGAGCCAATACACATTGAGAACAGTATCTGAGAGCAGACCCTTGAGCTCAGAAGAAGGAATTAATTCACCCTTACAATGCGTGTGGAGTGAATGAATTCCTTCTTTGAGCTCCACCTGACACTCTTTTCCAAAGTCATTTCACAATCAGAGGCTCTGCTACAAGGGTTCCAGTGTTTTGTCTCAAGGACACTGGTCGAGGACAAGTGGCTGTCGAAAGGGATTCAAATGCTTAGATATTTCCGGAACAGCACTATTCCTTTGACAACATAATATCACGGTATAAAAATAAAAGTGGCAGACTATAAGTTTAAGCCTGCTGCTTCGTCGGCAGAGGTGTAAAGTAACTAAGTACTTTTACTTAAGAACTGTACTTAAGTACAATTTTGAGGTATCTGTACTTTACTTGAGTATTTCCAATTTCCGATACTTTTACTTCTACTCCACTACATCTCGGATACAAATATTGTGCTTTTACTCCACTACAATTATTTGAAAACTTTAGTTACTAGTTACTTTACAGATATACATTATAATATTATAAAACATAAATAAACTACTTTTGCATTATTTTATACCGTGGCTATTTTCAAACATTTTGTACTTTTATTTTTGGTACTTTAAGTACATTTTGATGCCGATACTTTTGTACTTTTACTCAAGTGCATTTTGAATTCCAGACTTTTACTAGTAACGGAGTATTTCTACATTGCAGTTTTGATACTTTTACTTGATGAGCAGCGGGGGAAGATTTAACAAGGACTGTTGAAATACCATATGCTGCTGATACTAAAAATATGAAAGCGCCCTGCATGTCAAACAATGGATGAACGGAAATGTCATGGTGAATTGTGATCACCTTCACTAAAACTCGATGCTACAAAGTTCAAATTACTTCTTGCTCAAACTTTAACTCGGTTAAGATCACAGCATTTACAAAAGCTTACTATCAGTTTACTATGCAAAGGATGTTGAGGTTTCAATGGAGACAGCACTCCACAAAATGTGAAGAGAGATAGGAAATGTGCCATATCTGCCAATAACCTACTATGGTGCATTGCTTTCCAGTGCTTCAACAACCATTGGGGGAATTTTCTTCTCCTGCAAAGTTCCATATTTGACCAAAGAAAGACAGCAAACAGTTCACCAGGGATATTTCTTTTTTAACTTTTGACCACAGTTTTATTGGCCACATTTATCCAGCTCACTTTATACAATCTGTCTCCATACTCGACTTCTTAGCAGCATTCTTATCAATCAGATAATTCCTCCTCCTTCTTTTGGCCTTTCTGGCTGTTAGCGCGGTGTGCTGTCCTGACCGTGACATATTGTAGCTCTTCATTCGTCTTCATTGCACTTCCATGCACCACACCGTGACACAATCAGGAACGCCCCCGTCTCGCCTTTTGAGAGACCGTCGTTGGCGATGGCTTGGACAGTGGAGGGCCAATGTTTGTCTTCCTGTATGGATGATCTGTTATCTTCCCGGCCAGTATCTGATGTCCCGCATGCCTGTAAATCAGGATGGATTGCTGCTGTTTTACTTTATACGCTCTCATGAGTGCTGGTGAGGGAAAAATCGACCAAAACAAAAGCGCAGTTTTGTTCTTGAGAGGCCCTGAGTGATGCGAACATTACTGTACATCAGGGGTTTTCAAACTCTTTCGAGTCATAAAAATACTGTAAATAACCCTTCAAAATAGCCAATCTACAAGCATACACTGTGTCACAACGTGTTGTTTTGGGTGAAGAGAGTTGAGGTAAATGGAAAAAGAAGTCATCAAGTACAGTGCAAATCAGGTGTGTTTTTTAAGGATAGTCTAAGTGGTTAAACTGAAGTGATATTGATGCAGCCCAAATATTATCAAATTATTCTGAGGCACCCCTGGACTGGCATCACGGCACCCTAGGGTGCCATGGCACCAACTTTGAGAAACCCTGCTGTACATCACTGTAACGCGACAGGCCTTGTTTTGCCCGATGCAACTGGCCTCATCATGGGAGGGAGGCTGTGCTGGCAAAGGGCCGCCTTGATCACCACAAAATGCTTCTCGGCAGACGTCTGTTGTGGAGGCGCACGTTGTGTTTTGCATGCGGGGATGAAGCCTCGCCGGTAATCAAGAAGAACAAACTTAACCAAGCCTTTAATTGTTGTTTGTGTAACTGTCGGTTCCCGTTTAAATTCCCTCGCGGGATCCAATGCAATGGAGGGGCATGTGTAAACGGCACAATATAAGGGCTTTTATACCCACCCGAAATGACGTCGTAGATTCTTATTAGGAGGTAATTGAGACATCATCCGGTTGGTTGAACTTGCTGCAACCTTGGGGTATTGCCCCTTCAAGCTGTCTTTGAGGTCTGAGCCACTGTTGCTAAACAATCTCTACATAGAGCCCGACCGATGCCAGACTTTTTGGGTCTGATGCTGATCCTGGTTTTGGAGAGTCCTATAGGCCTTTATACATACCTTTATTACATTCACCCATTGACACACACACACACACACACACACACACACACACACACACACACACACACACACACACACACACACACACGCACGCACACACACACACACACACACACACACACACACACACACACACACACACACACACACACAAACACAAACTCATAAACTGATGGTGGAGGAAACCATGCAAGGCACCAACCTGCTCACCGGGAGCAACTAGGGGTTCAGAGTCTTGCTCAAGGACTCTTCGACACTAACTCAAAACATTCTAATCAATTTGAAAAATTTACATTTGTTTAAAGTTTCTAATTTGAGAATAATTATTTAACTTAACTCATTCCCTGCCAGGCCCGATAGTCCCGAGATTATTCCAATGTCTTTCCCCGCCAGGCCCGAATTTAAAAAAAAAAAAAAAAAAGATTTTTTTTTTTCAAAAATTTATTTTTTCAAAAAAAAATTTTGACCCCCAAAAATGGAGTAGGCATGATAGCAATCACGAAATTGCATGTTTAACCCCCATAGCAACCCCATCTTTCAAGCATGGCAGCCATTTTGGCAGCCATCTTTGTTAAACATAGTGGCTGTTATCTCATGAATGCCTGAACGGATTTCCATTCGGATTTTTTTGTTTGAAAGCTGTGAGCAATATGGACACACGTGGTGCATTATCTAGGCATGGGTGTGCATGATCCGTGCACACCCAATTACATGGAAGTCTATGGAGACGAATGGCAGGTGGGAGTACGGAG
This sequence comes from Nannobrachium achirus, assembly GCF_963921795.1. Lineage (NCBI taxonomy): Eukaryota > Metazoa > Chordata > Actinopteri > Myctophiformes > Myctophidae > Nannobrachium > Nannobrachium achirus. The sequence goes on from NC_137830.1 coordinate 21,476,421, forward strand.
GTATGTTAAAATGGCGGTCAATGTGTTAAGAGCGAAAGAAATACTAAAAACATAAACACTGTTATTTTTTGAGTATTTAAACTAAATAAACACATCGGCTGCATATATTTGCAGATACCAAAACAATTATGGATGATCGGCCAGACCAATATATCGTCCGGGCTCTACTCTCTAATAAATGGTAAATGGTGTATTTATATAGCGCTTTTCATCTAAAGCGCTTTACATACTGTAGATTGTGCATTACATTCACCAGTTCACACACACATTCATACACTGATGGTTCAGAGTCTTGCTCAAGGACACTTCGACACTAACTGTGGGGGAGCCCAGGATCGAACTGGGAATCTCACGGTTGCCCCCGGCAGCTCGGCCACTCTACCTAACCTGAGCCACCACTAGTGGATCTGCCTGGTGTCTAACAGCAGACGAATGTGGTCGTGTCTGGGCAACTCCCGGGTGTCTGTGTGTTTGTAAACTGTGTAGATGTGAAAACAGGGCCTCACTGAAAAAGGACACGCAAGCTCAGCGACCTCCCTGGACGCACAAAGGTTAAAGTGATAAAGCAGCCATTTCTGTCCTTTCGAGTCTTGCATCATTACACCATTATCATTATGCTGCTTCCCATCGGAATTAAGAACTGACACTTTATCTCAGGGTAAGCTTTGAACTGAATAATATGTGACCATCAGATTCCGGCTCCAATGAAATCAGACCTCAATTAGTTCACCATGAAAACCTCTTGACTGATGCATCCATGGGGAAAATATAACTATAAATACAACCCAAAATCTTAAGAGTTATCCTCCAAATTGCGATGTACAATATGTGCATTTTTGATCTATCTATCTATCTATCTATCTATCTATCTATCTATCTACATACAGAACCTACCTACCAACCTGCATACCTATCTGCAGTATACCTACCTACAGTACCTACCTACATACCTATCTATCTGTCTGTCTGTCTGATCAAGAAATAGACACACAACACAGTAGTATATACAGACCTTGCCCACAACAGCCCCAAACCCCCCCCCCCCCCTCTCTCTCTCTCTCTCAGTCCCTCCCTCCCTCTCTCTCGCACACACACACACAGTACCACCATCATCTCATTCCGATGGACACGCATAGACACACGTGTCTACATGTATCGCTTCACACGTCAACGTGCCGAGAGAGGCCCCCCTCCCTGAGGCGAGCCGGCAGGCTGTCTCTGCCCACCCACCCCTCCAAACCCATTCCATTATTTATGTGTTTAATCTCTCATGGCGCACAGCGCTTGGCCTCGCGGTGCCAGGTGTGGCCCGCGGAACAAACTCCTCTGTTTGTCACTGCAAAGTGCGTTTCGGTGGCGCAAGCGTTTATTGATCCGGCCGGATGGGGGTGGTGACTCTGCTGTCATAGTTAAAGTTATGGGGGTGTCAGTCAACGTCAGGGTCGGCGAGCGTAATGTAACGATCCACAAGCAGTGAATGGATTTGACGTTCAGAGATGCATGGCGAGAGAAGGGGGCCGGGCACTTCATGAGGAACGTGCCGGAGGAACACACGAAAAAAAAAGAAAATAAAAACTGCCTGCGAAATGGTCAACGTCAAAGCAGCCGCGGCCCATATACAGTATGTAGGCCTACAACCCCCACACCGGCAGTGCCTGACACACGGCTGCACTAGTCGACGTGCCTTCAAGAAAAAGAGCATGGCGAGCGAGCTCTGGAGATTGGCTATTCAGGTGACATATCTCGCATGCAGCGCGCAACAGCGCTGAGTTACACCTACAACGCACTTCTCTGCCATTCCTGAGTTGTTGTAATATGAAAACTCCCTTAACAAAGATTTTTTGAGGAAAATTATATTTCAGGCATCTGACGAGTTCCCCGAGTTCAGGAGACGAGAACAGGTGCGCTTCCTCTGATTGCTGCCACTGATTTGGGCAGTGGGTGCTTAGCTCTAGGTACAACTGAGTTCAAGTATCCACATGAGTGGAAAAAAGCAGCACACCAGAATGAACATACAAGACGGGCTCAGATATGAAGTTCCATTTTATTCTGAATGCTCCCCGAGTTATTCCCAATGATCCACACTGCCACAGACGAGTTTGACGTGTTGTTTATTTTTTATGCTGGATGGCGCTGTTCGCTAGCGTATGAGTCGGTCGCCAATTATTTCCGGGGTAACGGGAAGGTCACCTGTGACCTGACACGTTGATGACTTAGGGCCGATTGATACTCCACTTTTAGAGGCGAATTTGTTTCGGTTCTGCTCTGTCCAAACTACAATGATTTCATTCAGATGTCTTTGGGTAACTTCATTAATTCGGTTGTTGAGATTTTGACTCCCCGAACTGAACCGAAATAAATTCGGCTAAAAGTGGAGTATGAATTGGCCCATAATCTGAACAAAAACAGCTTGCACTTTTCTTTTGGAAATGGCACGAGTGGTTCCAGCCCTTTTTAGTGTAATGGCCTATCTCAAGAACATAACATAACATTTGACTTGGTCAATTATTTGGCCAAGTTATTTAATCATATACCGGTAACTTCTTCTACAGACAGTGTTATTTTGATGTCAATAGTCATATATTGTTATATAAACGTTTTGGATGAAATGATTAAGACATAACATATAACGTAGTTCGTAATTGCTGAAGTTACCACACACTGGCTGATTACTGCAGCCCACACCCCCTCCGTTATCTCCATCAGTCACAAGACAGTCACAGACACAAATCAGTCTTCACTTCTCCTCTCCGCTCCTTTCCCGTCCTCTCCCATTCATATGGCCCTCGCTGTGTCGCTCCCAGTGGTGTAAAGTAACCACATATATTTACTTAATTACTGTACTTACAATGTTGAGGTATGTGTACTTTACTTGAGTAGTTCCAATTTCCAATACTTTTACTTCTACTCCACTACATCACAGTGTCACGGTTCGGTGTTGTGGTGGTGAGGACCCAAATGCAGAACTCAACTCAAAACTCAAAGTATTGCAGGAAACCAAGGAGTGAAGTTTATAAGACTTTACTGAACTAAAACTTAAACGGTTAACAGAAGCACACAGGTTTCATACACAACAGACTCAAAACATACAGGGAACCAGAAGAACAGACAGCAAACAATGAACCAGCACAGAGAGCAGATACAGGCAGGATTAAATAGTCTTTGACCAGCTAGGCAGTCTTTAGGCCAACAGCTCACAGCTGTGAAGTCGGGAGGAGCTCAGATTTTCAATCTCGGTTTAGGCAGGGGAGGGGGCGAGCACGAAAAGGTGAAGTGGGGAAAAGGCTCTGGAAGTGCCACCGTGTGGCACAGATCATGACGCACAGAGGCAAATGTTGTGCTTTAATTCCACTTATTTGAGAACTTTAGTTACTAGTTACTTTAGAGATTGTGATTATTATTACAAAACATACATTAATCACTTTAGCCCATATATTGCTCAGCCATTTGAAAATAGCAGATCTACAAGCTCACAATGTGTCGCATGTAGATCGTCTATTTTCAAAAGATGTGTTGCATTTTGAACTTGTGAAATGGGAAATTCTGCACAATGAGAACTTTTACTTTTGGTACTTTAAATACATTTAGATACCAATACTTTTGTACTTACTCAAGTACATTTTTAATTCAGAACTTTTACTTGTAAATTGAGTATTTCTACATTGCAGTATTGATACTTTTACCTAAGTAAGAAACGTGAGTACTTTTTAAACCCACTGGCGGCTCCACCCCCCCTGCCTGTCCATGATAACAGTCATTATCGCCCTCACACGGAGGCGCGCCACCCACTAAGATAGAGACTGCCAAGACGCACAAACTACCGAGAGGTCACGCGGGAGGGGCGCTTGAAGGAGGGGAGATGAAGATGGAGGATTGGAGCATGATATGGTGGTGGTGGAATGCGGCGCACTCTTGTTAGTGCAAGAGTGGGCCTCGCTTCACACCACAGTTCACAGCACATCGTCGCTGACGGTCGTGGAAACCTTGTATGTCCAAAAGTGTTACTTTTCAGCAAATGGAGGGGAAGGAAAGAACCTGTGTGTTCCAATAGATCCAAAGTAGTTATTATTTAGTCACAAGCCCTTGCAGCGCTTTTTGAACTTAGATTGTCTATTTTTGCAAATTTGGTACGACGCTAATCGTGTATAACGAGGTAGGGCGTTCATTTATGGGGGGAAAAAATACACTTTAAAAGTTGAAATACGGAGACACCGTTGTTTCCTGTTGAGATTGGCTGATTTCACCCAGGTTTTTTCCTCTCACTCATATCACTTTGTCAGGCTGACCTCACTCAGCAACGAAATGAACAAATATGAAAATAAAACAATCCACAGGAGGCAAGCAGTGATCGCCCCATGATGTGCACTGCAATGTAGTTTCAAATGCACCGCTTTTTTGAGAGTAAAAAAGAAAAAAAGACCTGTGTGACATGTGTGATCTTGGCAGGTTGCCCCAGGAAATGTGCCAATCTCAACAGGATTGAGAAACGGTACAAGGTTTCTGCAGACAGCAACGATATCCACACTCTCAGCCACTCAAATAGCCTGTGGAAAAATCCAAACCATCCATGCTCCTCTTCTTGAAGGAGCCACACGTTTGGTACTGAGAATTGAGAAGTCGTGTTCAGCATTTGTAAGCCTAAGAAGAGTTGGCCGTTGATGTTTATAGACATCCTGCACAATCGGTTATATATTTATTGACACTAAATAAATAATCTGTGGGTTTGAATTTTGGACAGTTTCAGTGGAAACACGACTTTATGGTTTGGCCTGCCTACGCTTCTGCAAAAATAAAGAGTTGCCTGAGGCTAAATGTATAGGTGCAAGTGCACAATGGTGTAGAGTATTACTGTAGAAAGAAACTCATTAACTGTCACTGTAGCAAGAAATGAAGGAAAGAAGGAGAACAAAGGTGACATCGGCAACTACATGACACTTGACTATCATTATTAGCAAATAGTGATGAAATTAGAATCAAATCAAATGAAGCCTTTTTATGTTTTTACAATCCAAGAACTATGCAAGGCTGACGTGAGTGGGTGTCATGCTTGCAGGTTCCACGCCAAGCTATTAGATATGATTTACAGCTCGCTGTGAAATGAACGATGACCTCGCTCGTTAAATTGGGACAAAATGGTAAAAGGTTCATTTATATAGCGCCTTTATCCAAGGCGCTTTACAGAGATTGTGCATTACATTTACCCATTCACACACACATTCATACATTGATGGCGGAGGAAACAATGCAAGGTACGCTCACCGGTAGCAACTAGGGGTTCAGAGAGTTGCTCAAGGACTCTTCGACACCAACTCTGGGGGAGCCCGGGATCGAACTGGGAACCCTTCGGGAACCCTAATGGATTGCATTTTTATAGCGCTTTTCTAAGCAAGTTGCGAACTCAAAGCGCTTACAATGTTCCATTCATTCATACATTGGGAGGTGAAGCGGCGAACAGTCAACGCCAGCGTCCTCACTTCCCACATTCACACACCAATGGTGGCAACTGACAAGCTAACACCATTGAAGGCAACGCAGGGTTCAGTGTCTTGCCCAAGGACACTTCGACATGTAGACAGGAGTAGCCGGGAGGTGAACCGCCGAGCCCGGGATCGAACGGGGAACCCTTCGGGAACCCTAATGGATTGCATTTTTATAGCGCTTTTCTAAGCAAGTTGCGAACTCAAAGCGCTTACAATGTTCCATTCATTCATACATTGGGAGGTGAAGCGGCGAACAGTCAACGCCAGCGTCCTCACTTCCCACATTCACACACCAATGGTGGCAACTGACAAGCTAACACCATTGGAGGCAACGCAGGGTTCAGTGTCTTGCCCAAGGACACTTCGACATGTAGACAGGAGTAGCCGGGAGGTGAACCGCCGACCCACGGACCGTTGGCCACCCCGCTCTACTTCCTGAGCCACAGCCGCCCCCAACCCTCCATGTTCTAAGACGGCAACTCTACTCCTGACCCACTGCCGCCCCAAGTGACTGCTGCTGTTGAATTAACGCGCTGGGGTTCAGTGAGTTTGCGGCTGTACCTGCCAATGACAAGACCAGCATTTTTTTCTGCTATTTTTTGCTACTATTCCAGTGTGCTAAACTTCAAGACGGAGAAAGGCTGAAGTTTCCTGTAATCCCTGCTAATGATGTCATCAGCAGCCACATTTGGAAGCTATTCACAGCCTCGAAGACACAGATGGCTCATTTCCATTGCTTAGTGCCAGGGTGTGCTGGGCCATGTACTGTGTACGGCGTAAGCATGGCGGAGCCTTTTACAGCCATTCTTTCAATCCAATCCAATCATCAGAGTGAACAGGGCTGTTCAGGGGCATGGGCATGTTCATGGCTGCGGTGTTGCTATAGTAACTTAATGTTGCAGGCTGGTATTATTTGTGTGTAATGCTTGCTGGCTAAAGGATCATTTGTACGTGTCAAGTCAAACTTGTGTATTTTGTAAGAAATAAAGAAGTATACATTTGCGTTTATAGTATATATTTATTTTACGTTTATGGCTAGTTTAATATCTTCCTTGACTGACAGCTGTCCAGTGTCCAATCATTGGCAAGCGTAATGTTACCCCGTCTCCGAGACGCCGAGTCTGACACTCTCTGCCTTCTGTTATTTTTTATTTTTTTCTTGGGGGGGGGGGGGGGGCACGTCCGATTCTCCTGACTGTGTCTGACATCCCTGCCGTTTACAGCCAGATGTTTAACATTGTTTCAGCTATAGGCTATTTGTGCTAATAACTCAGACGAAAGGACATTTGAGCAAAGCAACGGTCGATAGGTTCGAACACTAAGGGCATCAATAAACGCTGATATCCAATGCACTCCTCGGTTCATACTACGCTTTAGTGAGAATTCATTGAGGATCAATGAGGTGAAAAAGTCTCAAGTCTTCATGTTTTTTTTTCTTCCATCTCATCTATTGATCCTTCAATGTACCTATGCTTCTTTGTGGAGCCGTGGAGCGGCATCCACTTTCAACATTAGGTGTTGCATCATATCAAACAGGGTTAGGTTGGGTTGGGGACACTGTGACAAAGTCATGAACGTAGAGAACTCCCGCCGGGAGTTGGCAACTGTTGAAAACGTAAGAAGGACACGATAAAATAAAGCATAATAAAATGATCGTCAGCCTAGGTAATTTTTCACGCACATGCATGCACGAACACACACGCACGCACGCACGCACGCACGCACGCAGACAGACAGACAGACAGACAGACAGACAGACAGACAGACAGACAGACAGACAGAGACACACACACACACACACACACGAACATTTTGCTCAATGCAATTAGGCGCTATCAAGTCTATTCAGTACCTAAAAGACCTTCAGGTCTGCACAATGGGCCTTTTGGACTCAAAGATGGAGGCATGTCATAGAGGGGATGAGATAGGAACCGGAGCAATGAAAAGACCATGGAGGGTTGAAGGAGCTGTGGGAGTGCTCCCTCTTTGTTCAGAAGATAGGAAGGGAGCTGGAGAGAGTGCGCACGTGTTCCTCTCTGAGGAGGAGGCATTGTTTACGGCACGACGCTGAGCACGCGCACAGCCACTGAGATGTTCATAAATCATACTCCATCGCCCATTGCCCCCCCCCCTCCCTCTCTCTCTCTCTCTCTCTCTCTCGTAATTCTTCTCTCCGTGGAAGCGAGGCATGCTGGGAAGAGAGTAGGCGAACATAGGTGATCTATAAGCTCACAATGCATCACAATGCAACGGTTAGTCTTTCTCATCACTCTCTCCACCTGTTGGTGGAGGACTTTGGTCCCAATATAAAGGGTTGGGTTATTATTTCATTTATGGATAATCTGTCAAATGACTCTTTAAAAAAAAATCATTAGTGGGGATATGGAGAATCAAATAGCAAACCCATTTTTTATCATCAGTGGGGATATGGAGAATCTATCAAATAGCAAGCCAATTATCTTTCATCATCAGTGGGGATATTGGTTTGATACCTTTTCTTTTCAATCCGCGGTCCCCAGATAAATCCTTGATAGTATATAGGAACCTCCTCGAGGACCCCTGGGGGTTGTCCCCACGTTGAAAACCAGTGGTCTAAACTAGTTTAGGAAAAGGACGAAAGAAGAAGAGGAGAAATGCATTGCAGCTTCGTTATTAGTTTTGCCTCTTTTTGGCTTCTTCAATCAGATTTTCTTTCTTTGTCAGTCTTGGTCCTTTACTGCACTTTGGTCGACCTTTGGTCATTGTAAAAGTGCTTTATGAATGAAGTTTGAGTTGACTAAAGTGCATGTGATATCTTTATTATAATAATAGCATAGCAAATATGTGAAATAGGCTAGTTTAACTTTGTTAGCCTATATGTAGCTAACTTACTTGCTTTTACACATAATGTAATCTGTCCAGCTATAGCTTACGCAACACTGGATATAATTGGAGACAGTTTCATCATTATAATGTGTAGCCTGAGGCGAATGGTGTGACAAGGGTGTTCACCCAGAACGTCACTAATTTGAGTGACCTCATGACCGTTCTTCTGTGCCAACCGTCAAAATGTCAGCTCTGCACAGAGGAGATCTCATAATCTAAGATGCAAATTTTGTGGGTTACCGTTAGGTGTATAGGAGCAGCACAGCCTCTAGCAGGGCTTTAAGACTTATACCTGTCTTACACCTCACTCTCTCTGTCTTTGTCTTTCTCTCTCATGTGCACACGCATGCACACACAATTTTTGCGTGGAGATTAGGGCCGTCTGAAGCGCTATCCGCACGCTCACCCTTGTCTTGCCCGTACAAGCCGACCTTAGATAAACATTAAAATATGCATTTATACATTTGTTTAGAGTTCCAACGCTCTGCAAAAGCTTGTACAGTACCAAAGGTTATATGACCGAACACTACTTTGCTACTTTGTTGTACAGAATGTTAACTCTTATACCGCTTTGGACGTTCCTGTTCGCCCCAATTCCCAAGAGACCTCCGCGCCAATACGGCGCTCGTTCGCGTTCGTTCGTTCGTTCATTTACCTTGTTGAAGCTGATGAGGGGTCGCGCCGCCGTGTACTGTAAACACATTTTCCGCGGTGATGGTGTAAAAAATCCATTATGCGTTAACATCAACGGAGACCAATTCACTTCCTTGTTGATTTCTCTGGCTGTGAGGCTCTGTGGCCAGTGACTGGTCTGAATGCACGTAACAGGCAAATCACATTCATTCTCAGCATGACGCCGCCCTCTGCTGCCTGGCAGACCAAAGTGCACTATTGCACAATAAAAAAAAAAAATAAAAAAAAAAAATGTCTATCTATCTACTATAACGTCGCAAAGGTAAGCCGCTTTTTGATGGCACCAGACCCAATAAATAAATAAATAATCTGGCAGTAGGAGAGTTAATGTCAATAATGATGTTATTCATAGACCTGTCAAATTTTAATCTGTGCAGAAAGGAATTATTTACTTCCAAGGAACCTACACAATAATGTTAAAGGATAAAGATAAAGGAATATAACCTAAGAAGGCAGGAAGACTTAAAGCAGCCTTTTGTCCGCACTACTCAAAAAATGTGCATTTCCACCTGCGGGGTTACTCTGTGGAATGAAGTTCAGGAATAGATAAAACAAAGCAATATGCCACAGTTTAAACATCAATATAAGAAAAGTACAGAAATGATGAGGGAAATTGAAATTGTTGATAGTGATGAAAAGGTTTGAGAGGGTACTGAATGGTGAAGTTGTGTGGAAGTATTATACTGTATGTGTCAATTTCTTTCTTTTTTCTTTTTAATATATTTTTTCTCACAAGATTTTGTGTTAATATAAAACTGTTATGAAGGAGTATAGGATATTATAAGAGCTTCATGTTTTTTGTATGGTGTTTGAAACAAACAAACATACAAACAGAAAGAAAGAAAGAAAGAAAGAAAGAAAGAAAGAAAGAGAATGTGAAGCGCATTGACTTTACACCTGCATGAAATGTGCTATACAAATACATGACAATAGAATTTCACCCACTCCTTTTCACCTCTGGCGTTAACATGACAATGAACTTGGCGTTGAACCTGAATTTGAAGTGTTTGCGGTGCCATTTAAAACAAAAAAAAGGACAATTGGTCCTGACTAAGTTACCACCATAACCCCAGCCTCACAGCAACCTAACATGGTTTTCACAATAATGGGCTGTCGGGTTAATCACAGCTCCTGTTGCTGCTTTGTGTGGTTTGATTTAATGTAGGGTAAAGTTCAACAAAATTGATACAAAAACACTATTTTTTTTAATTTAAATGTTCTGCCATATATTCATATTACCATGTAATATAAATGCTTACAATTAATGCAAGCCCTGCATAAATTAAATGAAGTTTATTCAAAAAGGAAATACAATATTGTGTGGGGCTGTGTCTGTAGTTGTGTGTATACTGTACCACTTGGAAGAGTGAGTGTTTACCAAGGTCAGCAGCACCTCATCAATACCGTGTGTGCTCCCTTCTCCTGTTTGATTGACATGAAGGTCAAGCAGTTTTGGTTTGGTTTAAAGAGATATTCCACCACGCCTCAAGCCGAAATCAGGCTGATCCAGTGCGTTTCAGGAGCCATATAACTGAATAAAGGAGGCACGTGGAGCAACTAAAACAATTGGTGCCTTTTATTTTTGATAACAGGGTGCAAAGCCACAGGAAAAACAACAACAACGTATTGATGTCATGTATACATTACAGTACATCTTCATCAGATCATCTAGCTTTCAGTTTTGGTTTGGTATTTGATTCTCAGACTTATTTGACGTGATATGCTCGGTTTTTCATATTATTTAAGGTATACAATGACATTGTCATTGTATATCAGCTGCTATTTTCATATTCTGGATATGTTTTCCACTTGCACAAGAAGAATTTCTATCTTCCGTGGTGCAATCTATCCATAGCTAATTTTTAATTACACACCTTAAATTGGACTTTACATATTTGTTTTTGCATAATGTGTTATTTGTCCTGTTCTGTGTCCCTTCCCTCTACAGTGCATGCTCTCTCTCCCCTATTATAATACATTCTATAATTGCAATGTTGAGAGCTCACAGAAAAATAATTTTGGTGACAATGAAGTTGCTTGTAATAGAACATAATGACTGCAACTGGTGGATGTCTGGACCGGCCACTATCTACACTGACATGGCTGGTCAGGGCTCACATAGCAACATATAACTGACAACGGTGGTGTTAAGTAACCAGCATATTTACTTAAGTACTGTACTGAAATACAATTTTTAGGTATTTGTACTTTACTTGAGCATTTCCAATTTCCAATACTTTTACTTCTACTCCTTCGCTACTGAGTACATGTACTCAGTTACTGTTCAACGCTGCTGCTGGCTGCCAGGCGATGCCTCTTCCCTGTCAGTCTAATAAAGTTAATGGACTCCTCCGCCCGCCCTCAACGAGTTCATCAGGTGGCTTCATTTCGCGCTGACATTTTAAACTCTCCATATTTATGCAAATGGATGCAATTCGAGGCGAGGTACAATCTGGCAGAGTGAAAAGTGGGGTCACAAAACCTCCAGCTAACTGGACCAGACTGGTTTTTATCACCATAAAAGAAACAAGATAACAAGAATGATTCATATTATGCTAGCTTGTGCCAAAAACCCTGGATCCCTTGCATCTTACTAAACATTAAAACAAATATATACAATTCAAGCATTACATTAAGATGCTTTTCACATCTAAAGTTGACTTAAAGGTCCAGAGCAATAACCCAATTATTAAATTATTAGTTCATTAGAAACTCGGGTCAGGATTATATTAGATAAGAATTAATAGATTAATAAGAATGAAAAATGCTGTCTCTGAAACAGTATTCAAAGGTGTTATTTAACATTGCAGTTATTATTAGAAGCCTAGTAGTTGTAATATATTTTTTGTGTATGTTTATATTTAGATGTTGGATTGTTTGTGCCTGTAAGAGTGCATGAATGTGGCCCTTTTCCTGCTATTCTTAAGTTATTTTCCCTTGCTTTAGTTTGTGTGAAAAAAACTATTGAAGGTGTTCATTTAAATGCTAGCGTGTTTGTGTTTACTGTAATTTAGCATGTGTTGCACTAAATTATGTGACCAGAGGTCTTACCTAGTTATGATTTAGTCACAAGCTATTTCTATATAATTTTCTTTGGTTAAATAGCCATAAGAAAAATCATTAAAAAAATATAAAACTGGCACACCTGCTGGACAGCAGATGCAGGACCAACAGTGGAATAGGCCTAGAAGTCTGCACACTGATTAATAAAAAGCTCCCAGTCAAGGCTTTATTATAGATTAAGGTTTCGACACAATTGGTATTATTCAGAAGAATTAAATATTCACAAAACCCACAGAATGAATCACATTCACTTTCATGTATGCAAACAAACAATAATAATACATAGTTAAAATATCTGCTCTACAAGCTTGTTGTGAGCTTCTATATCGATCAACTTTTTCTTCAACGGAAACTGCATCTCCTTTGATTACAATCAGTTCAGTTGTTGCCGGGGTGTGACGCGCCAGACTGCTGACAACAAGCAAACCAGGATCAAAGACCGCTAGCTCTCTAAACAGAGGTTACAATGATTGTTTATTCATTTAAAACAACCCTGTGCTAACTCAAACAATGAGTCATACCATGCTTTTATGTCTCCATGGTACAGCGAGGTCGCTCCATCGCAAATCTGGTTAAGAACTTGATGAGAAATATTGTGTTTTCAAGAAGGCTTATCGGGAGGTGTGCAATGCACCCACCAGTGGTGTAAAGTAAGTACGTACATTTACTTAAATACAACTTAAATTTTGAGGTATTTGTACTTTATTTGAATACTTCCAATTTCCAATACTTTTACTTCTACTCTACTACATCTTGGATCCAAATATTATTGAGTGTTTCTATATTGCAGTATTGATACTTTTTCTTAAAACAATTAAATGTGAGTACTGTTTCCACCACTAGCACCCTCTCATCTCTCTATCTTTCTCCCTCCTCCACTTCCTCTGACCTCTTTTCTCTCTGTCTCTCTGTCTCTCTATCGCTCTCTCTCTCTCTCTCTCTCTCTCTCTCTCTCTCTCTCTCTCTCTCTCTCTCTCTCTCTCTCTCAACTTATCTTCAATTTCCTCATTGCACAGCTTCATTTCTCTGCAGGATGGATCTGCTCTGCCTACCACCAGCCAGAGAATAAATCACGCCACGCAAAAGGCAAAAGCACGGCCATGAGAAAAAGGAGGGAAAAAAGTGCACCTTCGGCTGGCCGAATCGATAGCAAACAGAGCAATCCTGCTTCCAGATGATACCTGATGGTGTGCATTTCTATAGCACCTTTATCCAAAGCACTTCACAACAATGTGTTACATTCACCCATTCACACACCATTAAAACACCTACGGTGGATGGCATCCATGCAAAGGATCGATATGACATGCTTGCAGGGTTCGCAGTGTCTTGCTCAAGGACGGGAGTCTCTCTCCATTCCGACATGTCGCCACTCCGAAATTGACTTCTTATTGTCGGAGTGGCGACACTCCCATAGGGGTTAAGTTTAGGGTTAGAGTTAGAGATAGGGTTAGTGTCGGAATGGAGACATGTCGGAAAGGAGACATGTCGGAGTGGCGGGATGTAACCCTCAAGGACACCCTGGCCTGACATGAATCCATGAAGCTTCTGGTTCACCAAACGGCCTAGTGGTTCTCAACCTTTTCAGGCCGCGACCCCCAAAATAATAATATTTTAACTGGGGACCCCTCACCCTTACGAGCACTAAGAGTTGAGGAATTGCATTTTGTATAACACGGTTCTATTGTGAAAATAGCAGATCTACATGCACACAACGCCTCGCATTTTGCGAGGCGTTGTGTACATGTAGATCTGCTATTTTCGCAATGTCTGCCTCTAATATTTGACAATTTGGCTGATGTTTAATTTGTCATTTTAGACGTATTAAAAAGTCCTTAAATTGGGACCCCCCTGATCCACAGGTTGAGAGCCACTGCTCTCCTGAGCCGGAGGATCCGATGGTAGATTTAGAGAATCATGGGTAAAACCTCTTTATAAATAATAATGACAGTAATTAAAAAGTCTTTTGCAGAATCTTTTTTTTCTTTTTTTTTTCTCAGAATATACTTTATGGACAAATCTATATTGGCAAAGTCACATTTCATATACTGCCTTTCCTGCACGCGAGAGCAGAACCGGTCAAATAGAAAGCAGTAAAATAAAAATCTACCATTAGCTGCCTGAGGATGTTTACTCTCCATTTACGACGGCATCGCGCTGTGGAGTTTTGCAGGCCTACTTCAAACTCCACTCAGCCTTTTCTATTGAAATAGCCTTGTTGCAATAAATCCGTCAGGTATTATTTATTCATTCATTCTTTTTTTTTTCTTTTTTTTTTTATTGTTTCCATATTTTGTTGTGTTCGCAGTTGGGGTAATTTGGCTGCTTTCGTGCTCTTTGTTGTGTTTTATTTATTTATTTATTTCAGAGGGAAAAAGGAGAAGCATCAGGGAGAGGTACATGCACTGCAAAGATGAAAGCAAGACAAGTAGGCCTAGAGGATTTCAAATTGACCGGCTGCCTCGATGCTGTCAACTATTCTATATTTTTTCCTCTTTTTTTAATTTGAATTTTTCTCCATCATTTTGCTTTATGATAGCACCATCTAGGGTGACAGGACATAGAAAAAGGGGTCAGGCTCGCTCATCATGCAGGTAAAGCAAATAGAGTCCGCACACTGAAAAAAGACGTACTCCCAGTCAGTCATGTTTATTATAATGATCATAATGCAACCCTGCAAAGTTCTTGAGCTACATTCGACCCTTGGCATTGCGACCGGCAAGCCTTCAAACAGATGGTTCTGTTTGAAATTGACGCATCAGTGGTCCAACGAGTAAGGGGCGCACCGCAGAGAGCATACTGTATGTCCACAAGGCCATGGGTGGCCTATCCCAGGGCTGTGTAAGAGGTTAGAATGTGACATTGCAGGAATGATGTGTGGTATTGTGTCAACTGTACTAGGCATGATGTATATGTATTGATGGTGTTTTTAGATTAGGATTGTAGTAGCCTATTGGAGTGTAAAGCTGTCGGTCAATGATAGTGGTGGAATATAGCAATAGCAACTGTAATAAAGAGAGGTCCTCTGTTACCCTAACAACCCTTATTGACTATTTGCACAGCACGGACACTGTACCTGTTTGCACAGCGCATTGGCACTTTAATTGTAAATGCAACGTAGAGTGTAATGTTTAGTGACGTAGAGAAGTGCAATAGTATGTTGTTTTATTGTTGAGTTTGATTGAATGCGATAACTATTCATTATTGTTGTAGTTTGTAATAGTTCTGTAATATGTGTTTCATTCATTAAAAGCAAAACTCAGTTAAGACAACGGCAGTTATTACAAAAAGGAGTAGGCCTATATGACAAAACCATAGAGTTGTTTCTGTTCAGTCTCTGGTTCCGCTGGATTCTCACTCCACTGCAGCTGTGCAGCATATTTACATAAAAACTAGAGGACGGACGCCCCTGCCCCTACCTATTCATTTCAATGAAGCTGCATGCTCACCTAGTGCATGAAGCACCCTGACTTTTTTTCATCCACGGCACCCCTGAATTACATTGTTACTTTACAGCAGCTTACGCCATATTACTATATGTAAATATGTAAATCTTTCCCCCTAAGAGACAGCATGTCAAGAGGAAAACTTGTGCTTGCAGATCTGCTATTTTTGGTAGGAGGTTTGGTGGTCCGTCATATTAAGTACAGAGGGTGTATGTGGTTAAACTTAAGTAATATTGATCAATTTCAAAGTATTCTGCGGTACCCCTGGACTTGTGTCCTTTTTGCACCCACTTTGAGAAACCCTGATCTAAGCATTATCAGCTACATGATGCGACGTACAGTATTCCCAGTGATGGGATTGTTGATGCGACTGTACACTTCTACATGTTGCAGTAGTGGGACATTCCTGCTAATGTCCTCACTGTCTTACTCTTCTCCCTGCTGGGGTTACAATCACTCACTTGGTCTTCCTGGTAGATTTCAGCCCTCAGTGGTCCTGTTGTCCTGGAACGGTGGTGATGTATGCGTGTGGCCTTGGCAGCCGCCGGATGAAGCGTGACGGATGTTTGACTGGCTCCTCTACTCTCTTCTGATTAATCGGTGTTTAATCAGTGTTTAGCCACTAACAGCTGTGGACATCTCGCCTCTCATTTATTCAGCACAGACACCACCAGTCATGCCCTCACTTAACTTTCTGTCTCCTCCTGTCGTCTCCTCGGTCGCCTCCTTTCTTCTGCTCTCCTATCGGCCCGTTTTGTCTCTTGCTTTCACATGGTAACACAGGGCGAGCACTCCCTTTTCCTAATCTCTCTCGGATCTTTATCAGTGGTGGAAGAAGTACTTTCAGTAAATGTACAAAACGTTTTGGCATAAAAGATATACATAATATACGGTACCAAAATAAAAGTACTCACATATTTCACATCAAGAAATATGCAGGACACATGAGTCTTGCCCGCCTCAGCTGTAATCAGCTGTCAGTCAGATCCTTTTCCTATTCCTCATTCACAGATCTGCTGATCATTACATCACACTGTCATAATCCAATCAGAGCTCTCACTCAGTAAGCGAGGCTCCTCTAAATACGGCTTGCATTCACCATAGCTCTGCTTGTCTTTGATCCGAAGCCAGATCTGCTGCTACTCAGCTGCCTCCTCCACCTATTGATCAGAGTCTGGCATAGGCTCACATACTTGTGATCTTATGTCTGCTGATTCAAGCCAATATGTCAATGTATTGCTATTGTATCAATATTTTATCCCTATGGGTGGATACAATAGTATCTCCGAGCACGGAGCCCGAGCACGGAGCCCTTTAACGCCATGTTTTACTGTATTCCATTTGTTGCAATAAATGGTTAAATTTACTTTTACGTGAATGTTCCTGACTAAAATGCAAAGTAGCCTACCTGAATATAAATGTATTCAGTAACCTTCCACCCCGGTGGCGGATGCTTCACATTCATACCATCACATGCATTCCCTCTTGGGGAAGGGTCCAGTCCCAAAGCCTAGATAGACTTAAGTTATGTTATTATCTATTATCTGCCGTGAACCCTGACACTAAAATCTGGACGATAACACGCTCAAAACTGTTCAGCGACTTCTGCCATCAGACAGCATTGATGAAAACATGAAGAAAAGTGTTTTCTCACAAAGTTGTGTGTAAAAAAAAGAACTTTGCCTGAAGCATTACATATTATTTCTCCTCCGTTGCACAAAGTTATTAAACTAATTGTGTATGGGTGGTGCATCCGTGGTCTCTGAAATAGTGTGCATGTGCAAACTGCTGACTAGTGCCAAAACAGCACTTCCAGTTCCTCCTGAGAGCCATTGCATCAGGGGGTCAAGTTCACCCCCAGCCCATCCTCAAGCTGCTGTTCCTCCTTTGTGATATTGATAAAAAACAAACTAAACACACAACCTGCGTGAAACTATGCTGCCTTTTGAAGAACTCCTCTTTATAACAGGCTTTGAAACAGTCAAGATGAAAAACACACGTATATAGCACATACCACAAATGTTCTTTTGTTTTGTTGTGTTTTGCCTACAGCATGCAGGTTCCCATCGGAGCTCTTTCGAGATAGATTCCCCAATCCGCCCGCCCGCCCGCCCACCAACTGTCTCGAGATTGCAGCTAAAAAGCAGCAAAACTCAAGGAGCGATACAATATTCCGCTTGGGCTGTTTACACTCGCATCCGATCAGATACCCAGCTTTAACCCGGTCACAGCTGCCGTGGCTGCTTTCTCTGCGTTTATTTCTTTTTCCTTTCTTTTTTTTTTTCATGTTTCTTTGCCCTCCGGTGAGCCGAGCTCAACGGGGACGTGGGGCGGGCGGGTGGGGAGGATGCTCGCTCTGGAAGGTTTCGCCCGAAGATAAATTGGGTAACCTTCTTCTGTCATTAGCCATACCTTTTTCCGCCGGTGAGCATCGAGACAGCACGGGGGGAGGGAGGGAGGGGAGCGGGGGTGGTGTGGTGGTGGTGGTGGTGGTGGGGGAGGTGGTATTGGGGAAGGTGACGGGCGGAGGGAGGGAGGGAGGGAGATAGGGAGGGAGGAGGGTGGCCGGTGGGAGAGTTGGGAGACAGGAGTCAGCGGTAATTAGCCATGAAACAAAAGCCCAGCCTTGGCTCCCGCTACAGCCCAGAGTATTTTTTGCACACCTCGAAGCCACCTCTCGGCGGAGCGCGAGCTGAAAACTCGATAAGAGCCCCCAGCTGCTGCTGCTACCGCGAGGTGTCCAGCAGAGGTACACAGGAGACACTTACCAGGAGCACTGCCCAGGCACCGTCTGCCATCTATCAAGGCCCAGTGGTGGAAAAAGTATTCACATTTTTTACTTAAGTAAGAGCATCAATACTGCTACTGTATGTAGCAATACTCTGTTACAAGGAAGAGCCCGGAATTCAAAATTTAGTTTGAGTAAAAGCATAAAAGTATTGGTATCAAAATGTACGTACCAAAAGTAGAAAGTGCTCATTATGCAGAATGTCCTATTTCACTTTTCAGATATTTAAAAATTCTTTGAAAATTGCAGATCTACAAGCTCACAATTTGTGAGCTTGTAGATCGGCAATTTTCAAACGGCTGAACTGTATAGACTATAGGATCGAAGTGGTTAATGCTTGGTTTGTAATAATAATAAAAATCTACAAAGTAGCCAACTAAAGTTTAGAAAGAATCGTAGTGAAGTAAAAGTACAATATTTGCCTCTCAGATGTAGACGTAAAAGTACAGAAAATTGGAAATGCTCAAGTAAAGTACACATCTCAAAATTGTACTTAAGTACTGTACTCAAGTAAACATACTTACATTTACACCACTGATCAACTCCTCCCTCTCCCTCCCTCCCTCCCTCTCTCTCTGATAGCTACTCTGTCTGGCTGCAGCGTCATTTTTCTGTCTGGCCTCGTGTCGGACTGAAGCCCGTCTCCTCGGATGAACTGTCCTCATAAGACATAGTCGTTAGGGCCGGGCTCGGATGTTGACCTAGAATGGACGGCTTGTGAATGCTGATTACATTCCGGGCCGATAGCACACCCAGACTGGCATTCAATCGGAATACAGAACACGTTGATGACATTATATGGTGTACAGTTCCATAGACAGCATGGGCAGAGATGGGCACAAAATACAAAAGAGTTTTTGAAATACAAATTAAAAATACTATGTGAAATACTTACCAGGATACTGTCACCAGGATAGTATCGTGGTCACAGTATCCTGGTCAGTATTAGACCAAGTACTGACCACGTTTATTTTTATATATATATATATATATATATATATATATATATATATATATATACTTTTTTGTATTTTGTGACCATGTATAGGTTCTATGACCCAAACATCATCTGCTTGTGAGCCCTGTACAGATGATTGTGTATCTTTTTAATGTATGTCACATATAATAAATATACTGTATGTGTCACGGGACAGCCAGTGCCCTATAGAGACTAAAAGAGACAGTGTGCACACACACAACAAACTACTTCTAATTAATCATCGCTGGCCAGCTTGGAAGTGACTGTTGGGAGTGTTGTGGGTTTCATATTTGTATATTTGTATCTAAATGAATTCCTGAATATCTAGACATTGCAATTAGGGGTGTAACGATATAGTAACTGTATCGAAATATCGTTTTTAACTTAAAAAATTGAAGTATATCAAAATGAAAACAGCTAAAATCGAATCGTATCGTTTTATTTTGTATCGTATCGAATCGGCAGTGCAAAGAATCGATTGTATCGATACTACCTACTTGTGCATTGTATTTAGCATTTTTAAGAAGAAAAAATTAAAATGAGGGGTTTAATTACTTTCACTTTCCATATAGCTACACTGGTCTATCAATAAATGTGTGTAATCTCTGGGTTCACGTCTTTTGTCAATGTGCAGGTTTGTCAATATACCATGTCTCCATGTATTTGGCAGATAATCACTGTGTTTACTTATTTATATCCCTAATAATACATGTTTCCCTTAAAAACCTGCACTATCCACACCTTTCACACAGATTTAATTTCTTTGCTAAATAGTTACTATATCGATTTTAAATAATTAAATCGAATCGTATCCCATCACCATGAATGAACCAATATCGTCCATGTATCGTATCGTCAGCCATGTATCGTGATATGTATCGAATCGCTATTAAAATGTACCGTTACACCTCTAATTGCAATGCTTTTAAAGATTATCTGTTTATGAATCATTGGGGTGGTGGTAATCATGGGTGTGGTCACCTCACCTGTTCCTCTCTGCAGTACTGGTGATCCTCTTGATAGATTGGGGGAAGGTACCAAGTATTGGAGAGGGGTGTTTGTTCTATGTTTAAGAGCTCTTATTTTGTCTTATGTTATATTCTCATTTTGATGTGAAGCCTGAAATGTATATTGTATTTGAAATTAGTTTAGTAAATACGCCAACTCATGGGCCGTTGTTAGCCGTAGGGTGAGTTAAAGGGGTTACCAATTACAGAACAGTTTTCTTGGTATAGTCTTGCCTAGTAAAGGGAGGCTGGAGAGGCAGGTATTCAGTTGGACTTGGAGCATTGACTAGTAGATAACTGCCAGGTCCCTTGTGTAGGGGTGTCGCCTGTTTAAAAAGGTTTCTTAAGTTCCTAGTTTGTTTTCTTTAGCTGTCAAGTATTTCCTTTTCCGTATTTTTGTAAAGTCATATTTTGATTTGGTATTTAAAGGCCTTTACCTATTTGCACTGAAATGTTGGTGGAAGTTGTTTTTGTCTGTCATTCAATGTTATATGAGATACTTTAATGGTTTCCTGTTGAAATAAGCTTAGTCTTTTCATGGATCTCCTTTTAGCAGACCTTGTACCAGTGAACTGTACCGTCATGAAACTGTACATTTTCCTATGCAAACTTCTAATAAAGCCTTCAATCAATCAATCAATCAATCAAAATCAAATAAAACCCCATGTGCATCTTAGACTTTGTCAACGTTTTGGAGCCTTGGCCCTCGGGCAACGTTTACAATATGTAATATTGAGAGGATGTGGTATATCATGATTATATCATCATGGCTATGGGTGATGTTGGGGTATCCACGAAGCAGAGTGCCTGTATACAGCTGTGGTATAATTGTGCTAGTGTATTATTGTATTCATGATATGTTGCCAGCGATTAGCAAAAAGATTCACGCTCAGTTTTAGCCAAAATATTGGGGCCTATATTCTGGGACAGGCAGATTAGCTGTACACAAGTACAGTGCTTGAGTAAATGTACCTGGTTACTTTACACCACTGGTGACATCTACAGTATTTTAGTAATCTTGTTATTCCTTCTCACTTCTGTCCTTTGCCGTGTTGAACGCCACACTGACCTTTTATACATATTTGTTTTTCTGTGTTTGAAACAACGAGTTTAAAATGGCAAGAATTAATGACTGTTTAATCCTAACGGGCATGTGGAGAGACTGCTGGCATCGTCAGGCTGTTAGCTGTACCCCACGAGGACTTCAATGGCCCATTTCTATCCATTACACATTATTTCCAGATGCAGGTGCACATTAAGCAAGCGCGCCGCGGAGGAGGCAGGTGCTGAAAAATGCACTTAAACTCTGTGTGTGTGTGTGTGTGTGTGTGTGTGTGTGTGTGTGTGTGTGTGTGTGTGTGTGCGTGTGCGTGTGTGTGCGCGTGCGTGCGTGCGTGCGTGGGTGGGTGACAGATTGTGTGTGATCACGCGTTTCCATCTGTTGTGTATGATTTCTCAGCTGCACTTGACATCTAAGTGTGTGTGCACATCGTGTGTGTGTGTGTGTGTGTGTGTGTGTGTGTGATGGAGGTGGGGCAGGGCTCTATTTCCACCTCAGCGGGTCCTCTGTGTCGGGGACAGGGCCTGTGTTGACAGGCCCTTCATTAGAGCCTTTGTCCTGGTAGAGCTTTGTGCATAATTAATGCTTGCCGAGATTGATTACGCGGGGCGGCATGCAAAACACTGAAGACGACCGCGCGGCAAAAACGGGAGGATTGATGCGTCGCCCGTTTTCTCCCGCGCGCCGAAACCGCCTACTGTGCACCTTTTCCGCCGCCGCTCGATCGAAACCAGCCGATTAGAAAGTCACAATATTTACGGCGCGCGGCGACTCCGTTGCAGGTGGAACTGAGTGCTGTGCTTTGATTGCTTAATTTATTTGATGCTTCTTCTTTTTTTCTTTTGTTTGGTGTCTGTTTGGTGCACGGTCGTGGACCACGAGGGTCACTGCTGCAGTTGCTCGTGAATGGTGATCTTTATTGCAATTCACACAGGTGGGGCTCTGGGTGGGCACAGGCCATAAATCAATGCCATCGTTAATGATGCTGAAAGCACTGCGGAAATTAAGCCCCGTTCTGCTGGTTTGGCATCATGTTGATCCACTCGGCGTTCGTGCTCGACTATGGGCGTAGGCGTATTCACGAGTGTATTTGAATTTTGAATTTTAATTAGTATCGGATGGCCTCTTGAGATGCAGTGTCTCATTTTCGAGAGGGGTCCATATAGACACAAATACAAAATAACACACATACATACAAACAAAAGCAACATTGTGCTGACGCAACACACATACACTGCAAATACACGTGCAACTGGCACTCTCATCCTGTCCCACCCACACCCCCAGCACTCAGCTGAAAAGAAAAATTGGATACAATGACCGGGATAATAAATCAATTAAATCAGCATAATGCAATTGAAGCTGTTTTTTTAGTATACATGTTGTTTTTAAGATGAGAAAATAATAAAGATGTACTGAAGCAGTGGAAAGCAGTACATTGATCTCAGAAAAAGAGAACATCATCCCTGTTGGACCTGGATCTTTGTTTTGGAATGGCCTAGCTGTGTCTGGCTTCTTTGGCTTGTCTGGGAACAACAACAAAGGAATGTTGCATTACATCTGAGTGGATATGAAGATCTACATGGTGCCAAAAGCTCAAACTTTAGGTTGCCTGTTGAAAGCTGTTTACATGTGGGTATCCCTTTTTCTTGAGTCTTTGTGTTTAAAATTTCCAATATGAAATAGCAACTCAATAAAGGCTTTTTAAAACGTTCTTGTCATGAGATTGCTTTGTTTTTCATAATTTCTCCCTCTCCCTCTCTCTCGTGCGCTCTCTCTCTCTCTCTCTCTCTCTCTCTCTCTCTCTCTCTCTCTCTCTCTGTTTGGGTTATTGTTCTTTTTTTCTAGTTCTTTTTAACATTTGAAGTTCACCTGATCCCAGTGAAATTGTTTTATGAAGTTAGGCTGCAACCAAATCATCGATTCATACGGTACATGATACATTGGTGAGTTCTATATGGGCGGCACAAAACAAATCTAGAGAATTGTATACCCAATTAACTCATTAAGAGCCCCTGAAATTAACGGATTAAAATGTCCACGATGCCTCCCTCAGGCTGCATTCACTCCTGTTGTCTTATTTTGAAGGCCAGAAGTCCACAGCGTAAACACTTCCGGTCTGACGTCATCGCGTCCTTCACCGGAATCGATCATTGTTTACGTGGTGTCATGGCGGATCGGATCGATGCTTTTCAACATGTGTTTTATAAGCGAGCATCTATTGCCATCTTCGCTTCTAAAGTGTTGTTTTGAGATAATGGACATTAAAGATGAGATCCCCCGTCTGCCTCAATGTTATGGGATTACTATTTTGTGCTCGTGGATCCGTGATGATGATAAATCAGCGACGGAGATCGGCTCGGGTCCTTCCGCGATTGTACACGGTAGGATAACCGCCGTTACAGTAATATATTACTTTTCGCGAGATATCTCGGGAATGGCACTCGAGATACTCGAGTACATTTCGCGAGATATCTCGGGAATGGCACTAAATGGGTTAAGAGGCCTACAATGGGTGTCAGAGGTTTTATGACAGACAGTGTCAGCTTAGCAAATAAAAGCTATCGGAAATAAATGAAAAGTTACTCTGGAACATTTCCATATGGGGGAATTGAAAAAAGTACTTAAGACCGAGAAGTTTAATAAATCTGCAGGGAGGTTTTAATAGAGTTCGCTTCCAAACTGTCTGGACCAGCACAATTACATTATTTTCACTCACATACAGCATAAATGAACCATTTGTCAGACCAAAGGAATTCGTTTTTTGGGAACCACAAGACAAATTACGATTAAAAGCATTGGAAATAAGAAATTGGAAAGAAATTAATTATTGATTGTTTTTTTTTTGTTTTTTCATAGTGAGGTTATGAAAAGCTGAGAAATTCAGTATTTATCGTTGCTGGATTTTGCATTCCTTGTCTCTGCCCGACCCTGACCATACCCGAACCCAACCCGACATTAGGGTAGGGTAGGGCCTAAAATGTATGCTCAAAATATAAATTGTAATTGTTTTATTACATTTACTCTGTGATATAGAGTTCTCAAATTCTTCCCAAATCCGACCATACCTGACCCGACCAGACATTTTCGGTCCGTGTAGGGCCTAAAATTTATGTTTACTAGGCCGGGCAGGGCCTTGGGCCGGCCCCTTTAGGGCCCAGTTAGGGCCGGGCCTTCATTCATGCCGTTTGAGAACTCTATCTTGCACACATCCCTGAAGTATCAGGGATACTAATGTACGTACTTACTGCCCTTTATGCCAGCTGGCATGTGGGGCAGCAACAAAGGATCTCCACTCCTGTCTGTTCTGGGCCAGCGTAGAACCCCAGGTGTGATGCAGGGTCTCCATCTCTCCCTCCACTGTCCTACGCCAGGTGTGCTTGGGTCGGCCTCTTTTACGTTTGCCGTCTGGTCTCCAGTGAAGTGCAGTTTGGGTGATGTTGTCCTGCTCTCTACGGATTACATGTCCAATCCATTTCCACCGCCTTCTCATAAGGGTGGTAGCCAGCTGAAGATTGATTTGGGTAATTTGACTTTTAGACGTGTTGCCAGAGCAAACATCAGTGTGAGCTTCTATATCACAGAAGCTCCAGGCAATGTTTTAATAAAAAAACAAACTTTCTCAGAACTAATTGCAGTGCATGCCTTTTTATACAGGAGATCAAGTGGGCTCTGGTGGAATGCGATCTAATTGAAAGTGCAGGGAATGTTTGATCTTGTGCAATGTTTTCATTTAATGCAGTCCCTAGGGAGGTTAAGTGCACTATCCACTATTTCCAGTTTTTTTTAAGCTAGTTAATACTGTGAGGAGCTGGCATTACCTCTTCCCATCCCACTCCCTTCCCCTACAACCCCCAAGAGACCCAAACTGCATCTTAACTCAAAACGACAAACTCATGCTGTTGAGTTCACTGTTGGTAGTCTATGTTAGCTAGTATATAGGCTATCATATAGGAAAAACATGAATTACAGTACAGCCCATATTGACTTTGAGAATCACCCATAATAGGCTCTGCATGATACATAAAATAGGGCAATTTGGAGAAATTATAAATGTAAAAATGTTGAAATGTAAAATAATAAATGTTTATATAATTTCTTGTCTCTGCCTTTACTGACATTGTTAAAAGTCCATGTTTGTTGGCGTGGACAGAATGGTTCACTTGACTCGCTCAACTCTGCTTTTTACAGAAACAGGAAACAAAGCAGTGCCGGTCTGTGCCAAAGCTGGAGCTGATTATACCAGCTGTCCAAGCTGTTTCCTCTGCCTCCTGTTCCACCCCTCATACTGAACAAGACATTTGTCACAGAGAGAGAGACGCACGCACACACACACACACACACACACACACACACACACACACACACACACACACACACACACACACACACACACACACACACACACACACACACACACACACACACAATTTAGAACCATTTTAGATCTGAAGGTCCCTGGTTGTATGGAGTGTGGGCTAAATTGTAATAATAGTAATCATTATTATTGTCATTATTATAAAGATTTTCCTCACAATGCCCTTTTCACATTTTTCACATTCTGAGCAGTGCTCCTGGAAGGAGCTAAGCTCCAACATCTGGCTTTGTCCCGGCCCCAAAAAGTGTCCGGACTCTGAAGTGTAATGTTGACACAAAGTTTCCTTTACGTTTGGTGAGGTTTAAGCTTGAGGATTGGTCAAGCTTCACGTTACATTTCGGCCATCCAGGCTATAAATATACGGGTAAGGCATACACGGGTATGGCCGCCCACAGGTAAGGACGAGTAAGGATAGGTAAGGACTATTTCATCTATATTTGGGAAAGGTTTCAGCCCAAACCGTCCGTCTGTGCCCGGTAGGATACACAACTAAGGCGTAAGTTAAGACCATGCGGCATGGCGCAAAGTTCCACCATTAAAACGGGGTCCACTGTGTTAATTATCTAGACTCATACTTTACACCAGTAAGACTCCCTGATCGGGAGATAAGCGGCCGTGATTTTAGGTCAAAATCTGTAGGAACAGTGTCCAAAAATTTGTTTTGCTAAAGTCGGCCTCATGGTGGCGCTAGAAGAAGGCCATGTGAGAAATGAGGGGTGGAGGTTGTGAGTTGCCATCCAAGGAGTGTGTGTGCAAAGTTTGGCATGGATAGGGGCAACGTACGGTGGCGGAGATATGAGTAGGGAAAAAGTGTGACGTGATGGACAGAGTGACTGACAGACTGACAGACTGACTGACAGCCAGGGGAGGTTTTGATAGTAACTGCGACCTGACGGTCGCAATAAACTCGTACACTCGTCTTGTCAGCTCACTCAGAGGCTCTCCGGGCCTGACAACATGCCCCGCGGGGAGTGAGAGTTGGGGACGGGGAGGAAGGAGGGAGACGTTGTGATTGAACTGACAGCGCATGACTAACACTCGGCATTCACATATTTGGCAAACGGTGACAGGAAGGGATTCCATCCCACAAGTTAGCACTCCTCTAATTGGACATGCATGCGCAAGAAGGAAGGCTTCATTTAAAACCAGTTAGCCAACGTCACGGCCTTGACTTAACCTGAGCTACGTTCCAAGCTGCGCTTATGTTCCTTCTCCGCAAATCCCAAACCCCATGCTTTGCAGAAGTGCATTGAGAAGCCAGCCAAAGACAAAAAAGGGAACTGGCAAAGGGTCAGCAAAGGGTGGGCGTGGGTGGGTGGGTGGGTGAGTGGTTGGGCTCTATATCTCACTTTCATGTGTTTTGGATGACATTGATTCAGTGAAAAATACACATAAGCTGTTTATATCAAAACCTGAACTTGAATGGTATTTTCTAAAGTGTGTATGTTAGACACTGTGAACATTACTTGTAGTGCTGCTGAGTATAATGACCTGACTTTACAGCTAAGAGAGAGAGAGAGAGAGAGAGAGAGAGAGAGAGAGAGAGAGAGAGAGAGAGAGAGAGAGAGAGAGAGAGAGAGAGAGAGAGTGCACCCAAAGAATTACTCTGCTGCATGATTATCTGTGCGCACGCACGCACGCACACACACACAGGGTATGAATGTACCTGATTGAAAAGGATCATGCTTTTCCCACACCTTTTAGCATATCTATCTCTATCTCAAGAGAGTGACTTGGGCCAAAAAAAGAATTGCCTAAGTCTGGAGTAATTCAGTAAATAATTTGGCAGGTTTTATATTATTGAATCCTCTCATGTTACATATTTGACATACAGCTTCATTTATAGGCTATATCAACAGTCATAATTTGTAAGTGTTTTTGTATGGGAAATAATTAGGAAATATAATCTATTCGATATATTTGTCTAATTTTTTTCTGTTTTCTGAAAAACTTGACTTGACGGTTTCTCAATGGTCAGACTGATTCTTCTTCCACCCAATTATCATAGAGCTTGGAGGCCAGCTAGTTTGACATCAGTATTATCTCCATACCAGGGATCTCCATATATGGACATAAAAGGGACCCAGGCTCGCTGACAGACAGGTACAGAGATTTGTGGATGTATATACATTCTGAACAAATGCTGATCAAACCCTCAGGTCTACGGTGATACACATGCCAATTTGAGGTTGAGCGGTTAATGACAAACAGACAGATATATACACTTGCACGGAGAGATTCCATGGATTTATGGATACTGGAGATACAGTATGTGAAAGCCTGGAATTTGTGAGCATAGTGTGCAAGAAAATATTACACCAAACTTTTTCAATCCAAAGTGAAAGAGAACTTGTTCATAGGAATCTTTCCTCTATTACACTCCCCCCCCCCCCCCCCCCCCCCGGCCCCAAGCCTTTTCATCACTGCAAGCAATGCCAAAACAATTATTGTCATTGGTTTGGATGGTAATTGCATTTCGAGAGAGAGAGAGAGAGAGAGAGAGAGAGAGAGAGAGAGAGAGAGAGAGAGAGAGAGAGAGAGAGAGAGAGAGAGAGAGAGAGAGAGAGAGAGAGAGAATAAAAATAATATCAAGTTGGATATCCCAATTCGAGAGTGTGTGCATGTGTTTATGCGTGCATGAAACAGAGTGGGAGAAAGAGAGAGGTAGTGACAGATTGGACATCCCAGTTCAAATCTGTCTCACAATATTGGGCTCTGTTATAGAACCCATTTTCCTTTGTGGTTCTGAAGTCTGTCTTCCACTTGCCAACCAAGAATTAACAAAATGGGACAAACACCAAATTGGGTTTCTGCATGCATGCAGAGTTCTGCAAATCCGTTCTCCGCATACAATGGAAAACACCAAATAGAACCGAGTAGAATTAGGCACTAATAATCAAACTTCCAAAGCATACATGTTATAACCACCAAAAAGAAAGTGAAGCAGACCCAGGGGTTGTCGCCATGCTGGCTTGTGGTGGATTTGTTTTTTAAATTGTTTGCCATAGATGGGGGTCCTTGCAAATAAAACGTTTGGGAACCACTAGTTGGACTCCTAATATGCTAGAGTCATACTAAATAAGTGTCATACCCTACCTATTCTGAAGAAAGCCTGGAGACTTGACATTCAGTACCGGTAATTGGGTCTTATTCAAACTAAGAACATTATAATGGTGTGTAAAAAAAGAAATCTAGAATTTGCCATGGACAAAACCAAGTCTTTCCACATCCGTGTATGGACCTATTGATGACCCCTGAATCAGACACGCTCCACAACAACCTACAGAGAAACTCTAGAGAGGTGCCCACTCAGCCACATACTGTTCACAAAATGAAGCAGGGCCACCAGACACAAACTCCACACGACTAAAACAAATTATAGGAAAACTAAAAAGAAAACTATCTACCCGAAAAAACTAAGCAAATTGGAATGCTCTTTGGCCCTAAACAGAGGATTCATAGTGGCAGAATACCTGAGCGCTGTGACTGATCCAAAACTAAGGAATGTACACAGACCGAGTGAGCCCAGCCTGAGTCGCCATCGAGAGATGCTGGCATGCTGCCACAAGCAGACCTGGCTCCCAAGAGAAGACAGACTGTGCCCCCAGTACTGCACACAAAATGAAGTGGAAACCAAGCTGCACTTTTTAATTACCTGCCAACTATACCAAGATATCAGAGACGCGTTACTTCCACCAGTTTACAAACACCAAAAATATTTGTCCAACATGACTAATAAGAACATTTTGAGTGGGATCACACCAGTCGCAATGCCAACTAGGTGTGTAATGAAACATGTCATGAGCGAATGGAATTAGGAGAGACAGGTGAAGTGTACTAATTACATTAATTAAAGTGTGCTAACCTAAATATTCCGCTCTCACATGCTCAACTTTCAATCTCTGTGTGAGATATTTGAATCTGATTGTTTGGGCAAGTATCGTAGACCAAATGCTTATCATGCTCGGGCAAGCCCATATTGTGAGCTTGTAGATTGAATAAAATGTCTACCTTTGATCTTGCATGGTTGTGATGCCATTGCATTGACTAAAGCTATTGTGTATACTGTATACTGTATGTACACGTGTACACACACAGACTCGCAAATTGAAAACAATCTACATGCATGCTGCCACCACGGCTGGTAAACAAAACAAAACCTGCTGTGTGAAGTACAGCACTGTGAAAACACAGCAGCAAGATTGTTTTGTTGTGACAGGAAGGGGACGTCCAATGGAAGACGGTAAAGTCTGTCAATCAGCTCTGCATTCACTTGCATCTGTACCACGCTGATATCAATACATAGATTTACAAACAAATGTAATTATTATTTTAATCTCTCTCTCTCTCTCTCTCTCTCTCTCTCTCTCTCTCTCTCTCTCCCCCCATATACTGTATACAGTGAGTGATGTTGAAACTGTTTTGCCAATTCATTTAATTGTTGCGACCGTCAGGGAGCATTTAGTATGAGAACGCCAAGCCCAGTCCGTCTGTCAGTCACGCTAATAACCAACTGCGTCAGTCAGCTGCGTCTGTTTGGGGGGAGAGGCGGATCACGTTACCATCGCCACAAAAACGCCATGGTCGTTGGCCAAAGACACAACGACAAGTTTGTACCGTATTTAGAAGATCTGACCTGACGTCGCCACTTGCCATTGGCGTGTTACTTGTGTAGGCTACATTTTGTTTGATTGTTGCTTTCCCAATGTAAATGTTTGTAAAAATGTCCCATGACAATTCATGATTTTACCCATTATTTTACTTTTAGTCATGGACTAGATTATGATGACCATAGACCTTACCTACACACAAGGGTGTGTGTGTGTGTGTGTGTGTGTGTGTGTGTGTGTGTGTGTGTGTGTGTGTGTGTGTGTGTGTGTGTGTGTGTGTGTGTGTGTGTGTGTGTGTGTGTGTGTGTGTGTGTGTGTGTGTGTCCTCCCCAAGTAGCCTACACAATTCAATTCAATTCAAAGGAGCTTTATTGGCATGAGAATTGCCAAAGCAAGTGTCACAAATATAAACAGTTGAAAATGGGGAACATATACAGTTGGAGGGGCTACAGCATTGTGTAAACAGAGCTATGTCGCATTGTGACATTTTATATACTGTATATAGAGGGTATAAAGCTTTTGGAACAATTTTTTTCCTCAAAATGCATTTAAAGGTAGCAGCTCTGTTTCATTCTGTATGTGCAGTATAGGTCTAGATATCAATCCATGGTTTGTAGTCCTTAGGGTGGTTGTGTTCCAGTCTCTAGCCTTCTTTTGTCGCAACAGTTCACAAATCTTGCTGCTGTGTTCGCACATTGTTGTATTTATCCCCGTAGGTATGGGAGAAATACACAATGTTTGTGAACAAACACACTGTACTGTATTGTATTATTTTGCAATTACAGAATATTGTTATTTTGACATGTTAAATTACTGGTCGGCAAGCCATGTTTTGCTGCTTCCTTGCAGTGTGTCATACACATTCAAGCCGTAATAATACGGTTTGACCTACAATTTATTGTATTTAGCAGAGTGACTTACAATAAGCAAAATATACATACAGTAGTCTTGTTTTTAGTCCCACTAAAATAGAGAACAAGGCTCAAAACACACAGTATGTTTACTTTTATAACCCATATCGTCTGATGACATTTTATACAATGATGCCAACGGTTGCTGCTTTTTAAAAATCTGACAGGCAATGTTTTCATTCTTTGTGTGTGTGTGTGTGTATGTATATATATATATATATATATATATATATATATATATATATATATATATATATATATATATATATATATATATATAAGGAATTACATTTTTATGTATTGGGAAATGAGTGCATCCCACAAAGTACTGATAGTACTGGGGTATTGCTGCAAAACTTTGCAGACATACCCATGCTACTGTTACTGTATAATAGACATTGACGAGTACTTGTTTACTCGCCTGCATTTCTGCACTCCTTTATCAGTGTGCAGACTGAGCGAGGGGAAGAAAAGGGAATCTGGAGACATCAGCTGTGAAATGCAGCTGTGATCTGCACCGCCATGCGACCGCATATGGGGTTAAATTAAGGCCAATTCAAATTCGTATTCGTACTTTGCCTTTTTTTTACTCGTAAACATTTTTACCAAAAAAACTATACGTAAACAAATTAATTGGAAAAAAATATCCGTAAAAAAAAAAAAAGTATGAATGTTTTTGGGGAAGCTGCAGTGATTATAATGCCAAAACAAAAAAACAAGACAAAATACGAATATTTTCTTACTGATTTACGAGTTGTTTTGTTGGTTTACTTCATCACGAATGCTTTCATCATCTCACGCACACGAATGAAACGCTCACGCACACGAATGAACCGGCCAATAATCACGTGATCGGCAGAGAGCCAATGGAGGTGCGGCCTTTCCACTAGCCAATCATAATTCTCCATTCTTGGCAGCAGTTGCCATGTCTGGTAAAAGTGAGTAATCTGTTGTTTATGTTCCTCACATAATATACCTATATCCACACGATATTTGTTTTTAAACTATTGACTAAATTGACTAATCAATCATTTTTATACATTAAATAAAATAGAAATGCATATATTATTAATACACACGATAAAAGCACTGATAAAGGTCACTTACAGATGCTGCAAATCAAAACTAGACAATTAACCTTACCTCCGGCCCTGACCTTTTTACTGTAAATACAATATTTATTGTTTCTTATTTTTTTCTTATGATTGATGATACAATGTGCACAATAGCCTAATGTATTTTATTATTCTGTCATTTAATGTACATAGCATCCATGAAATGTGAAATGGATGATTACAAAAACAGACCATTTGGCCAAAACAAACTAGTTACTATGATGAACAGTGTTTCATAACAGATTACAGTACAACTTTGACTGTACAACCTGGATTAATGAACATTTTGCTAATAAAGAATGCAATCAATTCCTAATGTAATTTATTTACTTACCAGCAGACCCTCTGATGTTATAACCAAGCTAAATAAGTGTTCATGTACAATAGGTTATTTCACATTGATGTTAGCAGACAGTGATGACCAAGATCAACTTTAGGCTGGAAGGAAAAAATGCTACAATAGTCAAATACAACTGCACAGAATTATATTTTATTAGACAGTGGCTCCACAGTGTGTGGCAACCAAGTTAATCAAACAGATTTTCCTGCTGAGTCCCCGTTTCAATGATGTGTTCAATTGCTGAATCTTATTTGTTAGTTTCTTTCTACATGAAAACTAATTATAATAGAACTTGCAGAATTAATTGTACAAAATTATCGATGTGATTGTTTAGAGATGTAAAGGATGTTTGGAGGAGGGTTTCAGTATTTCTAATGTAGGTGTTGTAACAGTAATACAGTGCCTGGAAAGGGCATTACATAGAACTGAAAATGGAAGGACCATAGGTTAAGTGTCTGTTCAGCTCTACAACGCTCTTCAACCTACTAAGGCTAGACTCATTGGCTAAGTTGACCTCAACAATGAAGATAGATGTCCCTACTGTGGTGTCAAATTTCAACATCTCAAAAGTGCATTCTGCTGTAATTATATTAGAAATGGGCAAATAAATAAGAATACAAATAAGCACCTAAACTATTTTCAAACAGTAACAGAGCACACATGAAACACATTAACCACTGTGTGCTGGATTCCAGGTAGTGAAGACTGTACGAGGGAGAAGGACACTTTGAGCAGAACACTTGTCGACATAACACCTGTCCAGGCAGGGAGGAACATGAACCCAGTGGGAATTAGGAACTTTGGTAACGATGCCACCCCAGAGCAAGAATATCATACAAGGTTTCATAATTTTAGATTGTAATTAGGGAAAAGCAAAGATGGGAGAGTTAAATGTTTTCATTTAGTTCTATTGTTTTAGCGATTTTAAATACTTTATTTCAGTGCATGTGTGCAAGTGCCTAAATGTGTCCTTTTAGACACAATAAGCTGGCAATTTATTTTATTACAATTTACAGTGACACTACTAGCCCCCATAAGTAACATCTGCCCATGAAAGATTGTGGTGCCTCTTTTTGAATGGACTTTTATTGTATCTAAAAATACATATTTAGCCATTGTACACATGTCCCCAAGCACTGAAAGCAATGTAATCAAAATCGCTAAAATTATAGGAGAAAATTAACACATTTTAACACTCATCTTGTCTTTTCTCTAATTACAATCTAAATATGAAATCTTGTAAAGGTGTCCATTCAGTCAAGTTTGCGATTCTATGTGGTGATGTCAGACGGAGAGAGAGAAAAACAGAGAAACCATCACTCCTCGTGCTCATGGCGGAGGGCGTTGTAGAAGCCATGGAAATCACTGGGCAACACCTGCTTCATTTCTTGCAGATGTTTGAAGTTCATCGCTTTAATGGTGCGGCGGCAAGTGTAGAGTGGGGACACTGTGGTGATGTTGCTCTTCTTCCTCAGTGATGGGGACTCGTAGGGCTTCCAGGCGTCTGAGTGGTCGATCTTGTACTCCATACTGCCATCAACGTTGTACCTAGGATGAATACAAGGACAGTGACAGGGGAGAAAAGTCAGGTTTTAATACTCATTAAATAATGTTTGTTTTGGTTTCCGCAGCTATGTCATTATTATGTATTCAAATACCTGATTGCTCGGAGGTCATGCACGGTGGGATCCCCAGTGACCTTTCCCGGGCAGATGGCTTTGCAGAGGTTCACCTGGCTGAAGTTTTTGAAGAAAGTGTGGTCTACATACTTCACTTGGTATGGCCTGGGATTGGTACGGGCTTCCCGGATGGCAACGACATACTCAGCTGGAACGCAGATGTCTCTGTTCCTCAGTCTTCTCTCAATCACACTGTGCACAGGATGTACTCATCATAAGAGGGATGTTCTTCGAGGAAGTGCACGATGCACGAAGCAAACTCGTTGGCAGAGAGACCAGCTTCACCCTCGTGCCATAAGTAATTTGATGCATCATGTGAAGTCATGTCATACATGGTAAAGTTATGGACACAGAGCTTGGTCTTGAAATAGAGGGATGAGGCCTGTAGCTTGGAGCAGAGCAGGAGCCCCTGAAGATCCATGCATGTCACCAAGGTCTTCTCACCTGCCTCGTCTTTGTCCTTCTGCTTCATGGCTTGTGCAGTGTCCTTTTTGTTGCAGTGCTCCTTCCATGTGGCAGCCTCAATGTTCCCAGCCTTGAACGCACAGCAGGTATCACACTGGTCTTTCTTCGGGTGAAAAAGAGAGTAATTCAAACATTAAACATTCTGGTGAACACTTGCCTTGACAGCGCCTGGATGCCATGGTCTGCACTGGAACGGATATACTCTGCATGGAGGTGATTGATGGACTTGAACACAGGCTCCAGGTACATCTTAGTAGCCTGATCTCAGACTCAGCTCACTCTGAGAGTGGGCGGGGTCTCTGGTCTGGAAGCAGGCTAACATCTTAGAGGACGAGGACCGGCAGTAGTGCGAGGGAACTTTTGGAAGGTCCAGAAGGAAGGTCTTCAAGAAGTCAGACTCCTCTTTCCTTACCCTCACCCGCTTCTGCTTATCTTCCTCAGTAGGGCTTTTCCCTCTTCTTCCTACCCACTTCAAAAAAGACCACTGCTTCAAGCCTAGGGTTGACAGGAACATGCGTTGGCACACTCCGAGTCTCCTGCCATCTACGACAAGGTGACAGAAAATGGATGCCGACCTCCTGGATTTCTCTGCTCCTGTCCTCCGTCGCTTTACACTGCTCACCTCTACCAATGATGCAACATAAATCTTCCTCTCACGCCAGTCTAATTTCTCCCAGAAGTACTTGAAGATCTCTTCTCGCTTCGACTCTTCCACTTCTCTGCAGTGCAGTTTACTGGACCTGTGGCCGGCTGCAGACTGACATGACACACCCATTTTTCTTCCCTCCTTTAACACTGACTCTCTATTCTTCCTAGGCCAGATATGACTGGCCTATCATTCTACGCCTCTTCTGGATGTTGTTCTTCCAGCCCTCTGGATTTCTCCTCTTCCTACAGAGACCAGCATCAACACCTGAGGAGTCTTCTTCCACCTCAAGTCCTATATTGTGTCACAAAAAGAGAGAAAATTTGTCATTCAGACCATTAGTGTGCGAGTCTCTCTGTGTGTATCTGTGCAGCCCCTTGCGTGCACATCTGTGTGGGTATGTACATGTGTACTGTATGGATGTGTAGTTGAAAGAAAAGAGTTAAATAGCAAACATGCACCATGCAAGATACTACATTACACACATGTGCATCAATGTGTCCATATTAATAATGACAACAACACCTTCATTTCCAGATTCCGATTCACCAGGAGAATCACCATGTTGGTCACGTTCAGGTGTCCAGTTTCGATCAAGCGGATCTGGGAAAGAAAGAGGAACAAACAGAATGCACACGTTGACATAATTCAGTGTTGCTAGGACTTTGCATTCTTTGCTCTGGCTGACTTAAGCCTGGTTGTACACAAACCTTCTTCGTCCCCACTTGTGTCGTCATCCTCAACTCCTTCAGAATCTTCATCCTCCACATTTGAGTCCGGCTCAACTCTGTCTGCACCTAAAGAACAGAAAAGAAATATGAGATGTTCTCACATTAAGTGTGAGGCGCTTTCTGGTCATGTACAGTATGATTCTGAAGGAAAAAAATGAAAATGCAACATTCAGCAGTCACTATTTGTGTTTATTACAGTGATTATTAATAATAATACCTTCATATCCAGATTCAGCAGCACCAGAAGAATCACCATGTTGGTCACGTTTAGATGTTAGGGTTAGTGGTCGAGTGGATCTGGGAAAGAAAGAAACAAAACGAATGCAATGTTAACACACCTGCAATTCAGTGTCAGGCTTTGCTCTGGCCAATAGCCTCGGTTCCCTGGCACTTGTTAGTTTTACACCAACCTTCTTCTTCCCCACTTAAGTAGTCATCCTCAATTCCTTCTTCGCCTCCCTCATTTGAGTGAGGCGCAACAACTTCTGCTGCAGAAAAAGAGAAGAGACTGAATGTCAAATAGAAAACATGCAGCATTGACAATAATGCAAAGTGTCACATGTGTGCGTCATGTTTTTGTATGAAAGACTCTATACAGCTATTAATATTACCTTCATATCCAGATTCAGCAGCACCAGGATTATCCAACTCTAATTTAAGGTTCCATGATGAATCAAGCTCATCTGGTAAAAACATAAGAGGAACACAATGTACAGTGAATGCAAAGTAGAAATTACATTGCCAAGATGTTGCATCCTTTGCCCTTAATCTGTTTTACCACAAACCTTACTTCTCTCTCAGTGGGTGTGTGTGCGTGCGACAAAGACAAACCTTCAATCTCCTCAATTGATGAGTCCTCCCTGCTTCTCCTGCTGCTTCTCCTGCTGAAAGGGGAAAAAGGTCACACGAATTAATGAAATGGCTACTTTTTAAGATTGTGATACTACAGCAGATACTGATTAACAATTTGTGTTAAGGTAATAATACTATGTTTGAAACTAGTACAGCAACAATTCAAAATGGGTACTTAGTGCTAGAGCTTAGAAATTCAGCCCGAGCCCGACGGGACCCGACGGGTCGGCGCGGCGCGGGCTGGGCCGGGCTCAAATTTCCATGTATATGACGGGCTATGGGTCGGGTCGGGCTTTTATAATCCGGTAGGCAAGCGCAGCGCAGTATCATGATGTCTCTGTGACTGTGTAAACTGCGCGCTCATGACTCTATGGCTGCACCGCTGCGCTGTTTCGCAATTTGACAGTTGAGCGTGAGTGTGTGTGTGCGTGCGCTGTGTGTGTGCGTGTGCGTGTGGCTGGCTGCTCGCTGCTGTGGCGTGTGCAGTGTATGCATGCGCTGCCAGCGCTGGTCGAGCAGAGCAGAGCGGAGGACATCGTTGAAACAGTCCACAGACACTTTTTGTATCCTAATAATCATAATAGACGTTGTGTGAACGTTGTAGCTATAATAGCCTGTACGCCTGCTGTCTGATTTAGCGGCGGCCGTCAGCTGTGTTTTCCAGCAAGGCTTTTTGATTGATTGAAGAATTAGGCTCCGATGTTTATTTGTTCCATAATTAGCACGGTACTTGCTACAATGTCTTATATAGGTCTATATAAAGACAGTTGGAAAAGGACTCTGTTCTTAACAAATCACCATATGAGAAAAAAGGCTGCTGCAGCAATTAAGCTTGTTTATAATGTCGGGCTGCGGGCTGTGTCGGTCTCCAATTGTCAATTATTATGTATCGGGCTTTGGGCCGGGCTCGGGCTGCCGTTCTGTGGGGTGGGTTGGGCCGGGCTCATTTTTTTAGGCCCGATCTAAGCTCTACTTAGTGCATGTTTAGGGATTTGTAACTAGGACAGCAGGTACAATACAAAACCACACATATGTGTTTCTATGCACTATAATTCATAACACACCACACCACATACCTTCACTCCCAGATTGAATCAAAACAGCTGACCCAGCACTGGCAGCATCAACTTGGTCACAATCAAGTGCATCTTGGAAAGATACAGATTATCATTAGAACACTGAATACAGCAGCTAATTATTGTAATTCATGATTAAAACACTTTGATTTCCAAATTAATCACACAAGTTGCACCACAGCCAGAATCACTACACACATCATTAAACTGAGCTGACTTATTCCTATTTTTCTTTCTATTTTTTTTATCGCACAAACCTTCTTCGCTGCTTTCACTGCTCTCTAGTACAGTCTCTGCCTCGTCATGTCTGCCCCTGACATACTTGACGCTAACCAAAGCACACAGCTCCTCCATAGAATACATCATCCTGAGATGTTATACTGAAAATAAAAGGAGAATACAGGGTTAAAATCAAGGGTAACACAATGGTGTAAAGTAATTAAGTACATTTTCTTAAGTACTGTACTTGAGTACAATATTGAGGTATTTGTACTTGACTAGAGTATTATCAATTTCCAATACTTTTAATCCACTATATCTCAGATCCAAATATTTTACTTTTACTCCACTACAAGCTGAATTATTTCCAATTTCCAATACTTGTACTCCTCTATATCACAGATCAAAATTATTGTACTTTAATACATACACAACAAGCTGAGTGCCTTTGGAGTACTTTTACTCCAATGCAAGCTCACAGTGTGACACATTGTGAGCATGTAGATCTGCCATTTTCAAAATATTTGAAATGGGACATTCTGCATAGAGTACTTTTACTTTTGGCACTTTAAGTACATTTTGATGCCAACACTTTAGCCATTTTATCAAGTACATTTTGAATTCCAGACTTTTACTTGTAACAGAGTATTTCTACATTACATTATTGATATTTGTACTTAAAGTAAAAACATTTGAGTACTTTTACCACACGTAATGGTACGTTTTTGTCCAGATGGAACCAAATGGACCCTTTATGGACCCGTTAAGGGTCCATTTGGTTCCATTGACACTCCATAGAAGTTGTTGTGCTGGCAGCTTAATGTAATGGTACGTTTGTGTCCAGATGGAACCAAATGGACCCTTTATGGACCCGTAAAGGGTCCATTTGGTTCCATGGACACTCCATAGAAGTTGTTGTGCTGGCAGCTTAATGTAAGGTATAAGGTAAAGGTAAATGGAAAACCACATGGCAAATTATTTGATCGATAACGCCAGTTGCGGTGGGTTGACGGAGGCGAACCATGTTTGAAGCAAAATCAGTGTACGACGCTGCTTGTTCAGAGAACAAACAGACAACACAAACATCAGAGAACAATACTTTCCTTGAATAATAACAATTCACACGACGCCAAGCACAATCGTGAACATGATCGTTGGTATAACCTAAGCATACAGTTCTCAACAAGACATTTGGTGATACTTTACCTTGTAATAATGTCGAATTCCGTGTCGTTTAGTGAAGAAAAAGTTTGTTGCTCTGAATCATTCCCCTCCTCCAGTCCTTCTTCTCCCGCGGTTAGATACGCGTAGTGTGATGGACAGGTTGAACATCCAATGGTGATGTCGTTTCGGAGCGTATCTCCGTTGGCTGTTGGATACGCGGTGTGATGGACAGGTCCCACATCCAATGGTGATTACTGTTTCAGCGTATCTCCCCGCCCATTACATACGCGGTTTGAGGGACATGTCAAACATCCAATGGTGATGCGTGTTAAATAGCTTGGTCAATAAAACAACTTTCCATTGGCCATTTACACACCAGCTGATACTAGCAGAGAGAGGAGAGTGAATGTAATCCAACTATGATGAAAAGTAAAAATCCATAATAATGGACTTACGTGGTTTTCATTGGACAGCGACGATATTCTGTACTACTAACCATGTTCATCTTTTTCGATTAAAACACATGAATCATGACATGTTTACGTCTTGTGAATTATATCAGCTTTATTCAAATGCATTCAGACAATACAGGCAATATCATTTCACAGGCAATTAGCCTTTTATTTAGGAAAACAATAGAATGTAGTCTTGTATCAGCTTTATTCAAATGTATTCAGACAATACAAGCAATATCATTTCACATGCAATTGGCCTTTTATTTAGGAAAACAATAGAATGTAGAGTATTGTATTTTGGGCGGATTTTGTTTGCATATTGTAAATTAAATTGAATAAGGTTCTGAATAATGTAGGTGTAGCTATAGAATAGGCAAAGACAAATGTGTGTTGTGAATAGAATCAATAGTTTCCTTCCCAATAAAGTACAGGGGTGTGAGTTTTCCTGAACCAAACAGTCGTCAACCTCCCTCACCACGAAGGACCACAGAAAGTTTGTTGTTCCTTCTTGGAGCTCTTTCAAGAGGTTGAATTCTCAAATCTGATTGCTGCTACATCCTGCCATCGGAACCCTGATCGGCTGATGTGGTCCATGTCATCACAGTTCCTGAAAGAAAAATAAATGTACCCAAGACAAGACTATGTATATTATTAAATGTATTTTTATGTATGGTAAGAACAGATATTTACTGTTACTATAGCTATCATTTTACAATGTTAATGAAACTGGACTTAGTCAAAAGTAAAGTTGTTTATAACATGTACTGTGTACACTATTTTTACTTTAATTAAAGAATACATTTAACCAAATGAACCTGTAAAGGTCTACACTCAGATTGAAATTAACATTGAGGATTTTTACTCTATTTGTACAGATTGTTTGGTCCCCATATACTCGTTTGATAATCACCAAATTAATAAGAGGTAATAAGAATTGACTTGTATTATCCCACATTCCCACTGACCCCCATTTAGGCCAGTGACCCCATAAGAGAACATTTTTACGGCTCTAGCAGTGATTCCCAACCATTTTAATTTCAAGGACCCCCAGTTTGACATCCATTAGGCTACTGACCCCCCATTTAATAGCATTTGTATCTCTGAGACCCCAACTTATATTGTAAAATCATACGTTAGCATAACTCAGAGTGTACACATGGAACCAAATGATTTGTACAGTTACATACCCCTAAGGGTCCATTTGGTTCCTAACTATAATTTAGCTGGGGACCCCCTGGAACTCCCTGGGGGTCCCCGGACCCCACTTAGAGAACAACAGTCTGATGATGTAGTAGCCTATTATAGACGGAGCTAAG
Source organism: Nannobrachium achirus (assembly GCF_963921795.1). Classification (NCBI taxonomy): domain Eukaryota; kingdom Metazoa; phylum Chordata; class Actinopteri; order Myctophiformes; family Myctophidae; genus Nannobrachium; species Nannobrachium achirus. Next base: position 21,517,759 of record NC_137830.1, read on the forward strand.
ATGCTAATGAGGCTAGCGTTAATATTAAACTTTCTTTACATCAAATAAAGACCCCGGACTAAACCCTAAAAGACACTACTGCTAAGCACATTTAACAAACGTTTTATTAGATAGATTGCTGTATTTTATGATAATAATAGCGACGTTATCTTACCTTTCTCTGTCGGCTCTGCTGTGAAGACTGTAGCATAGTTACATACGTTTCCCATAAACAACAGAAAGCAGAGATTACTCACTTTTACCAGACATGGCAACCGCTGCCAACAATGGAGAATTATGATTGGCTAGTGGAAAGGCCGCACCCCCATTGGCTCTCTGCCGATCACGTGATTATTGGCCGTATTCATTCCATGCATGCATTCGTGTGCGTCATACAGATTCGTGTGCGTGAGATGATGAAAGCATTCGTGATGAAGTAACCAACAAAACAACTCGTAAATCAGTAAGAAAATATTCGTATTTTGTCTTGTTTTTTTGTTTTGGCATTATAATCACTGCAGCTTCCCCAAAAACATTCATACTTTTTTTTTTTTTACGGATATTTTTTTCCAATTAATTTGTTTACGTATAGTTTTTTTGGTAAAAATGTTTACGAGTAAAAAAAAGGCAAAGTACGAATACGAATTTGAATTGTCCTAAATATAACCCCATAACCGCAGCACAACAGCTGAAAGAACACCAAGGCTGTAAGAAATGTGCTTACATGTCTTTTCTTGGGGACAGCCTACATTGGCAATGTTATTATTATTATTTATTTTTTATGCCTCTACCTTTCTCTTTTTAACCACAAAACCAGACTCAGGAAATTGGACCCGAGTTGGCTCTGTAGGCTACTTACTTGAGCTTGTAGATCTGCTATTTTTGGCTAATGTTTCCCCCCAGAATATGGGTTTGGAAAAACACATTTTCTTACATGAAATTTGCCTTTTTGTTTTCCCCCTTTCCCGTTTTTAAGCATCAGTTTCACATGGAGCAGTCAGCTAAGTAACTAAAGGTGGTCAAAATGACCATATCGTCACTGTCAGGCAGAAACCTCATATCTCCAAGTTTCAAAACAGTGTTCTTTCGTAAATTAAAGACCTAATTCATCATACAAGAGTGTCGCACAAAAGTAATGAAAATAGCTGATCTAAAGCACACAACATGTAGTTCAGCAATGTTCACTATTTTATGTATGTATATTAGTGCTGTTCAATGATAAAATATTTTAATCGCGATTAATCGCATGATTTAGCTAGTTAATCGTGCGATTAATCGCAAATAATTAAGTCATAAGCTTTTATCAGTTCACAATGTAACTTAGAGGGATATCTTTCAAGTCTTTCGTGGCCCTATTAACTTGGGAGTGGAAAAATATGCTGGCTTTATGTGATAGTATGTTCATCTTTTATTCAAAATCAATTAAAAAAACAAATAAATCATAATGGTATTGCATTAAACAGACTGCAGCTGGTGGGTAAAAGGATCTGCTAAATGTACTTAGTCTGATTGCTGTTGTGTCCACCTTAATGCTTTAAGTATATTTTATATCAACAGGGATGGACCTTGTAGCCAAAATAGCCAATATTGTAGCCAATGTTTGACCATTTTAGTTAATTACTTGTGAGACAATTAGAAATATTAATACAATAATTAAATTGTCACTTTATAAATATGCAGATACCCTGTATAATGTATGTTGGTTTGTTCACTGTTGAGTGAGAAAACAATGTTGCGCACTAAGCTAATCATCTGGAGACCTCCCCAAATAATAGTTGAGATAATAATGTTGAGAAACAGTGTCCAAAGGCCAAATGGCTATAATATATAAATATGTGATTAATTGCAATTAAAATAATTAATCGCGATTAACATAATGGTGAGTTAATCGCGATTAATTTAGTTAACTCGAACAGCACTAATGTATATACCGGTATATGACATACAAGGTTTCCACCCGATAACGACGATATGCATGCACGACAACATCTACAGTATTCCTCCCCGGCCTCTGGTTACCAAGGTGCATGGGCCTCCAGTCTTGCTGTGTTTGTACAGTCCATATACCTGTATGTGGCTGCATGCACGCATGCACGCAGCATGCATGTATGCATGCATGCACACATATTCTCTCTCTCTCTCTCTCTCTCTCTCTCTCTCTCTCTCTCTCTCTCTCTCTCTCTCTCTCATAGACGGCTAGCCTCTTGCAGGCATAGCCAACAAATCCAAACATGTGGATTTTGGGATCCACAGGGGAACAGTGTGGCTCCAATGTTGATCTCAGATTTCATGTACAGTAAACATCCTGTGACGCCAATGGTAGGCCTATCCACACCTTTCCAACATCCCATAGTGCATTGTGCAGAAGTTGGACGGAGCTTCCGGCGCCACAGCCGAGTGTGATCTACAAGCTCACAACGGCTGCATCTGCGACGCAACGTGAGCTTGTATGTCTGCTGTTAACCGGAAGTGTGGTGTAAAGAATTCTCCAGTAAATCCCCGTGGAAAGAGGTGGATATGTCGACATCAATAATCTTTGATATATCTATATGACCTTTGACACGCATGTTTCAGCCCAATCAGAACCCCCATTGGCTTCAAAGTCTAAAACATATGTTTTAATTAGGGCTGTCCAAGTTAACTCATTTAATCGCAGTTAACTCACCGCTATGTTAATCGCGATTAATTATTTTAATCGCAATTAATCGCATATTTATTTATTTTAGCCATTTGGCCTAACCATGGTTTAGGACAGTGGTTTTCAACATTATTATTATTACAACAATTATTTTTGGGAGGTCCCCAAATGATCAGCTTAATGATCTGCACATTTCTAAAGTGACAATTTATTGAATTTTAGTTATTTTATTAATACCTCTAAAATGTTTTTTCATTATGACAAAACTAATCAACAAACTACTACAGTACTCATATTACTAAGTACATTTAGATTAAGTAAATTAAGCAGATCCTTATACCCATCTGCTGCCGCCAGTTTAATGCAGTACCACTATGATTTATTTGGGGTTTTAATTGATTTCCAATAAAGGATTAACATAATTTTGCATAAAGCCAGCATGTTTTTCCACTCCCATGTTTATAGGGGTATACAAGACTTGAGAAATATCCCTCTAAGGTACATTGTGAACAGATAAAAACGTATGACTTATGTGCGATTAATCGCACGATTAACTAGATAAATCATGCGATTAATCGCGATTAAAATATTTAATCGTTGGACAGCACTAGTTTTAATAATATGTCAAATAAAATAAAACATGAAATAAATAGTGGAAGTACTTCCCTGGCCTACTGGCAGTGTGGCCGAGAAATATTTGTGATGATTGTTGCAGTGGAGAAATCCAGACACACAAAAACAGACAGACAGACAGACCTTTTAGGCTGCACTCAGACTGGAACGCACAAGTTGAGTGAGAGTTGTGTGGGGGAGGCGGGGGGCAGAGACAGCACAATGCATTGCGGATGGAAGTCGAGTGGTTTGAAGTCTAGTGCGAGTCGTGAGCAAGTTGGACGCAACCACACAACACCACACGACTCGCACTCGACTTCAAACCACTCGACTTCCATCTGGAATGCATTGTGCTGTGTCTGCCCCCCGCCTCCCCCCCGTCTCCCCCCCACGAAACGCACTCGTTTTTGTGCCTTTAGGTCTGTAGCCGGCCTCAGATGACTGCACATTCTGTGATTATGTCCCTGCTGTAATTATCATCCTGTCTGTACACCAGCTTGGTATTTGCAAGGCTAAATCAAATTGTTGGTGATCTGCAGCAGGTGTGCTCGGTGAGCTGAAAACTAACCAACCAGCACATCCACTTTGCATCATGTGCTTTATTGCATTACGGGTTGACGATGGTGTAAAGCAACTAAGTGCATTTACTTAAGTACTGTACTTAAGTACAATTTTGAGGTATTTGTACTTTACTTGAGTATTTCCAATTTACAGTACTTTTATTTCTGCTCCACTACATCTCGGATTCAAATATTGTACTTTTACTCCACTACATTTATTTATTCAAAACACACACACACACACACACAGTAACCACTTCAGCCCTATATACATTTTGGCCATTTGAAAATAGCCGATCTACAAGCTCACAATGCGTTGCGGTGCGATGCATTGTGGGCTTGTAGATCTGCTGTCTTCAAAATATACTGTACATGATTTGAAAACCTGAAATGGGACATTCTGCATAAAGAGTACTTTGACTTTTGGTACTTTAAGTACATTTTGATACCAATACTTTTGCACTTTTACTCAAGTACATTTTGACTAGAGTATTTCTACATTGCGGTATTGATACTTTTACTTAAAGTGGGCGTGACACGGCCAAAACAGCTAATTATGGCTATCAAATTAGCCAATTTCTTTAATGATGTCATGTACCCCCATGTTAAATTACCCAATCAAATTAATTTATTGTAGTTACTGTACTGAAAGTAGTACTTTCTGTACAGTAACTGAATTAAATTAATTTGATTGGGTTATATGACGGGAGGGGGCGGAGTTGAGCGCTGAGTATTATCTAGTGAAACAACCCCAACAGAACTGTGCGAGGAGAAAATGCGACAATTCATAACACAAATTTTAAAACAAGCAGTTCTAGGGGTAAAAATTTGATATAATCTGCTATAGAATCCCCCCTAACCGCGTACAGGGTACAAGTCTTCTAACAAAAAGGTGTCAGAGATTAGAACGAGGGTCCAACGTTCTCCTCGATCCTCCGCAGCACAGACCACTTTTTAGCAGTCATCTCTGCTAAAAAGTGCTCCAGTGCTTCGCCGGAGCTCCGGACCACTTTTTAGCAGCCATCTCTGCTAAAAAGTGCTCCAGTGCTTCACCGGAGCTCCGGAGGACTGAAGTCTGTGGTAGCCTGTGTGTGTGTGTGTGCGTGCGTGCGTGCGTGCGTGCGTGCGTGTGTGCGTGTGTGTGTGTGTGTGTGTACACACACACAATATAGCTCTTGAAAATAGCCGTGCGGTGCGGCGCTACCAGCTAACAACAACACATCACGTTGTGCGCGGCACCGCACGACGGACGAAGTATACATTCACTAATAACTGATACGGCCCCGCCTCCTTTTCAGACCGTTTGAAGAAAGACCACGTGACCTACTGTATCATAATGTTAAATTTCGGCCGGTGTCCCGCCCCCTTTAAGTAAAACGTGTGAGTACTTTTTCCACCATTGCTGGTTGAATCAGGGGCACTTGATCTGGGCCCACCTGGCCCTGTCAATGGAACCTACATGGTTTGAATTTACCAGCAGACCCCGGTTTGGAATAGGTAAGGTTGTGCCGTGTTGTGAATACCTATGGGTTCGATTACTTCTTCCTATGACAAATAGCTCATTCAGAGTTTGGGGACACAAAAGAGAAGGCTTAGGTTGCTTAGGTTTAAGCCTTTTCCTGGCCTGGGGACAACCAACAGCAGCTTGGCTGCTGATTTACGCAGGAAGATACGCTGAAGAAAAAAAAAAGACGATTTTAAAACGAGATCGGTTGTAGGGGCTTGGCATTAGAATATGGTTCCAGGCAGTCCAGGTCGAGATGAGAAGTGTTGGCAGCACCACTGGGTTTTTGCTTTCATTCAAATTAAGAACATTCCAAACTCTGTCCAGGCTTTGATGTTATTACGATGACGTTCCAGCACCTTAAAGGGCTAGCACCAGTTCTTTTCAAGGGGGATGTTTATTCGAGAGTCATCTGACTGAAAATGGAAAGAAACACCATGCTTTCGCATAATGGAACCTAGAGGGGGAAAATAAAGGGCAAACAGGATCAGCCCAAGGATTGAGCCCTGGGGGCCTCCACAGGGGAGGTACGCAGAGGTCGACATGGAGCCACCAGTATTTAAGCCTCTCCCAGACACATCCAACCTAAATAATAACTTGGGATCCATTGGAAAACAGGTAAAAATAAATCAATTCCCTGAAAAGTAACGGTTTTGGACATACAAGGTTTACGGCTGACAGCGGCAATATCTACTTTAACCTTCACGGCTCTAATAGGACTATTGATATAGGGAGTGTTTAGAAAATGCAGGCGTGGGATGAGCAAGGCTGACAGCAGTGGGGGAGATTAGGAGGTGGAACAATGGGGATGGGACCCCGGGGAAATGTACTTAACATTAACATGGCGGCAGCAAAACAGCTACTCTTCTTCAGACGAAGCGCCCCTCTCCTCTTTATCTTCCCTGTTCACAGGGGGCCAATGCAGACATCCGTGGCCAATCCCATCGAGCAGGATACACTTTGATTTAGATTTCAGGGAAACAGTTGTCACGATCGGATATAGTCGGAGGATGAACTGAGAGGTAGTTCTTAGAAGTGCGAGCTGCTCCTGCATGCATTACTAAACACAGTGGTAGCCGGTGTGCAATTCCCCCCCTGGGTGTTCGGCCTGCACTTATCCTACATCATTATCACAGACAGCCCTTTTCACAGCGCTCTGCGCCTAGAAAAGAAAAATGAACGCAAAACTCTAAGGCCTGAATCATACTTAGCTGTGCACGAGTGTTTCACATTGAAAATAGAAGATTTGCGTCCTCGCGCAACGCATCACGTCTCCTGTCCTCTTGCAAACAACCGGCGGCGGCTTGAGAAGACGTCAAATCGCTACTTCTTCTCAACGTTTCCCTCGACACTTGTTTCAACGAGCGTACACGGCATGCGGTGGGATTTGGACACATGCACCGCGTGTACTTGAATACCATACGTGCATGTGAGACGTGACGAGACGCCACCGATGCAGGAGGTAGAGACTTGTAACTAATGTAATGTAAAACGGAATCAGTAGTGCCATTTCTACTATTTCTGTGAACAAAACTTAAAAAAAAAAACTGTTCTAGACCTATACGTGTGACCCCCTCTTGGTCACAAATGGCACGAAGCCACGGATACAGTCATGCTACATGTAGACATATGTTTAGCTCTCACGTACACTACACACAAACAGGAACCTGACTGTGCTGTGTGTGCCTGTATAAAATGTAAGGATCGTGTGTGTGTGTGTGTGTGTGTGTGTGGGTGTGGGTGTGGGTGTGGGTGGGTGGGTGTGTGTGTGTGTTTGCACATACATATATTTCTGTGTGTTGTTGTGTTGGCATATATTTGTGGGGGAGCGTTATTACGACATTCGATAGTCCGGTTTTGGACTGTATGCAGTCATGGGTTTGTGTGTGAATTTGTGTGCATGCACATAATTATGTGGATAACTTTGTGTTTGTTCGTTTGAGTTGTTCGGGCGTGCGTGCTTGTGACATCTGCTTTAGGTTGATGTTCAGCCCCAGTCTCTCTCTCTCTCTCTCTCTCTCTCTCTCTCTCTCTCTCTCTCTCTCTCTCTCTCTTTCTCTCTGTCACTGTGTGCCGTTCTGTCAGAAGCTCCCCCAGTAACATTTCCAAGCTGCTGAACTCCGAGACCCGTCAGTGTGTCACACACAGTGTTGTCACTTCTTCTGACTTCCACAGTCCCCCCAAAAAGTCTTCCACTTGACGCACGCGTGTGCATGGCAGGGGAACGAGAGAAACAAGACCTCCAAGGTTCTGCCTCTCTCGACACAGAAGTTAGTTTTTCTTGCTCCGTTCCTTCAAACCGCTCTTTGAATGGTTTAAGAATTTTGTGACTTCGCTTAGAGGAAAGCTCTGGGGTCAACATGGTCGCATAAAGGGTTATGCACAGTAATATATATATATATATATATATATATATATATACCTATATCCCTGTAATACAGCCAGCAAACTGAAATAGAAAATTCTGTATGTTGAGGTGGATGCATGCTGAGAATTTTTTTCCTACTGAAAAAATTCAATTAAATGAAAAAATATAAAAAATGGGACGGTAGCACAGCTAGAAGGTCCTGGGTTTGATTCCGGCTGGGGGTGTGTTCTCTCCTCCGTGTCATCAGTACCCATACCCAAATAGGGTTTGCAAAAGGACCTTTCTGTGTGGAGTTTGCATGTTCTCCCTGTGTCTCCTAGGGTAGGTACCCTCGCAAAAAACATGCAGTAATCCGGGTCTCTTTACTGCTTCCCCCTGGCCAGCCTGATGGAGGGGAAAGGAAATGGTTGGAATAACGTGTTCCTTCACACGCTACGTCCATTAATTAATTACCATTTCTTGTATTCTTCATTGCATTATTGTGTTGCATGGCAGAAATAGCTCATCTACAAGTCTCAGCTACAAGATGCGAACTTATAGATGTATTTTGGAAATACATACAACCACATGGGGAAATGGACAGAAATGTAATTCCCGCCATTTTACAAAAATATGAATGGTTGCAATCTGTGAGCTTCTAAGCCAACTATCTAATAGTACAGTGCTACTCAACCCGCGGCCCGCGGGCCGCATGCGGCCCTTTCCGCATGTCTGTGCGGCCCGTCATGATCATGCCAAAAAAAATATGATTTTTCTAAGCCTGTCAAAGTTAACGCGAAACGCAAAACGCGGTGATGTTTGACCCTCGGTGCACTCCGTAGTTAGGGATAAGAGTCAGGAAGCGAATGCAGTAGCAGTGCAGAGATGCAGGCGGCTACACTAGAGCTACAGTACAACGAGACAGTCAGACAGACAAATATGCGGAGATTTTGCAGCAGAGAACCACAGTCGGGCTCACTGGAGCGGAGACGCATGACGGTCGTGCGATATGAACGGCCGCGAATCCCGCGATCGCCATGTTTCAGTCTAATGAAGACCTAGCCCTTGTCTCCGCTGCTTGTCTCTCCCTCCGCGACTCCGCCAGTCAGCTCCGACTATAACTCTATGGCACCGACAGTGCAAGCATTCCAACAGATCGCGCTGCAGCCAAGGAACTATGCTTATTAACACAAATCTCCTCCAACGAGCTGTTGTGTTTTACAAAGCTCAAAGCATCAAACTGTTTTACAAGTACAGTGCATCTGAAGGGGAGTTGAACTGTACTTGAGTTATTTTTCCATACAATAACTCTCTTCACCAAAAATAGCCGATCTACAAGCTCACAATGCATCTTGTGGTGAGCTTGTAGATCGGCTATGTCCCCCAAGAATAGGGATGCTGGGGTTTGAGTGATTGAATAATAAGTATAAACGTTTATTTATTTTAAATCTGTCCTATTAATGAAAAGGAGTGTTAGTGGCATGAGAAAACATACCTTTACGTTGCCAAAGTTCACTAGCTTTGCATACCCAGACACAGGGGAGGTTACAAAAAGGTTGAACCAGAACTGTTCATTTTCACTTCACATTTTGTGAATAAAGCCTAATTTGATAAAAAATTCAAATGTCATCAATTTCATCATTCCATCCATGACAATCTTTTGGTTCAATGAGGTTTGGCCTGGCTTATGGAAATGTGTCTGTTTTCTGTGCGTTTCCTTAATTATTAGACTGTGTACTGTACAAAATCAATGTAAACGTCCAAAATAGGACCGTCATTTTTAGCTTGCGGCCCTTTGGACTTTTGGTATTTTGCTGAGTGGCCCCTGAGCCATCTCAAGTTGAGTAGCCCTGTAATAGTACATTCATAGAGTTGAAGCAAGTTATTTGCCAATAATTATCGTTAGGCAGTAGTACATTATTATGTTTTTATAATCTTTAAGCCCTTGCCTTTTCTAAAGAGAAAACTTAGTCACATTTAGTCACACACGGCAGAGTAAAGAAAATATGACAACATGACATATACAGGATTATTACAAATCTTAGCTTTTTAAAATATGAAATCAGATAAGCAGAGGTAAAAAAAAAGGGGGAAATTCAGTTTTCAGCTTCAACCAGCTGATTGTGGTCAGACTAACAGGCAAAGGTAGGAGTTAATGTTTTGCGACAAATTGCCAAGGCCAGCAATTAAAGTCTCTGTTTAGCAGTCGGCCATTCAGCTCAGTGGTCTTGTGGTTGAGTGTCCGCCCTGAGACTGGGAGGTCAGGGTTCAATCCCCAGCCGGGTCATACCAAAGACTCATACCAAAAAGTGGTACCCAGTGCCTCCCTGCTTGGCACTCAGCAGAAACAGGAGATAGGCTCCTGCCCTATGGGCCTCATGGCTCGGGCAAGGCTTACTTTAAGCTATGGCCTCCCCAATCCCCAAAAGCTGTTTCCAAATTGGGATCAGGTGGTGTTTGTCACTGATTGGAGGATCACCCGGTCCTCAAAAGACAAGCATTCATCCTCAAAATATCCTCGCCATGAAGTTCATCATATTGCAGTTTTGCGAGCCTAGTTCTGTGGACTGTTTAATTGCCCCTGACAGAATCAAACAGGCCGGGTCCCTCGGGGAGCATATAACTGCACAGGGCGCGGCCATAAATCAGCCTCCTAGGACCCCACGCGAGCCCTGGCTCTGCATGGCAGTTATATAGGAGCCTTGCATGAACCACATGCCGGCCGCCAGGAAATAGACCTGTCGGTAGAGCCGTGAAATAGTGTGACAGTCACTCCCAGCAGCATGCTGCCATTTCATTATCATGCTTGGAGACACACACACCCCCACCCACCAGCAGCTAGCTTGGAGGTAGCTGTGTGTGCATTCATTTGACTTTGGTTGCGTGTACAATACATCCATGTTTGTACGGTTTATTTGTATGCGGACTATGCGCTGTACGTGTTCCTGTATGTTTGTGTGTGTGTGTGTGTGTGTGTGTGTGTGTGTGTGTGTGTGTGTGTGTGTGTGTGTGTGTGTGTGTGTGTGTGTGTGTGTGTGTGTGCCTGTGCGCGTGTGCGGGTGTGCACACACTTACAGTACATGTGCATCATGCGTACTGTGCCTTTGTTCGTGCCCCCTCCTGTGCACGAACAAAGGCACATGAAGCTGAACAATTTGTTTTCTTCTTATTCCATGAACAGTATTTCATGAATGTGTGCTCACGCACCCACACTCACACGCAAACGCACATGGATGCGTGCGCACACACACACACACACACACACACACACACACACACACACACACACACACACACACACACACACACACACACACATACAGATACACGCACACAAACGCACACGCGCACGCAGGCACGCACGCACGCACGCACGCACGCACGCACACACACACACACACACACACACACACACACACACACACACACACACACACACACACACATATATTGTATGTGTCTAGGAAACCTGCTTTGATCTCTAACATCCGATATCTACCAAAAGAAACCTCTTCAACTCCTCCCTTCCCTTCACTCTGTCTCTCTCTCTCCTGGCCTCCCTGCATCTCCTCCTCTCCATCTATCTCCGTCTCTCCATCTTAGGGTGCTGGAGCAGATCGTGCTGTGGGGGGCGGGTCATGGCCACGGACTCTCTTAGCCGTGCTCCTCCTAATCGATTCCAGTCCGCCTCGCAATCTTGTGGCGAGTGTGCACGTGTGCGGGTGGGTGTGTGTATAGCCCGTACGGGGGACACACATAGAGAGAGAGAGACGGTGAAAGAGAGAGGGAGGGGGACGTTTTCTCCGCTGCATTAAGTCCCGTTCCTAATTGAAGCCTCCCCGAGGCTAACAGGCTGGATTGCTCCAACATGTCAAAAAGCATCAGTCAGTTAAATGGTGCTGCGAGATGGAGGGCTGTTATTACCACTGCTGCCTAGAGACTATGACCTTGGCTTGGGACTCAGAGCTTCTGCTGTCTGCTCCATATGGGGATGTCCAAGCAAGCGGCATGGAAAATATGTAAGGGTGAACATTAACAAAGTAGGCCTACATTTTTATCTGTACTTTATTAGTGTTTCTATTTTTGAATATTCACCATATGACTTTCACTACTAGGCCTACACTGCATTTCAAAGACAACGTTTTGACTCATACCCAAATTGTACATTACTGTTAAGAATGGTTCCCATGACATCACAGTGATGTCAGAGCATGATGTCAGAGCGACAAACCCATAGAACATGTTAGCTTTAGCATTTTTAGCATTAGCATTAGCATTTTTAGTATTATCATTAGCATTCAAATGACTCCACCCACAAGTCTGTACGACAAACGTTTGACGAGATATACCCAAATAAAGTTTCGACCAATCAGAAGAGGGGGCGCGGCTAAGTTAAACCAATTAAGGTGAAAGGACTCTGAAACACGTCAAATGACTCCACCCAGAAGTCTGTACGACAAACGGTTGACAAGATAAACCCAAATAAAGTTTCGGCCAATCAGAAGAGGGGGCGGGGCCAAGTTAAACCAATTAAGCTGAAGGACTCTTGAAACAAGTCAAATTACTCCACCCAGAAGTCTGTACGACAAACGGTTGATGAGTAATAGCCAAAATAAGGAACAATCAAGTATCGACCAATCAGAAGAGGGGGCACTTCCTGTTTGGCGAAGGAAGTTTGACGCTTCACCACGGGCACGCCGTTTTACGAAAACTCACGATTCGCACAACTTCTCATCGTTTAAGTGTCTTAGTATGCCCAGCGAATTTGAAGTTGATCCGATTAACCCCCTAGGAGGAGTTCGTTAATTTGCGACACGTGAAAACAGCCAAAAATGCGCCAAAACGCCACAAATTAGTCAAAATGGCTGACTTCCTGTTTGGTTTTGGACGTGGCGCCAAGATACCTTTTTGTGAGTCCGGACATGATACAGGTGTGCCGTATAGTGGGGCTGCGCCATTGAAATTTTCTAGTGGGCACTGTTGCGCCATTAGGCCACGCCCCCTTTTGATTTTTTTTATACGAAAATGTTTGCCACTTGTGATGTGTGTGCAACGTTGCGCAACTTTTAGAGTACGTTTGGCGCCTCAAAAACGCGATTCATTCGGCGGAAGAAGAAGAAGAAGAAGAAGAATCTTTGCAATTACAATAGGGTCCTCACACACTGTGTGTGCTCGGGCCCTAATAAAAATGTAATGTTTGCAGGTATAAAATACCTAATACATTTGTATAAAGATGTGTGTGTGTGTGTGTGTGTGTGTGTGTGTGTGTGTGTGTGTGTGTGTGTGTGTGTGTGTGTGTGTGTGTGTGTGTGTGTGTGTATACTGACAGAACTGCATTTGAAATCAAATGTTCCAGGCACAGATAGAAATAGTAGTTGTGGTGATTTTGTGCAGGTCACATCCTTGAAATTTGCATTAGAGGACATTTAGGAAATTGAAAATGGAAAAAGAACATTCCATCGTGGAGACAGACAGTCATACTCCCTTTAGAAACAAAGAAGAACAGGAACCCTTTCGTTGTTCAAGGTCTTGTTAGACTTAGAGAGAAACAGTGTTTTTCTTTTTTAATGAAAGACAACATTTTCATCCAAAAGTCTAAAGAGTGAAGTTGACAATGAAAACAGGGTATTCAAATAAGAAATAGAAAGAGAACTATAAGTTACATACTTGTTTTCATCAGTGCAAAGCCTTGTGTCTTCTCTTATCTGTCCACATCCTACCTACTCAACTGGGGTTCAGCACCACAGTGCACCCCGCAGCCTCATTCAGGATTGTCCGTGTCTCTCATTCACTCTCAACATGGATAAAACTATAACAAGCTTTCTCTGTTTGTGTGTGTGTGCGTGCGCGTGTTTGTGTGTGTTTCCAAGTACGCACAACGTGCTTGGTCCTGCTTGGCTTGCACCCAACCTCCCAAGGCCAAAACCGAAGCCAATAAAGTGACCGCCCCTTGAAAACTAATGGCCGCTTTTGGGTGTGTGACGCGTCACACTGACCCTGAAGGAGGCACGCCTTCCAACATCTCACCCGGGCTGGAGCCATCACTCACAGACCGTGACATCCTATGGGGGACACAATCTGCCGAGGTCTGTCCGTCACCATGGTTACACAGTATGGTGACACTTTATGTGCTTACTTTAGAAGCTGCTGGAGGTACATACATACAGATACAAATGGATGGACACGCACGTCGCACACACACACACACACACACACACACACACACACACACAGATGAAAATAGTGGATCTACAAGCTGGAGTGTAGACAATGGCATAACTTTAACTTCAACCCCTAATAAACCTAATCTCTGTTACCCTAACCACAAGCTGAATGTTTTGTTAATTGAAAGGTTCACTCCAATGAAATCCAATCCACTTTATTTATAGAGCACATTCAAAACAACAGTGTTGAACCAAAGTGATGTACCCTCAGTAAAAAAAAAGAAAAAAAAAAAAGAATATATATATATATATATATATATATATATATATATATATATATATATATATATATATATATATATATGTGTGTGTATATATGTGTGTGTGTGTCACGTTTTTTTTTGTTTCAGTGAAATTGAGAACAGGAGCGCTCGTCGTGCGGCGCGGGGCGGAACAAGAGGTCTTGATCCACAACAAAGAAAACGACAACGTAGGGTCGGCAGGAATGATAGCGCCTCACCCCACAGAGGTTAGGGTTAGGGTTAGGGTTAGGCATAGTTTTACTGAGGTTAAGGTTAGGGTTAGGGTTAGAGTTAGGCATAGTAAGCTAATGGCTAAACACAGCTGAGCTACGCTAGTAGATAAACAACGAAAGAGTGGTCGCAAACGAGTGACGTCAGCGCCTACACTAGTGAATGGCTGTTGTCGCCATCTCATGGTGAATACGCAGAATTACACAGGTGTGCTGATAAGAGACTATCAAAGTGAATTGATCCAGGTGGTGAACGACAAAACGAGCGCTCTTACCCCAATCTCACTGAGTTACCCAAACTGTAACATATATATATATATATATATATATATATATATATATATATATATATATATATACACACACCCCCGGGTCTTCTCCCTAAATCTTTTTTAACGACCATTTCTCTTGTGAAGACCAGGAAAAGTGTCCTCACAAATGTCTATTTCTCAAATCCTACTAAGCTTGTGGGGGCGTTTGGCTTGTGCGAGTATAGTACACACACACACACACACACACACACACACACACACACACACACACACACACACACACACACACACACACACACACACACACACACACTGCAACCTTCCTCGCAGTTATCCTTGGTGCCAGCTTGGTGAACAACAGAGCAGCCACAGGGGGCTTTGCTTACACAGCTCTGTTTGCCTGGAACAAGCCAGCGACACAGGCCATAAATCTCTCCCCAATATTTTTATGCATCCGGTCTGTCCTTACCGGCACTAATATATATATATATATATTTTTTTTTCTTTCCCGCTTACTGTTGTAACTCACTTGAGCAGAGTCACAACGCATGGCGGTGCGCGTGCGTGCGTGCGTGCGTGCGTGAGTGCATACGTACGTGAATGAATGAGTGTAAGGGAGTGTTGGATCTTTCTTTTTCGTGGGAAGGCTGGCTGAGTTCATGCAAATGAAACTCGTCTTACAGTCCTTGACCTTGCTATGATGGTGAGTGACGCCCAAGGTTTGCTATAGAGACATCCGGTGCGGCCTTGAATTTAACAGTGTGTGATTACCAGTGCGTACATGACACATTTGGCTTACCGTGTTGGGGTCGTTCACGAATGATTCATTCCAAAGTGCTAGTTATTTTCGGTGGTCAAAATCGACTGAATACATTTTTGAAAAGATACGTTCATTTGAAGGATTCCTCTTTCCTCAGTGGACTGAAGCACTATCCAATGAATGCCCCAATTGAGCACCTTGAGGTGGGTGGGCTCTGTTTGCCTCCATATCCCCTATAGGGTTGCAACGGTTAATCAAACTAATCGATTTAATTGATTATGAGTCAAGTTCATAAAATAATATATTCATAGTGGAACTCCTATTTTGGGCATGGCATTAGTGGTAAGTGAAAATAAAAATAAATAGAGATAAAACAAAATGCTGAAAATAGCTGATGTACAAGCTCACAGTGCGGCACAAATCGACGTGTTGGGAGTTTGTAGATATGCTATTTTCATGAATTAATTGCATGACACCCTTGTGCGGCAACAACATAATGTGTAAATCAATTATGCAATTAAACAAAAAAGTACTCAATTGAATAATCGTAAGTAATTAAACAAATAGTTGCAGCCCTAATATCCTCTCAGTCACCGACTGTGTGTATCCCTGCGAATAAAACTACCCGTCAGTGAACGGAACGTTGTCACGATCCTTGTTCTTGTTTCTCTCTCCCTGTTAAGTTTTCATGTCTTTGTTGTTTCTATAGTCATAGTCAGTGTTTTAATTTTCAGTTGTGTTCCTTTATTTCTGAAGTAACGTTGCTTTCCTTGTTTCTTAGTTTCAGTTAAGAGTTTTACTTACACTTTTATTTTGTAGGGGGGGGGGGGGGGGGGCATTCATCAGTCACCTTTTAAAATAAACATGCTTTACATGATTGAAATATGAGCACATAAAACGTCTGAATAGCTCTGTATCACACATGGGCAACGTACGGCCTGCTAGCAAGACCTGGCCCGTGGACCATATCTGGCCCACGACGTCCTCAAAAGAAAACAAAACAACCTCCCAATAAACCTAAGTTATAAAAGGCGACAGCTTTTCAGACAAATTAATGTCCAAATACTGTACATAAAATTTACAATTTGAGTCCATACCTGCATTCCACTGATGCAATAACTGTGTGTACTCAAATAGAAATTATCAAATGTTTATGATTGTGAAACAGTCTGCCTTAATTAGGCCCATTTTTACAACATAATGAAATGTGTTTCATCGCTGACCTATCAGGTGGTTCATATAAAACAACTGCCCGGATATACAGTAAATGAGTAGGCTTATTTTAAAAATCTGATTACTGAGAACTAAGGAAGAAAACAATAGATGATATCGCGTATAACTCAGCCCATTAGCGCATGATGTGAGTCAGGTGTGTTCAAGAGGACTTTGTTTTCATGGATGGCAGGGTGGCATAAAAATTTAAATCAACAGGCAGTGTTGGCATGGATGTATTTGTGATTGTCTTCCATCTTCAGCTAATGCTTTGCCTCCACTTACGCCACGTCCACTGAAAAACATGATAACATAATATTTGACCTACAGAAAAGGCACCTATAGATTTCAATTCATGTTCTGCTGAGTTGAATTAATGAATTACCCTTCTCAATTCACTGTGGTTGAATGAGTTTAACTAAACGTTTGTTTCTGTGATTGGGATCTACACAGGCGGCACTCGTAGTAAAGCACTGAACAATTTAGCCATCAAATTATTCGAACAAATCTTTTCATTAAGCTGGTTCTAATGATTTAGTACACTGAAAGCAATGCCCATCACTATATACATATAGTTTAATTCAAGACCCAATCAGCTTACAGTAAATGGGATATTCAGCCTGAGGCATAACCATGAACATGTTGGGAATTACAGCCATTTTATAATGTCACCAGCTATGACGATGTTAAACGCTGACCTTTTGCTCTCTATTATGGGATACCCTCGCTAGTGAAATGCTCGTTTTTGCAGAACACAGCTTGCCAAAACAGTTTCTTTGTATTAACCTCGTAATGAAGCATTTCAGAGGCTGGTTCTAAAGAGAAAAGAAATGCTTGCCTTTGAGTAAGTTGATACTAAACAGCAGGCAAGTGCACACATATACATCAAAGGGGGCTTGAGCCCCTGCCCTTTTACCCTTCTGTAAAAAGTGCCCAGTTTTTACTATGGTGAAAGAAACGCAAATGCCCCCTTTCCATGCCATACCATACCTGAAGGCAGCATTCAAGAGAATTGCCCTGTCCAAACTCTTATGTTGAAAGAATTGCCCTCACGGTGTAGAAATCGATGCCATAATGTATGCCACATCTTCAGTATTGACTAGATTATGCTTAGTTCAGTGTGGTATCAAGCACCGAAAATAGCCGACCTCCAAGCTCATAACTTGTTGCGCTGCGACGCGTTGTGAGCTTGGAGGTCTGCTATTTTTTATATTTTCACCAAAAGGCCCATTTAGAAATGGCAGCCCCTGCCTCTCTAACATTCTCTGCACGTCCCTGCTATACAGTGTGTGCCTTGCTGCATCTGCACTCCGTCGGTATAGCGGTGACAGGTGTGCTATTAATTCCTAAATGCAACATCAAGGTGGGATATCGTCGTTGTTGGGTGGAAACCTTGTATGTCCAAAACCGTTCGTTTTGTATTTATCATTTTAAAAATGATTTAACATAGTGAAACTAGCTGGTCTACAAGCACACAACGCCTCTGGGTGCAAGGCGTTGTGTGCTTGTAGACCAGCTATTTTCACTAGTTTTGTGCGACAGACTTGTATGATGAAGCAGGGCATACAAATTTTGAAATCGGAGATACAAGTTTTCTGCCCTACAGTGACGATATTATGCACGCGTTTGTATCGCTATACTTGTGAGGACATCACAAGTCCATGTTAACCCTTTCAAAGCCACGGGGAGCCCCTTAAAAACAGGGGTACAGAGGTACTGCCGTGCAATCTTCTATTTATTTATTTATAAACATGTTTAAAAAAAACAATGCACCAAATGCTAACAGCGTGTAGTGTAGCGCCCCGTGCGGGCGAGCGATCCGTGTATATAGTGTATTTTAGGGCAGGTTGACTTACTTCATGCTGCAGTAGACTGAGCTCCCCCATTCATTTGCGTGCGGCGAAACGGGGAAAACAGCGATAAAAAACAGCCCCCGAAAGTACATTCCGTCTTCTATGCACGCACAGCGATCTGAACACATGTAATCCACTCATTGTGAAGCCTTGATTCCGCCTTTCGTCTGATCGAAATAGACTCAGAGGAACGCTACGCTAACGGAGCCTGCATGCATACAGAGAGACGCAACGGTTGCTATGTATTCTCCAGGCAGTGAGAAGAACATGACGTAATGACGTCACTGACACGTTAACCCTTCACATCACTTCTTAAAGAGACAGAGCACGGCCGGCGACTGTTTTAAAAAAAATATATATTATTAATTTCATTTTTAATGACCTAGTACGGGAAAAGACGATTGGCTGATTGCGTGGACCGGACAAGTACGGGCAAGTACGGGCAAGTACGGCCGGCTTGGAAAGTGTTAAGACTCTTGATTTTCTGAATGCCATTCTTTAACCCTAACCCTACAGTTGAAAATAGCCGATCTACAAGCTCACAACACTTCATAGCGTGCGCTTGTAGACCGGCAGACTGGTAAAAGGGTCCATTTGGTTCTATTTTTTACACTCTCTGAGTTGCAGACCGACAGTATAAGGCAGTGGTGGTCAAACTTTTCTCACACAGACACAGACCCCCATTTGAAAGGATATGCCAAGGACCCCCATAAGACAAGATGTTTACGGCTCTAGCAGTGATTTTCAACCATTTTAATTTCAAAGACCCCCAGTTTGACATGCATTAGGCTATGGACCCCCATAATGGCATTTCTATCTCTGAGACCCCGATCTATTATTGTAAAATCAACATTAATTTAACTCAGAGAGTGTACATTTGTACACTCTCTGAGTTACAGACCCATAAGGGTCCATTTGGTTCAGAACTATCATTTAACTGTGGACCCCCCTGGAACTCCCTCAAGGACCCCCAAGGGTCCCCAGCTAAATGATATTTAGGAACCAAATTTGGATCCATAAGGGTCCATTTGGTCCATAAAACAGATATATCCCTGACAAAATGTTTTGTTTCTTTCCTTCTTTTTTTTTTTTTTTTTGTAAATTATTCTGTTTGAAGAGCAATTTATCATCACAGGAATTCAAAACCTACTAATAGAAATAATGTAACTGCAACTGTTGCTCTAATAATCCATTTAGCATGCAATATATTATCCATCACTGTCATTCTGGTAGAATAGCAATTACCGTATACAATTATTGGGTTTGTCTGAGCCATAGAATTCCTGACCCAATTCGGATCCCGGGTCTCTCTCTCTCCTCTCGGACATGCACGAGTCGCTTCTGTAATATCTCAGAACAAATTCCCCAGGTTCACTGGTTCCTTCATTTTTAGTACCATAAACACCTCTACCTCAGCGTGTGTATCACGGAGGACATGGCGAGGAAAGGCTAGAGCAGGGGTCTTTTTTCAGGCCAGGGACGCCTTAGCTGAGAGAGAGATGAAGCAGGGACCCCCACTACATATTGTATAGAATTGTGTTGTAGATTTAGATTTCCTAGACAGCTTAGACTTGTTTTACAGCACTGTCATCATGTTGGAGTAATGTGTATTTTCAGACATTTAACCACTTGAATGTCAAATACTTAGTCTGCTCTTCTTTTCCCTCTACAAACCTCTTTGCCAAAACTAGACGATCTACAAGCTTACAACGCCTTGCAGCGCGATGCGTTGTAAGCTTCTAGATCTGCTATTTTTGGCTAATGTTCCACTCAGGATAGGGATGCTATGGTTCAAATGTTTAATGTAAAAAACATGATCCTATCACACAAAGATTTGGCGGCCCCCCTGTAGTAACTCTGAGGAACCCTGGGCTAGAGCTTATACCAACTCAGACATCTGAGAAAATTGAAAGTCTCAGCGAAGATCCCGAAATCCTCCTACCCTGCGACTACATAAAGCATTCTGATGGAGGCTATCACCGTTTGGTACAAAAATAGCTCCTCTCGGGACCAGCGAGGCCTGCAGAGGGTGGTGCGCTGGGGCCGAGTGCACCATGGGGACTTCACTCCCTTCCCTGCACGACTCATATTCCAGGATGTGGCTGCGCAGAGCTAGAAGTTTGATGAAAAGCCACCACAGAGAAACAGAAATATCTTCCCCCCCAGGCTATCAATGCTTTGAACAATGATCCAACTACCAGGTCAACTGTCTTTTAACCTGTAAATACCCACTCACCAACAGAGCACCTTAAAATTAGTTTCGCTAATTTTAAGGTACTTAAACAGGTCAGTATCATATATAAGACCCTAAATGGTCTATGCCCACCTCCCCTAAAGGAATTCATAAAAAGGAAGCCCGATAGAGGACTCAATACTAGAGCAATCACTAGAGGGGATTGCGAAGTACCGTACCGGGTAACCGCTTTTGGAAAAAACACCCTTTCAGTGCAGGGATGTTCAATCTGGAATGACCTACCTCTAACAATAAGAGACTGTTTGTCATTTCCATCCTTCAAGTTCAATCTAAAAAAATGGTTAGTTGACAATCAAACCTGTGACCATGTATAGTTTTAAGAGTACAGCTCATGTCATGTACGTATATTTTTAACTTTTCTTTTCTAATGTAGGGTACTGTTAGTAATATGTGTTGTTTTGCTGTTTTCTCTTGGTTGAGGAAAAATAGTATTTGTATGTATGTTCTTAGGCGCCCTCTCCTAATGTAGGGTTACTGTTTGTTGGTATGTATTGTTTTGTCTTCATGTGGGGACTACGGATGAAATTTAGCATTCTTGCTAATTCCGGCTTATTTACATTGCTTTCATGTAGTGTTCATTAATATGCATTGTCCCGTCTAAATAAACAAATAAAGTAAAGTAAAGTACAGATGGTATTTTTGGGACAATACACTAACTCCCTGCACAAGATTGTAGGTATTTGTATTGTGCTTAGCTGAAAATTGTTATAGCGTAGCTCACATAATACTGATATTTCCATTCACCAACTAGTCGACTAGGCCTGATAGTGGACTTCTATGTCACTGTCAGATGATGGGTTTGTTTATTTCCAAGGAAAGAGTATTCTGTTAGTTTGTTGTGTTTGTGTATTAAAAAGACGTGCTGGATAACATACATGACCACAATGCAAATCCCCAGGACCTCCATTTAGCCTTAATGTCTGACTGTACCACATGCTGTTTACATTTTTAACTAAAAAAAGAAAGAACGAAAAAGATATATAAATATATATAAAACACTAAGGTAGAAAAATAAGGGAATTTAGAAATAGGATTTTTCAGAATAACAACAAAAAATGGATGTAATGAATTGTACAGTAGGCCTATTACTTAAATATCAGAAGTGTTCTACCAACATGTTTCTTCACGTGATTGCGAATGAGAACTTTGCCTACACAAATGTAATCATTAGGAATAGAAGTAGCACATTAACCCTGGTGTCATTAGTAGGCCTATGTGGACATGTTGTGAGCTTTTAGATCTGCCTTTTTATTCTATTTTGAGATTAAAAGTGGTAAATATCAACAGAAACCTTGTATCACCATATTTCAACTGTCTGTTTCCTAACATCTAGATCAGCTATTTCTGATACATTTAGAGAGTGAAATTGGTTTAGTCTGTCTGTCTGTGGGTTTTATACAGTAAATATTCAGCTGTTGCTGAACCTTGAGCACACAAACTCAAGCAAAAGCCTGTGAGTGGGTTTTATACGGTAAATATCGAACCAATGAAAAGTATCAACAAGAGCATATTATGTGCCTAAATAAAAACTACATTGGATCCATTGGAACACATGTTCTTTTTCAATTTCAAGAAAACCAAATAACAACAAACCATGCTGTTTGAATAGCATGGGTCGTGGCACATGTGGGAAAGCAACGGTCACTTGATTTATTCAGCTGTTGCTGAACCTTGAGCACACAAAATTGCACACACACTTTTTCAATTTCCTGAAAAGTAATGGTTTTGGACATACATACACAGCGGACATTATGTTCTTGTCTCCACTTCCTTTGGGTCTTCACACCTCGCCATGTGACAGCTCTCTCTCCCTCCCTCCCTCCCTCTCTCTCTCTCTCTCTCTCTCTCTCTCTCTCTCTCTCTGTCTCTCTCTCTCTCTCTCTCTCTCTCTCTGCCTCTCGCACACACGCACGCACATACAGTGGTGGAAAGTAACTAACACAGTAACACACGATAACTCACACAATGAGGCCGTGAGGCTTTGAATGTGCCATGCAACACAATCAGTGCTTTCTCCTGCGACAAAGAAATGTCCTCTCAATAGACTCCGCATCCCATTTGTACTTTGCATAACAAGTGAAACAAGCAGCAACATCATTTGATAATGCAATTCAGTCCTGGAAAAAAAAAAGATAAAAAAGGGAACACACCAAACACAAAGAAAGTGCAGGAATAAACAGGGAATAAGTACCTACAACACTGAGGTAATTGATAGAGTTCAAGTGCTCAGGTCGGGTCATTTTTACAGTCAAAACTATTGTTTGCATAATGTTCTTCTATTACGATAAACACAGGCTCTACTCAAAGCAGAGAACATGCTCTGTGTAGTACTACTAGTAGTAGTCGTTAGATGTTTTACATAATGTAAACCAGCATCCTGAAGTCACTTAAGAAACTAGTGACTTCAGAAAATATTTCTGCTGAAGAAAATAAAGAATATTCAGTTATAGAATTCAGCTGTCGTCCTCCATTTTTTTGTCCCACTCCCTACCCTACACGGGGTCGTAACACATAACAATAAACCATGCTGTTTGAATAGCATGGCTCGTGGCACATGTGGAAAAGCAACAGTCGCTTGGTTTATTCAGCTGCAGCTGAACCTTGAGCACACAAACTCAAGCAAAAGCCCAGCTGTTCTGTCCACTCCAGTGAAGTGGCAGTTGCAACGCATGATAACGCCAACATTTTGAAGTGAGCGGTGGGTGAGAGGCTCACGCTGGTCCCGTTTGCTGCTGCTCTAAATGCAAACCTCATGGAGGGGCTATTTTTGAAGATCCGTGGTTAAATAAATAAAAACAAACAATGCAATTAAATGAATGTAACATTTTCGCCTATGTTGATGTGCCCACAATGCCATGTTTAAGTTGTAGGAATATATCTTTTAAGGTTCTGTATTGGGAAATGAAGTGTGAAGGTGTCTTATTTGTAGGCCTATGTCTTGTGTAGGCCTACAGGTAGTATTGCGGGGCGGCATAGCTCAGGGGTAGAGAAACCGTTATTAGAGCACGAAGGGTTCCCGAAGGGTTCCCAGTTCGAATCTGGGCTCCCCCTGAGTTAATGTCGAAGGGTCCTTGGGCAAGACTCTGAACCCCACATTGCTCCCGGTGAGCAGGTTGGTGCCTTGCATGGTTTCCTCCGCCACCGGTGCGTGAATGGGTGAATGTAATGCACAATCTCTGTAAAGCGCTTTGGATAAAAAGCGCTATATAAATGCACCATTTACCATTTTATTTCAGATTACAGTAACCTTTATTTTTGTCCGGCTCCTCATACAGTCACCTTTATTTTTGTTCGGCTCCTCAGACATTTTAGCAAATGTACTGTAAAAGAACAAAGATGAAAGTGGGAATAATTATGAAAACATTAAGTCTTAATGTTTTTATAATTATTCCCACTTCTTTTGTGGTAACCAACCTTTTCAAGCCTGTGAGCACCTTTTCTTCGAATGTGTAAGCCGAGATCTACCACTACAAAAAAAAGAGAAAAAAAAGTAATTTTAATTTTAATTTTTTACTTTTGCCATTTATGACAGGCTCAATCTATTTGCATACATCCACACAAACTAAGGCTAGTAATCTAAATATGAATAAAGCAAATGGGGAAATGTGCAGAATTTTGAATGAAAAGGCCAAAATATAATTTATTTTTTATAGAGTTTTTTTTTAGGTTACTTTTTTAAAACAAATTAAAACACAGGGAAACAACACTAATTGCTGTTACATATCTAATCTTCAATGCACAATATGGACTTTCTCATAAAGTAATATTCACATTTTGATATTATGTTCAATTGATTGATTTTTTTTTTTTTTTTTTTTTTTTACATTTGACCAAAAAAAGCACTATCATGTCTAACATCACTGTATGCAGTGTTGCCAGGTCTTGCTTGTTAAGCGATACATTTTGGCATGTCTTCATAGACCTGGTTGCTTCTTTCTCTCACATATAACCTGGCAACACTGGTCATAGCGGTGTTGCCAGGTCTTGCTTGTTAAGCGATACATTTGGGCATGTATTCATAGACCTGGTTGCTTGTTTCTCTCACGTAATCTGGCAACACTGTTCTTGCTCAGCAGTGTTCCTGTTCTGTTCCTGAAACACAACATAACATGTTGAATTGGTCAAATCAGACTGTCCAACTTATAGGACACATTTTGTATTTTGTAGCCTTGATACAAGACTGTCATATACTAATAATTTTAAGTTTGCATGGCTTTAATTACAACTCATTGAAAACTCAGGACAATGGATAAACAGTAATCAGGATTATGATGTTGTTTGGACGTTGGACTGTTGGGTGACTGAATCTGTTGGTGAGTTATGACTTTTGAGCCAGCTTAATCTTTTATATACAGTATACCTGCCTGGCCTCCGTGCCAATTAATGTTGTTATCATTTAAAAAGAGATATGGCTGCCATTGGTTGCTGTTATGTGGGTTCAGAATCGCCGGTCAGTGATGTTTGTGATTTGATTTGATGAGATGTGTGGCTACCTGGCAGTGGCAGGCTCGCTGTCTGTCTGTGCATCATCTGTATGTGTTGCTATGATTTCTCAAATTGTTTTAATTTATGACGTGAATGTACAATAGCCTATCGATGTTTGTTGCGACCGAAGGTCGCAGTATATACCATGAGAAATGTTGTAGCTTGTCCGTCAGTACAGGAAGTGACCGTCTTTCAGTCAGTACAGGAAGTGATGTCACGTGACATCACCTCATCAAAAATCTAACCCTGGATATTCATACTGTCACTGTGACATCACAGGTGATATCACAGTGTGTGTGTGTGTGTGTGTATGTATGTGTATGTGTATATATATATATATATATATATATATATATCTCACTGGCCAGATGGCAAAGGCATGGCCCATATCTGTGTGGCTGGTTCAGATAGGGATCTCGATGTATGGGCATAACATATATTGTATGTATATGAATACATATTATTATTAATAAAGGATAAAATAAAATAGAAAGTCCATATATGGCCATTCCCAGAAACAAAATCTCTATATGGAGATTTCTGATGTGATCAATCCCAGGCCGAAAATGTTAATATTAAGTCCATATATGTATATGGATATATATTAATAAAGGATAAAATGTCCATAAACAGTATGGGCATTCCCGGATGATGCCTTGTTAAGCCCGTATCAGAGTGTACGGTGGAGAGCTATCCACCGCAAATTTGAGGTGGAAGGCTTTCCACCTCAAGTCAGAAAATAAGTGCAGGCCATCATGGTACGCCACGGTGGAGACCTATTCACCGTGACTGACTAGTCTAGATTGACCAATCAGTGAACGGGGTGTAGAGCCTGTCTGTCTGATAGTAAAAACAGAGAGATGTGTTGGGACTCGAGGTGGAAAGCTCTCCACCGCGAGGAATGATGTAACGTTGTAGTTTCATGACTCAAAAATACTCAAAAAGACTACACCGCGGTGTAAAGCCTTCCACCGCGGACCCGACTATGATACGGGCTTTAGGGTACCCCCTTATGCCCATACATGGAGATCCCCAGGCATCAAACCCAGGCCCTAACTCGCCAAGGCCCTGCTTGGCTTTACTAATTAAGATATGTTTTATGCCCATTTATGGAGATTCCTATATATTATCAATATTAAGGAAATTATTAAGGATATTATGTTATCAATATTAAGGACATATCTGGGAATGCCCATATTTGGTAATGCCCATATATGGGCATGTTTTGACATAACATTGTTGACTATCATGCGGGGGTCTCCATATATGAGTAACTGGTCCCATATACATCACTGGCCGGTGGCCAAGAATTGGCGCGACCTCGGCGAGGTCGCATGTCACCCTGAGGTGTCTAACTAGTAAGTCCTGCAGTTAACCATGTGGCACGTGAAGCCCGAAAATTGTCTCTGCCTACCGGCGACAAAGTTAGGCGTCCCTGAACCGCCTACCAGTGACATCATCGGTAGGCGGGTTTAGTCATCTATAACAAATTAATTGCGACCGTCAGGGAGTCCGTCCGTCCGTCCGTCCGTCCGTCCGTCACACGTCACACGTCACACCTTTGTTTGTGTACGGTGTGATGTCATATATCTTCAGTATGACATCACACCACATGTGTACACAAACCTTTGTGTACGTTGCTGTGGCAACAGTCTGTTGTTGCTGGTCTGTTAGTGTACGTTAGCAACCACCTTAGCAACCATGGGTTTACCCTAGCAACCAACTGTTTACCCTAGCAACCAACTGTTTACCATAGCAACCATGTTTTTTTACCCTAGCAACCAACTGGGCATAAAGGGGATTCTGTTAGGGATCTCCATATATGGGCATAAAAGGGATTCTGTTAGGGATCTCCATATATGGGCATAAAAGGGATTCTGTTAGGGATCTCCATATATGGGCATAAAAGGGATTCTGTTAGCTGTTAGTGACCAACGGTCGCTTATCTCCCGATTAGGGAGTCTTACTGGTGAATAACAGTCCTCTATTTCAGGAAGAGAAAGGATGTCGTTTATTGCGACCAAAGGTCGCAGTTTAGCTATACTCTCCTGGCACCAATGTGCCAGGTTCTCCACCTCTCTCATTGCCGTCTTTGATCGGGCCTATCTACAGTATGTCGTGTTGTTGTCAGCAAACTTCACCACTAAGTTGGAGCTGTGTGCGGCCATGCAGTTGTAGTGTACAGGGTGGGGAGATGGGCCACATTCTGTTTTGAGGGTCAGGAGGTAGAGGTTTTAGATCCACACCATCTATTCTGACACAAAGTCCAGGATCCCGTTGCAAAGGCTGGGGGTTGAGCCGTATAGGTTTCGCAGCTTGGTGTTGAGTCTGCAGGGGACTATGGTGTTGAATGCTGAGGTGTAGTTTTGTAACTTGTGGCTATGGCATTGTCATCATCATGAGTGCACAAAGTACTGAAAAAAATAACTTGATGTATAGTTCCCAAGAATGCACACCTACAGTATACACTGTTTGGGAACCACTGTGCTAGAGGTTTGTTTGAGTCTCTGCATAGCTTTTGTGCAAGTTCCAATTTCCACTGTAGCCAGGGAGCCACAGGCCCAAAAGCTCAAAGAATAGGGTTTTACCTGTGACGTCATGACATACTTTTTATTTTTGTTTTTTCTATTCATTTTGTCATTAAGGTACACAGAATGAGAGGCCTGCTCTGCCGGAAACTCTGCGAAAAAAAGTTATGGCCATTTGTATATTCACTCCATCGACTTCAATAGTATACAGGAAAGAAACACACCAAAAAAAATATGCTTTAAGTAGCATGTGAGGGGTCAAACTAGGGGTTCTTGATGATTCTGAATCCATTGCAAGCATTTGTTTTGCATGAAAAACATTCCTTGGGCTAGAAAACGGACCAAAATAACGGTGAAAAGTGATGACTCATCACTTTTCACAGGTTTGAGAGGCTGAAATCTAGCCCAAGGAATGTTTTTCATGCAAAACAAATGCTTGCAATGGATTCAGAATCATGAAGAACCCTTAGTTTGACCCCTCACATGCTACTTTTTTTGGTGTGTTTTTTTCCAGTATAGTGAAGTCAATGGGAAAGTTTTTTTCGCAGTGTTTCCGGCAGAGCAGGCCTCTCATTCTGTGTACCTTATTGACCAAATTAATAGGAAGAAATTAAATTTGGATTATGTCATGACATCACAGGTCTTCTCTCATTTTGGCACAGTGGCTCCCCGGCTACTGAGAAATGAGATGCATGTGACGATCTGTTGCGCACACTCACTCTTTCTTCAGTAAATATCAACCCTCTCCACCTATTATTGACTGCAATGTATGCTTGTCCCTGCTTATCCTCGGAAAACAAACACGTGGGCCCAAAGCCACTTAATTGATTGTGATGGTTCAATTTGGCCAGAGCCAAATGGGGCTCCTGTTTAGAACAGTGGGCTCCGACGAGACCAGACAAGACAGTTCAATAACAGTGGATTGGGTTTTGATTTGCCAGACGTCCAGCGAAGCCACGGCCTTACTGATTGCTTCAGCTTTTTCTCGCACATTACACACACATACACCTACACACACACTCACATGCCCAGTGCCACTAGGTATGGGTGGTTGGAATTGTTTTGTTAAACATGTACTGTACAGTACATTGCAGTTATTCGCGGTTAACTGTAGCATGACATTATATCTCTCTATAAATGCACCGAATCTCTCTCTCTGCGTGCATATCTTTCCCTCATTTATCAAACTTGGGCCAGAGGGAGTACGTTTCCCGGCGTGAAGTTGTTTAAAAAACCTTTACAACGATCGAAATTGACCAAAGTGCTGTACGTGGGTGGGTGACGTGACGTAACGTTTTCGCTGTCCTCGGTGTCAAACATGTATAAATAAAAAATATATTTGTCAAAAACCTTCTGAATATTGTGCAGGACATTAAGCTTTATGTGAACTTACTCAAGATTAAAACATTTCATTCCTCATTTCTTCAGAATCTTCAACCAAACATGGCAAAACTCATATGGTGTGACTGTCCTGACCTTGTTTCTCAAAGTGGGAACTTGAATAAAACTAAGAAAAAGAATTGCTAAAAATCATTTGAAAATGAATTTAGGCTAAAAAAAATGTCTATTTTGAGCCTATATCTTTTCAAAGTCAAAGCATAATGTTTTCAGTCATTTCTGATCAAAAACATTTTGTCCCCCAACCCAAAATCATTTGGTGTGACACTAGTTTGGAAAAATTAAACAGGCAATTATTTGGACACCTATCGGCTAGAGAGGTCCTTCT
>NC_137830.1:21552184-21602184 GCF_963921795.1 Nannobrachium achirus
TGAGGCCATTCCGCGTACAATTCAGACGTCCTCTTATCAAAGCGACCTGCCGATAGCGGGGAACGTGTTTGAGTCTTGTCGCGCGCCTTGTCCTCGCGCAGTCTCCTTATATGTATTTTGAGGGACGCTGTGCCGTCCGCTGATAGCGAGCGGCGGATAATAGAATTGCAAAGGGAAATGCACACACAACGCGACGTGGCAAGGCATTCGGCGGAGATTCCCGTGCAAGATTACCCTCACTCATCTCCTGTGACACACAGATTGGAAGTGCCACTGCGAATCGTTGAGGCGTTATGGAAACGCGGTCCTCCCAGCCTGCTTTTCTTTAATGCAAAACTGCTACAGTAGCCTAACTTGTCCTTATTTTGCTCGAGGCAGAGCACCTCAGGACAAAAGAGCCATCGACGGACGTTAATGGAAACATGAAGCATCTTTCTCTAATGACCAGTTACTGTCACATGTGGAAGAGTGTGCAAACTCCTGCGTACATACTGTAGATGAATGGATACTATCAAGTATCACTACTTGCCAGTGTTAGGGGCTTGCTTCCCTTACATCAAGGCGCTCATATTGCTTAAAATGGGGGTTTGGTTCATATAATAAAATGTACATAGGCTATATGCTCTCATGCTTCTCCTTGGGGAAAGGAGCAGCCATCAAATGCCACTTTGTTATTCCATGGTCCAAACCACTGGTTGTCAGCGTTGGATCTGGGGACCCCCAGGGGTCCTTGAGGGGGTTTTATAGGTCCTCGGCTAAATGGATGATACCCTTACGGAGTGTACAAGGGTTGATACCCTTTGAGAGTATACAGAAGCCCCTCCAGGACTCTCAAAGTGCCCGTTGAGAGTTTACAAATGGACCCATACTCATCCATTTGCCTCCAATTGTAGACTCACCGTGTTAAATGAATACTGAAGAATTTACAATGTAGATCGGGGTCCCAGTGATTAAAAAAAAATAAGACAAAAAAAGAGAAAAGGGCTGTGGCCTAATACGTATCAACCTGGAGGTCCTTGAAATGAAAAAGGCTGAGAATCACTGATCTAAACAGGACATAAAAAAAAAAAAACACCTCAAGCACTTTCCAAGCGTTGCGTTCCTGCTTTTTGTGGCCTAAATAAAACCTGCTCTAGCAGTTTGGGCTCTGATGGTGGACGCGGCGGTAGGAGTAGCAGTCTAAACAGAGACAATATGCAACATCCACTCCCTGACCACTTCTGGGCTCTCTGCTGCAGTTCCCTGCTCGCTCCCTTGTGTGAGATGATACATGAGTCAGTCTGCAGTACCGTCTCCCTCTAGGCACCGCGCACCTGCTCTGCTGAAAAGCATTTGGGACGGGGAGAGAGAGAGAGAGAGAGTGTGAGAGAGAGAGAGCAAGAGAGAGAGAGAGCAAGAGAGAGAGAGAGAGAGAGAGAGAGAGTAAATTGTCCGTGACGTTCAAAGTTTTCGTAAAACAGCATTGTGGATGAGGGGAGCAAAAGGCCTGTGTTCTGAGCCTCCATAACTCAATCTTCTATTGAGGACTACTCCCTTTCATTAGGCCTCCCCTCCTCTGCAGCAACATCCGGAGCCCTCACAGCCTTTTGAGCGGTGCTAACCGCTCATACATCTAGCTTTGTATGTATGTATGTATGTATTAGTGATGCGCGGGTCATCTTTTTTTCATAACCCGCACGACCCACAGCCCGCACGGAACGTAACCCGCCTGCGCCCGCGCCGCAGAGCAATATACAAATCAACGAATCCGCCCGCCCCGCAACCCGCATTTGCCGCCCGCCTGAAAAGGTCTGAAACCTTGACCCACCCACCCGCTTGCGGGCGGGTTGGCGGGCGGGTGGGGGCACCGGGTTGATCCGCGGATCACTAGTATGTATGTATGTATGTATGTATGTATGTATGTAGGCCTACTAATGTACATTGGCCAAGCTTCGCGGGATGCTTGATGAAATGAACATGAAAGACACCGCTCACTTCATACTGGGTGTGATTTCTGCTTTGTTATGTGTTGTTTTCATGGCGTGGCTCCTAAGGGTTGAGTTGTAAGAGTGTCTGTGTGTCCGTTAGGGGTGTAACGATCGAAAAATCGATTTTAATTTGCAATATCTACTATATATTGTTTGCAAAAGCAAAATATTGTACCGCTTTGGCTTTGTATCGTATTGTTTTAAAATGCGGTAATCGGTATCGAATCGTTTTGCAATGCAAATAATTGATTGAATGGAAACTAAGTATTTGTGCCTTGTAATTGGCAGAGATTGGCAAAAGAGGGGTCTAATTACCTTTCCATTCCACACAGCTACTCTTGGTCTATCGATAAATCTGTGTAATCTCTGTGTTCATGTCAAGGTGCAGGTTTGTCCATAATGTGTTGAAATATAATGTCCATGTATTTGCTAGATAATCACAGCGTTTACATCGTTTTTTTTACACGTTTTACACTGATTTCATTTCTTTGCTAAGTAGTTACTATATCGATTTTAAATCATTGAATCAAATCGTATCGTATCGCCATGAATGACCCAATATCGTCCATGTATTGTATCGTTAACTATGTATCGTGATGCGTATCGTATCGTTACACCCCTAGTGCCCGTCCTTCCTTCCGTTCGTCCGTCCCTCCGATTGATCATCCTGCCCTTATCAACGTGGCATCAGAGATCCACTGGGCGGTCATTAGACCCCCATCCTTATTCCTTCCTTGCATTGTGTCTGAATAAAGAAATAAAAGCAACTTTCAACTAGGCTTTTCAGAAATGTGTTTTGGTGCTTGAGGCAGAGAGAGAGGGGGGGGAGGGGGGGTCGAGAATAGCACAGATGAGACAAGACTGAGAAGCTTTGAGGTTTTGAGAGATTAAAATCAATGGAAGGAGTGAGCGATGAAGAAGGATGGGATCAAAACAGATGGAAGAGGAGACTCGTGTTCAGGGGACCAGTCGGGCAGAAACCTTGTATATCCAAAATGGAACTTTTTTTACAACAAAGGTTCATATTTTATATATTGTAATTAGAGAAAAGAAAAGATGAGTTTTAAAATGTTTTCTTTTACTGCATTCTATTGTTTTAGCGATTTTAGTATTTTGATTTCAGTGAGTGGGGGCATGCGTACAAGTGGCTAAATATGTTTTTTTAGACACAATAATCGGTCCATTTCTTTTTCACTATTTACACCAGCCCCCATATCGCGGTGCATCTTGCAAATGGGCTTATTGTGTCTAAAAATACATATTTAGCCACTTGCATGCATGCATGCATGCAAATTAAAATCTTTAAAATCACTAAAACGATAGAAAGCAGTAAATGGGAAAACATTTTATGCATCTTTTCTTTTCTCTAATGACTATCTAAAATAGGGTCTTCAACAGGGGGTCCAGGACCCCTAGGGGGTCTTCAGACTTAATACAGGGGGTCCTCCAAATCTTTGTGTGATAGAAACTTTGTTCTATTTTTTTATATTAACCACTTGAAACCTTCCATATTCTGAGAACTTTAGCCAAAAATAGCAGATCTACAAGCTCACAAGCGCTTGTAGATTGTGAGCTTGTAGATCGGCTATTTTCGGCAAAGTGGTTTGGTGCAGAGGGAAAAAAGAGCAGACTACAGAGTGAAAGGTCAAGTTTATTAAGTATTGACAGTTCAAGTGGTTAATATCTGAAAACACACATTGCATTGAATCCAAAATACACTGATGAGTGTGCTGTCAAACAATGAAACTATATGGAATCTATGAAAAGGTTGTGGGGGTCCCTGCTTCATCTTTCTCAGCTAAGGGGTCCTTGGCCTGAAAACGTTGAAGATCCCTGATCTAAAATATGAACCTTTGTTGTAAAAAAATAAAGTTGTCCTTTAAGGATATGTAAACATGAA
This sequence comes from Nannobrachium achirus, assembly GCF_963921795.1. Taxonomy (NCBI): domain Eukaryota; kingdom Metazoa; phylum Chordata; class Actinopteri; order Myctophiformes; family Myctophidae; genus Nannobrachium; species Nannobrachium achirus. The sequence goes on from NC_137830.1 coordinate 21,556,052, forward strand.
CCTGTGTTCTGATGGATCCATATAGTTATTATTCTTGTTAATGCTTTTCATTGGTTCACTAAAAAACCCTGAGACACAAAAAAAGATCTACAAGCTCACAACGCAACGGATTGCAACGAATCGTATGCTTGTAGATCAGATGGCGATACAAGGTTTCTGCCCGACATCGACAATGTTTGTCAGCTGCAGCTCATTTGTCTCACGGCAAACAGAGCCCTGACTGCCATGTTCTAATGATAAATATAAAGATAATGTCCGGGTTTCCCAAAGCGATTTTAGCCCTTTGTAGCTCACACATGGTCGTAGAGGCGTGATTGGAAATGACACCGCAGCTCTGGGCAAACCCTGCCCATGGAAGCTTTTGATTGGCTGAACTGGCGCTAGGGAGCGCTCCTTTTTGTTCGCTTGGACCGCACGGAGGTGCGATCACTTAAACCTAACCCTAACTCTAACCCTAACTCTAACCTTAACCTCAGTAAAACTATGCCTAACCCTAACCCTAACCCTAACCTTAACCTCAGTGAAACTAACGCTCTGAGTAACTAACCTGCCGACGGATGTGTAAACAAACGGCTCCGCCCGGAGCTGCGGTGTGATTTCCAATAACGCGTCGTAGAGACCTAGCCCTGACCGTCATGTTCCTGGGTATACATGGGTTCGGGCAGAGCGACTTATTTAGCCCCCTACAACTACACCGACATTCAGATGTGGGCGTGGCCTTGCAAAAATACATGGGAAAACAGAAAACGATCGGATAAAAAGTCTTCTTATTAAAGAACACAGAGGATATGGGTTATTATAGAATGCCGTACTGTATTTAGACGGGTGCAAGACTTTATTAACCACTTTGTTTGTGAAATCTGAATGTTGGTGTAGTTGTAGGGGGCTTAATAAGTCGCTCTGCCCGAACCCATGTAAACCCGGGAACATGACGGTCAGGGCTCGGTCACTACGACCATGCGTGAGCTACGAAGGGCTAAAATCGCTTTGGGAAACCCGGCCAATGTTAGTTCCATTGATCCAATCCAAAACACAAATAAACATGCTCTGAATATGCATGGTTTTGGACATAAAAGGTTACACAACAGTACAAATAACAGTGGAGGTCTGACGTCATGTTACAACCGGATGGTGGATCTGAGATCTAACACTAGCCCCATGCATTCAAATGCGACAAATATTCACACACAAAAAGAATGTTAACAATATGTGAAAAATATTCAAGGATTTACGTCCTTGGTCTGCTGGCTGCATGCACAAGAATTGTGGTGCTGATCGGTCCAGTGGTTTGCGAAATTAGCCGCAGAAACACACTCGCACGCACGCACGCATGCACACACACGCACTCACTCAGCAACATAGAGCCTCTTCTAGGTGTCTCGCCTTCTCAGCATGTCATAAAACAAGGTATAGTAGAATAAGATAATAATACAAAGGCACTAAGAGGTAAATAAGTAATGAAGTTTAAAGAGCTTCAATTGTAGAAAGTGCAAAAAATTGTAGGCTTGCACAAACTTTTTGAGGCTTGCCTCAATATACCGTACACAAACATTGTTGAAGACTATACTCAATTTCTAAAATAGAACTTCATCTCCTTGCACATGAAGGGCAATCATATTTGATGATGATGATTATTATTATACTTATCATTATATTTTCTTTATAAAATGATGCACATATTAATGTATATAATGTCCCCAAATAATTGTCTAAACTCTACGATCTCAATGATAATGCAACATCAATGTATATGTATGTCAGAAATGGTCAGTAGTTATCTCGAAGTGGGCGCTCGCCGAAGCTTTCAGCACCATTGACAGCACTCGCAGACCCATGCAGAGGATACATACATGCAGTAACCAAGGAGAGCTTTCAGCGCATGGACAGTGCTCAGAGAACCATGGAGCTGCTGTCCATGGTGGTAAGCATGGAGCTGTCCATGGTGGTAGGCATGGAGCTGTCCATGGTGGTAAGCACAGAGCTGTCCATGGTGGTAGGCACGGAGCTGTCTATGGTGCTAAGCATGGAGCTGTCCATGGTGCTAAGCATGGAGTTGTCCATGGTAAAAGCACGGAGCTGTCTATGGTGCTAAGCATGGAGCTGTCCATGGTGCTAAACATGGAGTTATCCAAGGTGGTAGGCACAGAGCTGTCTATGGCAGGGGTCTTCTACAGGGGGTCCGGGACCCCTAGGGGGTCCTCAGAGTTACTCCAGGGGGTCCTCCAAATCTTTGAGTGATAGAAAAAAAAAATCTCCTTTTTTATTTTAACAACTTGAACCCTAGCGCCATATTCGGAAAACTTTAGCCAAAAATAGCGTGAGGCGTTGTGAGCTTTTTGCGGCTATTTTTAGCAAAGAGCTTTGGTGAGAAGGGGAAAAAGAGCAGACTAAGTACAAGTTTATTAAGTATTGACGGTTCAATTGCTTAAATATCTGAAAACACAAACTGACATGCATCCCAAAATACACTCATGATTGTGCTGTCAAGCAATGAAACTATGGAATCTATGATAAGTTGTGGGGTCCCTGCTTCATCTCTCTCTCAACCAAGGGGTCCTTGGCCTGAAAATGTTGAAAACCCCTGGTCTATGGTGGTAAGCATGAAGCTGTGAGCGCTGTCCATGATGCTATACGTCAGTGGTTCTCAACCCTCCCATGAAAGGGTTTGCGGCCCACCCTCCTGAACACTTAACATGGCTGCAGACTGCCGTGTTAAGTACCTTTCCAGAGCATGTTTATTTCAATGATCAATCAATTCATTGTGTTTCGGCTTGGATACAGAATTCTTTATGGATCTATTTAGTGTGGTTGCCCTTAGGCCTGTCCTCTAAAGATCGACGAATCGACGCATCGCTTTAAGCCCCGGGAATCGACGCCAATTGTTTGAGTCGAGGAGTCGAAAATATATATTTTTTTATATCACCAGTTAGCCTACTACTGCAGTGCACTGCTGGACTGGTGTCATGTACTTCCAATTGAGAGATGTAGCAATTGGCGAACAGTCATTTATTGTCTCGCACTATACTAGCGTAGGGGTGAAAGTGAGACGGAACGGCCAGAACCGCCGCATCGTTAAAACATTCGGAGCCGGGACAGTGTTCCGTTAAGAGGAGAAGCACGTCAAAATCCCATATTAAATAACCTGCCACAGCACAAACGCACGTCCACGCAGTAATTAAACAATCTACTAGTCAAATTAACATACACAAGTGTAGGCTACTAGTTACATTTTCTAATTAAAGTGCTTCTGAATTGTTCCAGTGTTGTAAGTAATCCATGATGATGTTTGTTTCGCTGTGTTTGCGTCCATGACATGTCCACACTGACTGCTGGCTCTAGCGGGAGCTGTGCCTCCCGCTTTTTATGATCCGTTTCTGAAATGAATCCGTTCTCGACACCGACTCATTACTCTGTCAGTGAATGGTGTGCGGACTGGATCCCATCGTTCATTTAAAAGAGCCGTTCAAGAGAGCGGAATCGTTTGCGAATGTCTCATCTCTACTGCACGGCAGTGCACCGAGACGGGGCAGAGTTGAACAGCGGAGATGTTTTATTTGTTTTAACGGTGTTGTACATTGCTATGCAGATAACGTTTGTGCTCGCGCACCGATATCACCGAAAACACCGTGTATTCAATTCATCTTAATGTATTATTGTGTTATGTTGATGTGGACGAGCAACACTTTTTTTTTAATTTTTTTTATTTTTACACAAAGTAGACTATAAAACGATTCGTCGACGCGTCGGAATGAACCCCTCGACTCGAATCGACTTCAAAAATCCCGAGTCGAGGACAGCCCTAGTTGCCCTATAGTACTTGTCTGACTTTCTTTCTGGATAAACTTTATTTTGCTGCGCTACTCCTACCACAGTCTTGGTGGCACGCACTTGGGCCATATGTCAAATCGACTGGCTTCATCGGGACTCGTCTGCTTGCATTTTGCTAAGAGATGCATTATATGTAGTTTAATTTATATTAATTTTAATTATTAGTGAAGTGACCACATGAGACTGACACAATATATCCATATATGGGTATTCCAAGATATGGGCTTAATATTGATGACATCAGGGATCTCCGCGTCACGGCAACCACACCTACAGTACAATTTCCCATAATTGCATCTTTCTGGTATTATCATTAAAGCATGGTATAATTTTGGCAGACCACTTGTGAAACCCTTACCAGTGGTCCCCGGCCCACAGGTTGAGAATCAATGGAGTAGAGAATGACCATTATACTGGTATGTGCAATTATGCATTATTACAATTTAGATAATGTGGAATCACAATTCCCTGGGGTGTGATATTTCAACACACGCTCAACTGTTGCAGCCAAAAAGAGAAAAGCGAAAACAAATACAGGATGTAGAATATTATTGTTGTTGGGCAGAAACATAGCATCTCCATTACTTTTTTTTTTCTTTTTTGTAACTTAAAGCTATATTTTGTCATACAACTACAAGGTCACACAAAAGTAGCAAAAATTGCAGATCTACATTGTAGTTCTGGTATTTCTGCTACTTGAAACCTGCAAGTATACCCGTTTTGGACATTTGAGGTTTCCACACGGCAGGAACACTGTACAGACTGTAAAAGGATGATTACATTAGCAACCGTGAATATACATTTATTTGCATGTGTTGCAAAGCATGCTGCATGCTGTCCCTGTTTAATCATGCATCCGCAATGTTTATTGCTCCATGTTTATTTGTGTGTGTGTGCGCGGGCACGCGCGTGCGTGCGTGCATGCGTGCGTGCGTGCGTGCGTGTGTGTGTCTGTGTGTGTGTGTGAGAGAGAGAGAGAGAGAGAGAGAGAGAGAGAGAGAGAGATCAGCTACAGGAGGCCAGGTTGTCACATCGACCTCGCACAATGTTAGCACGCGTGTTCTTGCGATGGGGTCTTTCAACACGTCTTTCACCGCACACAGCCTTTCTCACATCGGCAGTCGCACTTATGCAACCGTCACCTGCATTCCTTGAGGGGATTCCAGAATCTTTGTTGAACCATTTTAATATATGCATTTCCGATTCAGATTCAGATTCAGATTCAGATTCAGATAGGAATTTGCTTTGGCATACTACATTTTTGCATTCAAATCATTTTTTCACATATAACATAAAAACAAAAAACAGACAAAGCATCGGCTACAAACAATAAAAACATGTGAACAATGTTAAATATTTGAAACATTTTTATAACACCAAAGGGGTTCCTTGACTTGAAAAATGTTGAGAAAGTTTAAAGGGGTAGTTCACACCCAAAATGACTTTTTTTTCCCTATTGATTAGTCACGCCATGGAGACTTGAGTTTATATATATATATATATATATATATATATATATATATATATATATATATAAATGATTTTAGTAAACTTACCCTGACGGTTTCCCCATCCAGTGCCATGCATTTGGGTCCCCATCCGGAATCAATGGGGTAAATTTACTATAATCACATTATTGTCTTAGGAATGCGACAAATACAAAAAAATATTATTGAACTCTCCATGGCATGTCCATGTCTCCATGGCATGTGTAATCAATAGAAAAAAAGTCATTTTGGGTGTGAACTACTCCTTTAAGTTTAAACAATTTGACAGTCACTGTCCTACAACTGTAGGGCAGTGTTTATTGCAGTACAAGTATTTGATTTGTTACTGTATGTACTGTATAGCCTAACTATACATTTCAACCCCTTTTCAATCTGGCTTCCCTTATAATGAGCGTCATAATAAGCAAACCATTTAAACAAAAAAGATAACCCCTCATTTTGTACACTCTCAGAGTAAAAGTAACATTGAGGATTATACTGTGTACAATGTGTTTTTTGGGAGAATCAAATCCCTTTATATGACTAGAACAACGACTGCCTCACCAGCAGGGCTTTGCTGCAGTGGTGTAAAGTAACTAAGAACATTTACTTAAGTACTGTACATATTTGGGGTATTTGTATTTTATTTGAGTATTTTCAATTTCCAATACTTTTACTTCTACTCCACTACATCTCAGATCCACATATTGTACTTCAGCTTTTGTATTACAAAAACATACATGAAACACTTCAACCATACACTTAGTCCTTTTGAAAATAGCCAATCTACAAGCACACAATGCGTCGCCATGCAATGCATTGTGAGATTGTAGATCTGCTATTTTCACACAATTTTTAATTTGAAAACTTGAAATGGTGCATTGTGCACAATGAGGACTTATACTTTTGTACTTTTACCCAAGTACATTTTGAATTCCGGACTTTTACTTGAAACAGACTATTTCTATATTGCAGTACTGATGCTTTTACTTAAGTAAAACATTTGAGTACTTTTTCCACCACTGCTTTGCTGTATCCTCATCTCCACTGTCACAATGACAACTAAGAACCAAGCTGAAAATGATTTGTCCCACTTTTCATGTCTATTTCTTTCTTTTCTTTTTCTCTTTTCCCCCCCGCATGGAGTTGAAGCTGCATATAAAAGCCTCATTATCATTCTTCCTACAGTATGGTGAAATGTGTGTATCTGAATATGTATGTCGCCCTGTGTACATCTGTGAAAGTGACCATGGGAGTCTCTGTGTGTGTGTGCGTGTGTGCGTGTGTGTGTGTGTGTGCGTGCGTGCGTGCGTGCGTGCGTGCGTGCGTGCGTGCGTGCGTGCGTGCGTGCGTGCGTGCGTGCGTGCGTGTGTGTGTGTGTGTGTGAGCAAGCGCACTTATTCATTTAAATCTGAAAGTATAACAACACTTGTCTTCTGAGGTGGCACTTATAGGCAAAGGTTCATCGCGTTGCACCGTGACGCGATTTTCAAACATTTTACACCCACCCATCACATATAAAATAGGGCTTAAGTAGTTAATCATTCTAATCAATATTTGTTTTAACATTGGTTCATTGATGTAGCCTGAAGGCCACCCGGAAGCCTGAAGGCCACCCGGAGCTTTTATGTGTGTCCTTGCATTGCCTGTATTTATGTTTGTGCGTGTGCGCGCGCGCGCACGTGCGTGTGTCCAGATGTGTTCGCGCGCCCGAGTCGTCGTTGTTGTCGGGTGGAATCCTTGTGTGAATGTGCAAAACCGTTCGTTTTGTATTTATCATTTCAATAATGATTTAAAACAGTGAAAATTGCCGATCTAAGCACACAAATGTTCTTAGTTACTTTAGTTACAAAAACATTCTTCAATGTTTTATATACAGTATAGCATTGATAATTTTTAAATGCGCGCTTCTCAATTATTTGATTAATCGAAAAGTTAATCTTCCGAGTAATCGTTAAGAAAATAATGGATAGCTGCAGCCCTAATCCAGTCATTGTATTTTTAGATGCTTCTTGCGGCCAACAGATGACCCAACCTACAGACCCAACAGATGACCCAATTCAGTTTCAATTCAAAGGAGATTTATTGGCATGAGAAAACATACATTTACATTGCCAAAGCAAGTGTCAAAATACAATAAAAACAGTTGAAAAGGGGGAACATATACAGTTGGAGGCGGTACAGCATTGGTACAACAGTGCTATGTCACATTTTGTCGTCATATACATGTTATATATGAGCATAAAGCTTTTTGAAACAAATAGCAGCAATCTTTTGCAGTCGCTTTGGGACAAAAAGCTGCATTTTTCCTCAAAACGACACTGGTGGACTGCTGTAGAAAATGTACCCTTATACTTATAGGTACAAAGTGAACCATTTAAACCCTATTCTTGGTTGTGTCCCCTCGGGGCTCTACGCTATTGACCTTTCTGTTTTCTCTCTACATGAAATATCTACGCAATATAGCAGATCTGGTATTTTCTGATGTTGGTGAGGTTTAAGTGGTTAAATCAAGCGCCCCACTCTTTCACTGTGTGCGTTTGTCTGCATGTAGCGTGTCTTTGTGCGTTGCACGTCCTGTCAGCACGCTCCCAACGACCCTCCCCTCCAGACCCCCTTCCCAGCAGCCTTTGAGCTGATGAACATCGATTGGCTGAATTAATTGCTGTTATCAGATGTTCCTGAAGGCCACCCGGAGCTTTTATGTGTGTCCTTGCATTGCCTGTATTTATGTCTGTGCGTGCGCGCGCACGTGCGTGTGTCCAGATGTGTTCGCGTGCCCGAGTCGTCGTCGTTGTCGGGTGGAATCCTTGTATGTGCAAAACCGTTCGTTTTGTATTTATCATTTCAATAATGATTTAAAACAGTAAAAATTGCCGATCTGCAAGCACACAACGCCGTTGTGTTTTGCTTGCAGATCTACTATTTTCACTAGTTTGTGCGACACTCTTGTATGACGAAGCAGGGCTTTAATTTACGTACCATTTTGAAACTTGGAGATACAAGATTACTGCCTGACAGTGACGGTATACATGCATGTGTCCTTGTGCTTAATGTGTTTGTGAATGTTCACCTATACGCTATGCATAGGGATGCAATGTGTGTGCAAATGCTTGTGTGTGTGTGTGTGTGTGTGTGTGTGTGTGTGTGTGTGTGTGTGTGCGTGCGTGCGTGCGTGCGTGCGTGTGTGTGTGTTCTGGCGACGATGATGCCCTTGTAGATTACATGGCGAGTGCAATCTATGCTGAGCACACTCAGCCCTCAGAGGCCCTCAGAGGGCGGATTATGGGATAAAGAGAGTGCTGAGCCCCTGTCACCACACACACACACACACACACACACACACACACACACACACACACACACACACACACACACACACACACACACACAGTTATATTACTATACTTATGAAGACATCAGCATCTCAGAACTGCAATTTTATGCACGCCATTTTTTTATTAAAATTAAAAGATTCTGTGATTTTCACAGTGCAGCACCAAGTGCCTGCTATTTTTGAAAAATCGTGAACATTAATATATTTTGTGCAAATCTTTGAATATTTCAAACCCTTCTATGTTTTTTTGAAAAACGTATGTCAGTGGTGCTCAAACTTTTTCATGTGAAGGACCCCCAAAATGATATGTATTTGGCCACGAACCCCCATCTCAAAATATTTCGTTCCAGGAGGCAGGGATCCCCCAGAAGCAACATTTTAGTCACAAATGTTCGCTTATATTCAAAGATTTGCACACATTTTCACGACTTTAAAAAAAATAGCAGATCACTTAGTAGTGGGCACCTTACCTTAGCGCCCACACAGGTTTCTTTATGTATACATCTTGTGTGTGTATGGGTGCACACGAGTAAAGTTATATTATTGTTCTCTGTCAACATGGATGACATTGGAAATATTGTTTCAACAGATAATCATCCACACTGAAATGCACACCAAAAATGCGTACCTTTAAATTGTCACAGCCCCTGTAGTCTGACCGACTATTCACGTTATTCCTGGCCCCGCCCCCGCCTTCCTGTTCATATCCTGAAAGAGGCGGAGGCTGAAAAAGCTGGCCTGAAAAACATCATTTGGTTTCCTGTTGTCCTTGCATTAAAGTGTCAGTAGTTTGCGTTCTAGGCTCTGGGCTCTGAATGTGCCTGGGTTGCCATGTCTGCTTATAATAACCAATGTGTGTCTCTAAATGAAATAGTAGGATATAGTTGTTTATTGGGCTTACTTTCTAATATTTTTAAAACCAGTGGTTCCCAAATCTTTTCATATCAAGGACCCCAGAATACATATTTGTACACAGTCGCAGACCCCCATCTGAAAATATGTGGTGCCAGGGTCCTCCACAGAGATTTATGTTGTTAAAATGTTTCAAAAATATTAAAATGTCTTTCTTTTTTTTCCCTCAATACTTTTTAAATAGCAAATATACAAGCTCACAATGTGTTGCAATGTGACACATTGTAAGCTTGCTGATATGCTATTTTCAATTGTAAATGTAAAGTAGTATAGCCTAGTTGCTTCTGTTGGGCTTATTTCTTTGGCAAAATCTGGCAACAGACAATTCTGTGTCACTTCCTTACTTGGGAGGAAGTGAAAAGATGTTTTTTGAAGCAGCACACATAGAAAAACTCTCTAGCGCCCTCTGTAAAAGAAAATGGCAGCCTCCATAGAGAGGGCCAGGAATATGGTGAATAGGGCCTGTGTTGTGTTGTTGTGTATTTTCCTGGGTCTTCCAACAGGTCCTGTTGGCTGGGCATTGTTCCCAATGCACCTGATTGGCACAATCAGGTGCATTGGGAACACCTGGCCCGTGGTCCCAGTGTGCCCTAATAAAAGCTGGATGTTGGCCATGGACACAGTATCTCCCTCTCTCTCTCTCCCTGGTGGTAGCAGTGTTTGGTTTTCTTTAGTTTAGCATTGGTTTCGGTTGCACCATTACTACATTACCCACGCATTGCTGAAAATACTGATTCCACTGATATTTTCACAGTATTTATCTCTGGAACCGACTCAAACTAAATGTTAATGCCTCAACTCCTACAATTCCAAGTGCTCCAAGTGGGTGGGGGTCGCCAGTTATGATGATTTTGGGAGGTCATGGCCTGAAAAGATTCAGAACCACTGGTTTAACCCAAGGCATGTATTATGTGAGCTACACTCATCTGCCTGCATGCATTTGTGCATGCGTGTGTGCACGTGTGTGCACAATGCATGTTATATCAGTCAATATGTTATCCTATAAATATATCATTTAATTTAATCTTTCCGATATTGCAATTGCAGAGATATTGATCTATGTTCAAGCAGAGCATTGGATTGGATTTGGTCATGGCTTGGCTACGTTATATAAACAATGATCAATCCTTTTTTTTTTTTTGCTTACCCTCATTACACATGAACTGCAAATTATAGCATGAATTTGTTTTATCTATCGGCTATTGTTATCAGACCAGAAACGTAATATTGGTGCAGCTCGTCTACTATTCATTGAATAGAGGGAAACTCAGACTGAATACATAGCAATCTACTGCACGCACGTGTGTAGCGTTGTTTCATTTCTCTTTCAGCTTTCCCTTGCGGTACTTTTTTCTATAATACATCAATACATCAAAATCAATATACATCAAATGCATAGTAATCTAAGAAAAAAGGTAGGTAGGCAAGCACCTATTCATTAAGAAAAACATTAAAAAACATATATAAACAAAATGCTATCTAAATTAAAAGTATGGTCATTGAGGGTGGCAAGTGCTATGGACTAAGGTGTGGTCTAAAGAGGTGAGTCTTCTGACCACGGCGGAAGCTATAGGGAGTGAGTCTGCAATTCTAATTGCAAAGGGATAATGGGGTGCAAGTGGTTAAAAAAGGAAATTCTATTATTCTATTCTTAACTTTCATTTAACTTTCACACACTGAAACAGTACCGACCCGAAGGGAGAGAGAGATGGTGTGTGTGTGTGTGTGTGTGTGTGTGTGTGTGTGTGTGTGTGTGTGTGTGTGTGTGTGTGTGTGTGTGTGTGTGTGTGTGTGTGTGTGTGTGTGTGTGTGTGTGTGTGTGTGAGAGAGAGAGAGAGACGGAGAGAGAGAGAGAGAGAGAGCGTGCGAGTAAGAGAGACACAAAGTGAACACGTGCGCCCGTGTCACGTCCCCTGGCTTTATGATCACAGTATGAATGGTATCTGCCACTCATAAAAGCCAGACGCATGTCGCCTATAAATCTCTGAGGCCTCATTAACTGAGCAGGTCTCCTCTCCTCTGCCTCTCTTGTCTCTGCAGGCCCACACGTCTCAATCATGGCTGTTGTTCTCACACTTGGAATCGATTTTCGAACACATGCGCGTTCGCACACGTGCGCCCACAGGCAAGATTGTGCACATGTGCAGGCACATGCGCGTGCACGCAGGCATAGAAACTGGTGCCTGAGAGACACTGTCATAATTGGCACAATCTCTATTAGCTCACATGCACACGCACACACCCATTCTTTCTACAATATGTGCACAGACTGATTGGAATATTCAGGCTTCCATACCGTGCGTGATGATTCACATGCACACACGTGCATTGTCCACCACAAAAGAACATGCGTACATAGTGTATGCGCGTGCATAGACTGATTTGAATAGTGCAATGCACGTTGACTTTTGCAGTGCGCACGCATGCACAATTTGCCAAACACAAAAGGATTGCAAGCCATGAGCACAAACATACACACAGACAGACAGACACACACACACACACACACACACACACACACACACACACACACACACACACACACACACACACACACACACACACACACGCACGCACACACGCACACACAAGCGCGCGCACACTCAAAGGCATGCTTTGTCCCCCTCCACCGCCCGCTCAAGGACACTCCGTCAACATTTGCTGAGGCGCTGACGGCTTTACAGCCAAAGTTATCACCTCCTTCTCCGCCTGCTCTGTCCACCTAGCCCCACCACCATCACCACCTCACCAGAGGTGGAAGAAGTAATAGGCTACTTAAAAAAGCAATAACACACTGTATCTGCATTCAAAATTGTACTTGTGTACACTACATATACAAGAGTATTGGCATCAAAATACACTTACAGTTTTCTTTCCCCCTCCAAATTAATGAGTCAAACTGTCACGGCATGCTCCTCAGCCTGATGTACGTCGACTTGTTATTTCTGTACCTCTGTGTTTAGTAAGTTCCGTGTCTAAGATCTCAGTCTGTTGATTCCCCAGATGTTTCTTGTGTATCGTATTCTGTAGTAGCGTTCTTATGCTTCCTGTCTACCCTTGTTTGCTATCATCTGTCTTGTCTCTCCACCCTGAGTCATCTATGTGTCCTGTTTGCCCTAGCCTATCCCTGTGTTGATTGTCAGTTGATTCATCTGTGTCCTGTTAGTGCTGTGTCTAACTCCCCTGTGCAATATATTTTGTATGCCTGTTTGTCATGTTAGTGTCAGTGTGAGTGTACTACTGTATGTAGGCTGTGAGCCTTCTGTGTTACCAGTTACAGTACTCAAGTAAATGTACTTCGTTACTGTCCACCACTCCACCAGACCATGCTGTGGGCCAGACGCTGTGTTGTGCAGCGCCTGGTATAATTAACCACCCACGCTGGCTGGCCTGGCCTTCACCTCACACCCCCCGTTTGAGGAGGAAGGGTATAGTGGGGGAGGGTAGCTAGTTTCATCTCAATGATTTCAGACTCAGTCAGTCAGTCAGTCAGTCAGTCAGTCAGTCAGTCAGTCAGTTACAGGGCTTGAGGGGCTGTTTCATTTGAAATCGTTAAGTCAGTGAGAGCTCTTTCTGCAGAGCCCTTTATGCCCCCTTTCTGTAAGTCTGCATCTCTATGCAGTCTTTGTCTAAGGGAATTACCCACAGTTCATAGCGTTGTGACATTAGACATGGCGATACCGGGCGAATCCTCCAAACATCAATCGTTACGTATGCAAATTAGTCATGCATTGTGAGTCTAGCATGGGTGTAGTGCAAAAATAGATATATTTCTTACATGTTAATCACGGAAGAATCTTTAAAGCCAGTGAGTTTCAGGTGGAACAAATGTATACTTCTAAATTTTTCTTTCAAATAAAAATGTAAAATGGGTCAAAATGATCCAAACAGAAATTAAGGGTTAAGTTATTGATGATGGGTCTATGTTGTGCACATTATGTTGTAACACTGTATTATTAGTATCCCACCCTTATTTTTTTCCCTGCATCCCTGCATCCCTGCCACTATTCTCTCTCAACCTCGTCTTGGTGGGATTGCTCATGCCATTACATTCCAGGTAGGAGTTGGCACAAGTAGCGGTGGATCTGTGGTGGCATGAAGTGCCAGCTAGCCTCCCACTCGGAGTGGGGCAAGCATGGTGGCATGACTGCCCTAACTGTATTCCACCTCCTTCATTCACCTGCAGAGACATGTGATGGAGTTTAATTGCACTAATTTACATTTAACCTGACTTATGTATTATTCAGAAGTCACCTTTAAACCCAATCAACACATTTTAGCATTCATTTTTACATTATATATGAAAGTGGAGGCTCAGAGCTACAAAAAGAGGCTTCAGCGAGTTTTTACGCTTCCTCGGCTCGAAATGCATTGTTGGAAATGCCTGCTGAATGAATAAGTGATCGTATCATCATCATGGCATTGCTTGTATGTTCAAAAGAAACCTTTACTTTTGAGACTGCCCTTTTGTAAACAGAAGAAAATATAAATACAAATTAATTAAAATCTGGTCAGGACACCAATTTCATCCAAATAGGATAGAGAACCATTTTTGATTTTATAGTGTTCCGATTCCAATTTCATCTTCTTCTTTTTTTTTATTACTTCAAATTTATTTCCAGATTGGATAGAATTGGTATCCCGAACAGCAAATGTACTCTCCAGGTATAAAGCGTGGGTGGTATAATTAACCACCCACGCTGGCTGGCCTGGCCTTCACCTCACACCCCCCGTTTGAGGAGGAAGGGTATAGTGGGGGGAGGGTAGCTAGTTTCATCTCAATGATTTCAGACTCAGTCAGTCAGTCAGTCAGTCAGTCAGTTACAGGGCTTGAGGGGCTGTTTCATTTGAAATCGTTAAGTCAGTGAGAGCTCTTTCTGCAGAGCCCTTTATGCCCCTTTCTGTAAGTCTGCATCTCTATGCAGTCTTTGTCTAAGGGAATTACCCACAGTTCATAGCGTTGTGACATTAGACATGGCGATACCGGGCGAATCCTCCAAACATCAATCGTTAAGTATGCAAATTAGTCATGCATTGTGAGTCTAGCATGGGTGTAGAGCAAAAATATATTTTTTTTTACATGTTAATCACGGAAGAATCTTTAAAGCCAGTGAGTTTCAGGTGGAACAAATGTATACTTCTAAATTTTTCTTTCAAATAAAAATTTAAAATGGGTCAAAATGATCCAAACAGAAATTAAGGGTTAAGTTATTGATGATGTGTCTATGTTGTGCACATTATGTTGTAACACTGTATTATTAGTATCCCACCCTTATTTTTTTCCCTGCATCCCTGCATCCCTGCCACTATTCTCTCTCAACCTCGTCTTGGTGGGATTGCTCATGCCATTACATTCCAGGTAGGAGTTGGCACAAGTAGCGGTGGATCTGTGGTGGCATGAAGTGCCAGCTAGCCTCCCACTCGGAGTGGGGCAAGCATGGTGGCATGACTGCCCTAACTGTACTCCACCTCCTTCATTCACCTGCAGAGACATGTGATGGAGTTTAATTGCACTAATTTACATTTAACCTGACTTATGTATTATTCAGAAGTCACCTTTAAACCCAATCAACACATTTTAGCATTCATTTTTACATTTCATATGAAAGTGGAGGCTCAGAGCTACAAAAAGAGGCTTCAGCGACTTTTTACGCTTCCTCGGCTCGAAATGCATTGTTGGAAATGCCTGCTGAATGAATAAGTGATCGTATCATCATCATGGCATTGCTTGTATGTTCAAAAGAAACCTTTACTTTTGAGACTGCCCTTTTGTAAACAGAAGAAAATATAAATAAAAATTAATTAAAATCTGGTCAGGACACCAATTTCATCAAAATAGGATAGAGAACCATTTTTGATTTTATAGTGTTCCGATTCCAATTTCATCTTCTTTTTTTTTATTACTTACTTACTACTATTTCCAGATTGGATAGAATTGGTATCCCGAACAGCAAATGTACTCTCCAGCTTTTTACTAAAGAGACAGTAGCCATATTTCCATAAACGTATTCGAATTAGGGAAGCGAATTATCAGAAATGCGTATTAAGACAAAGCAAATTTAGCCCGTTTCCATTTGCGGGTGTCATTCGAATTAGCGACGGTCGCAAGGGTTGATCGGGCTGATCGGGCTGATTTTTTCAGACTGAACCGTGAGCACAGCACGTCTGACTGCTGACTCGATCTCTGCACAGTGCTCAGCGTCCTCTGGAAGGTGGCCGATCTGCAAGCTCACAGCGCAGCACAGAGACACGGATGCGAGCTGCTGTGAGCTTGTAGATTGGCCACTTTTGGCACTCAACACTGTGTGATGAGGAAGGGTTAGCCACGAATGGCTTGACTCCGGGAGGTGAAAACGGGAGGAATTTACACACGGTCCGTGTCACTCCGTGTGTAACAAACAACCGGTTTGTTTTGTGGGCTATAAACGTTATACAATGGACGTTAAGAGGCAGGGGAAAGTGTTAAGTTGGAGGACGATATGGACCCAGAACGTCATAATGTATTCGCATTTATTGTCTGACCCGTTTCCATTCACAAATGCGCATTTAGTTTATTCGATAAAGCCTCAAAATCCACCTCCTCCAAGCGGATAAATCTTTTGCGGATATCGAAAGTTTATTCGCATTTTGAAGTGTTTCCATAAAAGAAATGTGCGAATAAGCCGTAAATGCGCATTAGGAGGCTTTATGGAAACGCCACTAGTGAGACTCCTGTTACAGATTATCATAGAGCTGTTTAACACTTAATTTGACAACAGCAAAAATCAGTCTGAAAATTCAAAACATGAACAGCTGCACTCCCCATTGTTTTAGAACAAGAACATTAATCAACGTGACTGCGGTAATGTCATAGTTATGTGTAGGCAATGAGTGGTATTAGCCTCTTCAGTCTGCTCAGTGCTCAGTCAGTGCTCAGCTACAGGTCAGCTCTCTGTCCCCAGAGTCAGAACTAATCATGGAGAAGCAGCGTTCGGTTTTTATGCACCACATATCTGGAACAAACTCCCAGAAAACGGCAGGTCTGGTCTCAGTTCTTTTAAATCAAAGCTGAGGACTTTGCTGTTTTGCCGATGCCTTTTAATGGGGCTTTGGATTAATTTGTTGTTATTTTCTATTCTCTGAACTCTTTCACATTTATTTTAATTCTGTTCAAATGTCCTTATATTATAGTGTTTCTTTTGCACTTTTGCTGCTCCTATTGTTTTATGTAGGCCTAAATGTTGTAAATGTAACCTAAAGCATACTGTTATCAAAAGGTGGACAGCACACCGGTCCTTATGAGGTGCCAGCCAACAGAACAAACACTAAACATTAAAAGAGTATAGCCACACACTCATAGCTGCCAACGCAAACCTTTTATTTGAACACAGCTGAGGACCAACGTTTCGGACAGACAAGCTGCATTCTTCAGGGTGATTGATAAATAGGATATTTTAACGTTAGAATTAAAAGCTCTGAGTCAGAGTTGATATGATATGATATAGTACTTTATTGTCAGTTCACACTGAAATTTGTCTTGCAACACAGCAGCCATGTATGCGACACATAACATATATACAAACATTTGACAAAGGTAACAGAAACCAGACAGGTTTACATACATAAGGATAATATAGTCAAGGGCAGTGTCCACCGCCAAGCCTACCTATGGCCAAACTCCTGATTAAGCCTTAAAGTAGACTGATGGACAAAGGACCTTTTTAGTCTGACCTTAGTGTATGCTGGAACACCGTATCTCCTTCCTGAAGGCAGCACTCTATATTCTCTATGCAACACATGGCTACTATTAGAGGTAATATTTCTTGCCAACCTTAGGATGCTGTTATCATATGTAGTTGTATATAGCCTCTGAAGTGGTTGTCCGACTATCTTTGAACAAATGTTCAGTTGTTGCAGCAGTTGTGACTTAAGGGCTGCAGACAAGCATCCATACCAGGTGGTACTACAGTACTGAAGAACACTCATAATGACAGACGTGAAAAACATAAGAAGAATCTGTCTACTAGCACCAAATGATCTTAAACGGCGGAGGAAGTAGATTCTTTGCTTTGTTTTCTTACACACAGATTCAATCTGATCTTTCCATGACAAAAGATGGTCTATTACTACTCCGAGGTATACATACGAACATACCTGGTTGATCTGTTCACCATGAATAGTAATGGGAGATATGTGTGTATCTGGTGGTGCACCAAAAACAATCTCTTCTGTCTTTTTAGTGTTAATGATGAGAGCGTTGTTATCACTCCATTCAACCACCTTATTCACTCTGAGTTGGTGTAGTCCAGGATCACTGGAATTATCTAAGAGTGAAATTAAAACTGTATCATCAGAGTACTTTAGAATGCGTTGGTCTGGTTCGTCAGTACGACATTCAGACAGACATTCCTCAGTACGACAGCTGTCAGTATAAAGGGTGAAAAGTATAGCTAAGCTTACGCAACCTTGGGGGGCCCCAACATTAGTAGTTACTGCTGAGGAGAGGGTTCCGTTCACTTTCACCCTCTGTACCCTGTTGGTGAGAAAGGCAGCATACCAGTGTATTAAGTATGGATTCAGTTCCAACTGCACCATCTTTGACACTAGTATATCAGACTGTATTGTGTTGAAAGCTGAAGAAAAGTCTAAGAACAGCACCCTTGCATGATTCGTATTAGACTTATCTAGATGTTTTGTAATTAAGTGGACAAGTGTGACAACCGCATCCTCTGTACCGCAACCTTTCTTGTATGCAAAGTTATTTTGAAAAGTAAAAGACGCAAAGCCAAATATGAGGAGAGCAAACGGAGTACAATAACATGTTGGTTTATTCAGAGAATGCATTCTGAGAGATACAGAGATAAACATCAGTTTTCATACTTTAATTAATTCACTCCCCTAAAAGGGGAGAAAGAGAGACATCATTATAAAGAAAAGGGTCCTGTGAACTATTTTTCTGTACCAGGCACAATATGATCTTTCAATAATGATCTCATCTCAAGTTGATGAACACAATTCAGGTTTAAGGTCATACTGACACAGTTCATAAACACTAGCATTTTAACCATACTGCAACCATATGGAAGCGACTCATTTTGGGGGTTGCGGTTTCATGGGTTCCTTATTTCGTTCTTCCATTAAAAACGTATGTAGGTCTACATATAGCCTACATAACTTCTAAATATTTGTATATGTTTCTAAATAATAGGGGGACAGCATATATGTGTCATTTGGGCAGAGGGCTGGAGAAGGAGGAGGTGCGAGGATGGCATGGGTTCAGGAGCACCCGGTCTTGTGCCGCGTGATCAAAGCCTCTGCGGATGGCGCCAACGCGGGTGGGGGAATCCCACCCCGAGGGCTTTGCATCCGCCATCATCTAATCCCTGTCCCTGACTTTACCCGGCCAACCGGCGGACGGCCCATCCAGGATCCTCTCCAAACGGCCTCGTGCGATGCACCGCATTGCACCCAGGCCAGGAGAGCGCGTACGCAAACGCAATCCAGGCACGCACGCATGCATGCATGCGCACAAACCCCAGACACAAACACGCGCCCTCACTACCTCTATGCCACCCCAGGGAGGAGGCGATGCGGTGATGTCAGATGAGAGGGAGAGATAGAGAGAGAGAGAGAGAAAGAGAGACTGAGAGAGAGAGAGAGGAGGGGTGACAATCCATTGAGTCCCTTCATGAGCGCTCCTGTCTCTGTCTCGTGGGGCGTCTATATGGAAAAGGCGCTCCAGGCTTTCCCCCAGCCAAGCGACAGGCAGAAGGGCCCCTGGGAAATATTTTATTCACGCAATGCCATGTTTCTTCACTCGGCCCGCACGCACGCGCATGGACGGAAAAGAAAAGAAGCGTGCGAGACACGTGCACAATGACTTTTTTCTTTTTTTCGGTGGTGGTGGTTCGTGTCCTATTTTTCACTCCTGCGTTGTAGCTGCCTGTGTCTCTCCTCACCGCCTGGGGATGACATTATTTTAGCTCTCTGCCATCTTGTAAATGACGGGTCAAAGAGCGACAGGCTGGGGTCGCTTCAAGAATGAAAACAAAACAAAACACAAAAGTAACAACAACATCAAAATGTGGCTTATGCATGCGAGTGTATTCAGAACCAGCACTTACACAAAGAAGTTGTGAGGTCAAGATTGATTTGACAAATAAACATTGTGAGGACAATTTCCCTCGTCGATCCTCACAAGAGATATGGTTGTTTTATAGTTAAAGACAGGGTGCCATGATTTTACGCCCCCTAAAACATGATGATCAGGTTGTATGATTATACAGAAGGAAGAGTTTTTCCAAAAAAGTGTACAGAAAGTGTTAAAATTATGTTTTATGTGGCCACGTCTGGTTGCCTACTGGGTAGTGACCCAGCTGAAGTTAGCCACACCCACACAGTGTTGGGTGTATGGGAGGGGCTGAGTTTATGATGTCATTAACTCAGCAAATTTGCACATTATAACACCATCCGGTGTTCTATTAGAGTAATGTTAACTCCTTAGAGTTACACATACAAAACAGAAAAAGTGCAAAACTATGGCACCAACTCTTTTTTCTTTTTCTTTTTTTTTAAGAAAAAGAATGTACAGGGAAATATTAGCCATTCAAAGCTCAGGTTTAGAGTTAGAATTATGCCTGATTTACAGTGGTTGCACATTGGTGTCATGCAAAAAAAAAAAAAAAAAATCTACAAGCTCACAGCGCGTCCCAGCGTGCGTGCGTGCTTGTTCCTCCTTGAGAAAGACATCACACCTGCCTGCTTTGACACTCTCTGTGAGAGTGTTAGATGAATGGCTAACAGGGAAATGAGTATCGCAGAGTGGGAACAAAGGGGTTTGCGTGTGTGTGCGTGTGCGTGTGCGCGTGCGTGTGTGTGTGCGTGTGTGTGTGTGTGTGTGTGTGTGTGTGTGTGTGTGTGTGTGTGTGTGCGTGTGTGCGCGTGTGCGCGTGAGTGCGTGCGTGCGTGCGTGCGTGTGTGTGTTTGCAGATACATTTTTAGTCACCGGGTGTTCTTTCTTTTTTTCCTCTGACCTCAACCACACATGCATAACACTTATTTGTTCCCACTTATATAATCACTATGTGTTGACCAGGTCCTTTACAGACATCGCTGCTCACATTGCTACATCAGTGTCTTCTTTCCCCAGAACAAAACCTAAGCCCATCGTCCGTGCTTTATCCACTTGCACTGTAGCCTACTGATTCTGAATGCACTGGATATGATTTGGGACTTATTTTCATTGACATGATACTGAATTCAATTTACATGATATGACATGATATCTTTTACTTACTACTCTTACTTACTAAAAAGAAATCACCTCAGTTTTACCTGTAATTGTGTGTGACAATAACGCTGGCTGATTGATTGATTGATTGATTGATTGATTGATTGATTGATTGATTGATTCAGTACAAAGTAAAATACTCAATGCTAATACACGGGTACAGGGAGGTGCAGAGAATGTTAGAGAGGCAGGGGCTGAAATGTCTAAAATGGCCTTTTGGTGGAAATATCTCCGACATCCAAGCTCACAATGTTGCTTGATACCACACTGAACTAAGCATAATCGAGTCAATACTGGAGATGTGGCGTAACGGGAGCGTTTCGCTGTTACTACGTGTCATGTGTTCGACACCCAACTCTAACCCTTACCCTAAACTTAACCTCTGTGGGGTGAGTCGCTAACCCTCCCGATGCTCCTTTGTCGAAATGACGGTCGTTCAAAAGAGCGAGATTTCCCCTGGCGTAGCGCCATGGATTTCTACACAAAGAGGGCAATTCTTTCAACATAAGATATGCTGCATTCAAGTTCAGGAGAGTTTGGACAAGGCAATTCTCCTGAATGCTGCCTTCAGGTATGGCATGGAAAGAGGGCAGTTGAATTTCTTTCACAATAGTAAAAACTGCATCCATGGTCTGGAGTGGGCACTTTTTACAGAAGGATAAAAGGGCAGGGGCTCAAGCCCCCTTTGATGTCTATGTGTGCATGTGCCTGCACGGGTACATTAGGTTCCATTTGGATAGACTCCTCTGAACTAGATGAACACTAAGGATTCTCTGCATGTATAATGTATTGAGGTAATGCAACACTGTCTGTTGTGTCATCTGCAAAGTACATCAGCTGGCACAGAAAGAGAGGGGGGAGGGCAGATTGCTCAGGGCCGAAAGCCAAGAACAGTGTTTGCACCATTTGCTGTGCTCATATAAAGTGCGTGATTTGTGAATGCGGTTAGTTCATCCGGCTCAAATGATTCCCTGGGTACTAATACTCCTATCTATTCTGTCTGTATAATAACAAGACATGATTTAAAATGACTGCATTCATGGGGGAGAAGTAATAAACTAGAAAGATGCAAATGTTGGAAAGTGTGGTTGTCGTGATGCGAGTCACACTTGCAAATGAATTGCGTCTTAGCATTTGAATTTTCCCCATTCCAGTCAATGGGGGAAATTAATTCACTAATAAATTAATGGCCATATATGGAGATCTCAGATCTCTGTGTCAGTCTTTGTCCCTTTTATGCCCATACTGTATATGGAGATCTGTGATGTCATCAATATTAAATCCATTGGAATGCCCATAAAAAGAAATGCTGCTATTCGTTCCAACGTGACTGCAAAAGATTGCTGCTATTTGCTTCAAAAAGCTTTATACCCTGTATATACTAGTAAGACACCTCAAGGCGACGAGCGACGAGTCTTGGCCATCTGGCCAGTGATGTATAATATCGGACCATTTACCCATATGGAGACCCCTGGTACCCATTATATGGAGATCCATACTGTATATGGAGATACTGTATGCTGCGAGAGCCCAAACATGCTCAGTTATTTGTTATTTGAAAGCCACACAGATAATGGGCTGTGTAGAAAAAAGTCATTTTGCACGGGTCTCGCACGCTTCTTTTCTTTTACGCTTAATATTGATGACATCAGGGAACTCCATATATGGACGCAAAAGGGACCCTATTAGTGTGTTTCCCCTGACATCACAGCAATGCCAGAGCGTGATGTCAGAGCGGCGAACCCATAGACCATAAAAAAGTGTGTAGGCCTACACTTTTTTACGTCCATCCAGAGAGACGGAGTCAGCACGTGCCGTTTCACATATTAAACAGTAAAATAACCCCTCCAACTGTACTGTATACGTTCACCATTTTCAACTGTTTTTATTATATTCTGACACTTGAGACAATGAAAACGCATGTTGTCTCATGCCAATAAAGCTCCTTTGAATTTAATTGAAAACTGTGAGCTTTTATTCACCAGTGGCGTCAGTTCAGAAAAAGCTAAGGTATGGCAAAATGACTAGTGTCTTGCACACGCGCAAAGGTCCGCATGCAAGACACCAATCATGTTGCCATACCTTAGCAACAGGCATGATACATTTATTTTAAGAAGTACATTAAAATTTTCCCCCCGTTTCTACGGCTTCTTGGGCTGGATATGGCAGCCTGGAACGGTTGTTCAAGTGCAGCTAAACTTGGCATGTTAGTAAACGTGCCACAATTAACACTAATGCATTGCACCTGTGCAGCTGACCTGCATAACCTGGGAATATACCATCTTGTCAAGATGGGGAGAATACAAGTGTCGAGAATATAATTATAATACCTTGTTAAAGTGGCCATTTTGTTAAATTTTGCATTTAGTTTAATATTTTACTGAAATTTAACAACATAACTAGAAGAGAAAATTTCTAAGAAATTTTAAGTGTGCCTGCAGCTCGCTAAGTCTGTGCAACCTTGTGTAGCGGTTGGTGTTAGCATTAGCGTTATTTCATTTGACGCAACCCGCGTGTCTGTATGACAAACGGTTCACGAGATCAAGGGTCACTTCCTGTTTGGTGAGGGGCACTTCCTGTTTGGCGAAATAGGCCCCAATTAAGGTCATGGACGATTAATGAATTAAAGCTGCAAGCAGCGATGACCAGGCCCTCGCAGCTCTACCCACGTCACAAGGCCAGCAGCCAATCAGAAACCAAACAGGAAGTCAGCCATTTTGACTAATTAGTGGCGTTTTGGAGCATTTTTGGCCGTTATCACGGGTCGCACTTTAACGACAGTTTTTTGAGAAAAAATTGTTTTGTGAGAAAAAAAAATTGAGAAAAAAACTTTTTTGAGAAAAAGAAATTTTGAAAAAAAAATTGTGAGAAAAAAAAATCTTGAGAAAAAAAAATGTGAGAAAAAAAAAATGTTGAGAAAAAAATAATTTTGAGAAAACAATTTTGAGAAAACAATTTTTTGAGAAAAAAAAAAATTTGAGAAAAAATGTTTTTGAGAAAAAAAATTTGAGAAAAAAATTGAGAAAAAAAAAATTTTTGAGAAAAAAAAATTTTTGAGAAAAAAATTTTGAGAAAAAAATTTTGAGAAAAAAATTGAGAAAAAAAAATTTGAGAAAAAAAAAATTGAGAAAAAAATTTTTGAGAAAAAAAATTTTTGAGAAAAAAAAAATTTGAGAAAAAAAAAATTGTAAAAAAAATTTGAGAAAAAAAAATTTTGAGAAAAAAAAAAATTTGAGAAAAAAAAAATTGAGAAAAAAAAATTTGAGAAAAAAAAAATTTGAGAAAAAAAAAATTGAGAAAAAAAGAAAAGGTATGACACCAGCCGCAAGTCTGTACGACAAACGGTTCATGAGTTATAGAGGCACTTCCTGTTTGGTGAAGGGCACTTCCTGTTAAAGAGGGGGCGAGGCTTAATCAATTACAGCTCATCCCTATTGGTCGGAAAAAGACCAAAGTTGTGTGAGCATTTTACATTTTAAATGACGTTGCTAGGCAAAAGTATGGCAGAGTTATGTGGCGCCAAAGTTTCTGGGTTTTTTTCGGAGTCCCCCATTCAAAGTCAATGGAGTTTTTGGGCGTTGTTTTTTGCGAATTACATCGCAATCGTAAAGCGGATCGGAAAGAAAAGTAATAGCACACCATTCCCGGCCGAGCCGCACATTTTGATGTATATATTGCGGGGGTGGCGTAAATCGTGCGGCAGTTATTACGTGCCGAAGTTTCCCCCATTCTAAGTCAATGGGGTTTTTTGGCGTCGTTTTTTGCGAATTACGTCGCAATGGTAACGCGGATCGGAAAGAAAAGTAATAGCAACCTATTCCCGGCCGAGCCGCACGTTTTGCTGTATATATTGCGTGGGTGGCGTAAATTGTGCGGCAGTTATTACGTGCAGAAATTTGTGGCGAAACTATGGACTTAATTAATTAATTAAGTATGGCGGATTACAATAAGTGTTTTGCCATTGCGTTGCATGGCAGGCACACTTAATAACCAGCACAGATAGACAACAGGACATTCATGGATTTATATTTAAAATTAACTTTTATTTTCCCCCCTGGACCCAGGTTATGGCAGCTGCATACCCCTGCCATACCAGATTGACACCCCTGCTATTCACATTATTTCTCCCCTCCCTGCTGCTTCTGAAAGCAAGCTTTATCAGCCTCACAGCCAGGTATCTAGAGGAGAAATGAGACCTGAGCTGTCAAATTGAAGTGAATGAAGACAGGAAACGAGTGACAAGGGGTGCTGTCATGTGGAACATCATGACAATAACATGTTTTTGGAAAAAAGATCAAACCCTGTGGTGACATAATTAAAGGCATTGCTTGCTTCTATTCAAATAAACTGTATGTGTGCGTGCGTGCAGAAAGTGCATGGTGTTTCTCATTTATGTATTATTACGTCTTAGCGGGTGTCTGCTTTGGTGGAAGATTAGTAGCAATACCACAATATACAAAACCTCTGTTATACATGTAAAAAGAAAAAGAAAAAAAAAACGTGTAGCCTATAAATTAAAAGTCAAGTATTGTTATCCAAAATATACAACGAAAGCTGTCAAACACACACTATTTGCCTCTGAGGCGTCGTGGAAATGGAGATGCTCAAGTAAAGTAAAAAGCACTGTAAAAGTGCAGTATTACTTGAGCACTTACACTAGTTACCGTCCACCACTGCACAGATGTATGTTCTGTTACTCATGTACGTATATGTGTGGGTGTCTGCAACAGTGTTATAAATACATTCAAGCACATGTTCCTGTATAAAACACCGCCGGGAGGCGGCATTTAATTGTGACTTCCATGTTCGTGCCTTCGTTTTTAATGTAAGCTGTTCCTCCCACATTGGCGCGGAGCCTGCAGCCATCTCCACCAATCAAAAACGATGTAAGTTAAATGTGTTAACACGAGCATCTGTCCTGACTCAACTGGCTGGATCCAATATGGCGCCGCAAATCGTTTCCTCGTGCGTTTAACTGCATGCCCCGTGAATGATGGCCTGTACTGTCCAAGTTCGAGCCATTAGATTAACTGAGACAAAGCGGCAGAAAAATAAAATGAAATAAGATCATATATCGTTGCTGTCGGGTGGAAAACTTTTATGTCCATGTTCCTAATGTACCTTTTCCCCCCTGTAAATTTATGTCCTATACTTAATCATGCAATAGTGTCACACAAAAGGAGCAGATGTGCCTCACTGCTTAACCTTTTTATATAATGACGAAAGGTAACGGTTTTGGACATACAAGGTATCCATTACAAACACAGACAATTTGAACATTTCTCATTGCTCCCGGTGTGTGTGTGTGTGTGTGTGTGTGTGTGTGTGTGTGTGTGTGTGTGTGTGTGTGTGTGTGTGTGTGTGTGTGTGTGTGTGTGTGTGTGTGTGTGTGTGTGTGTGTGTGTGTGTGTGTGGTTTCCTCCACCATCGTGAATGTGTACTGTATGTGAATGGGTGAATGTAATGCACAATCTCTGTAAAGCGCCTTGGATAAAGGCACTATATAAATGCACCATTTACCATTTTTGAGCCTTTACTACAATAACATAATATACATTGAGGTATTTAGATACCGTGTCTATAGGTTGGACACAACCTTTGACACTATCCTGTTTCTGGTTTGACGCAAATCTTTTCCCGAGGGTCAAAGTCCTATTCCTCCACAGAGCAAGCAGGCTCAGTGATAATCAAAAGAAGAAGAAAATGTCAGCATTCGCGTAGTAGACCGGGTTCAAATCCGGGGTAGAAAAGCCTTTGAGCAATTCTGAAACCCTATAATGAAATGAACCAAACTAGGGAACTGTGCAGTTTATTTTCCATCTCTCTCTCTTTCTCTATCTCTTTCCCCCCTCGATAGGGTGGTAGGGGAGGAGGGAGAAAGGGGCGAGAAAAAAAAGCGTGCGCGGGGGGGAGGAGGATATAGGGACGATAAGGAGGGCAGTGAGCGGTCGCGCCTCGAAAACAGTTTTTCTGTCCGAGGCATTTTTCTTTTACTCAAAACACATCCCCCAGGTGTAGCACTTATTATGGAGCACAAAATTGCCTAATGCGCGTATTTCGACTGCTAATGCAGCAGACCTCCAGGAAGACAAGAGGCACAATAAGACCTGTAAGCACTATTAAAGTAATTAGATGCCGATGCTGGAAATAACACTGCACAGGGCAGTGTATAGGCAGTAGGCACGCACCCTCCCTCGTGTACACACACACGTTGCTGTAACTGTACTTGTCAGGACAGCAGCATTTTAGGGCAGCGATTTTATGAATGCCATGAGAGAAAAATAACACCATTTTAAGCCTAAACCTAATAGCCGATCTACGAGGTTGTAGATCTGCTATTTTCAGCACACAAACCTAACACACACATGCACATGCACGCACACACACACACACAAGAGGGGTGAGAGAAAGATAAGATAAGATGAGATAAGTTAAGATAAGATAGAGTAGGGGTTTTCAAAGTGCAGGGCGACGGGGCACCCTGGGGTGCCGCGACAGCATGCAGTCCAGGGGTGCCGCGAGATAATTTGATAATATTTGGAATTTATTTTGACACTTAAAAAAATATTTAGTATCATTTTAAACTTGAAGTACAAACTTATTTTCAGTCAGTTCTAACCAAAATGGCTATTATCTCAACGCAATATAATCGCTAAAATATGCTATAAATATAAGGTGCTGGGAGTGAAAATTATGAATATAATGTAGGGGTGCCTTGGATGAAAAAGAAAATCTTTATAGAGGTACCCTGAGCCAAAAAAGTTTGGGAACTCCTGAGATAGAGGTTAAGATAAGGGAATGCAAAGAGTCGAGTAAAAAAAAAAAGAAAAAAGAAAAGCGATATGGACAGTTCTGAGGGCCAGATTTACTAAGACTTGTGTACTTCATTCAGAAATGTGCGTAATTAAGCAAAAGCAAACAGCGGGCTCTTCAGCCTGGAAACACTGTTTAGTTGTCATTTAAAAGAACCCCTTGTGTGTCATTTCAAAGTGCAGGGAAGTTCGCACAAATGGAGGGAGATTATGACAAATTGTGGTTGATTACACATTCAGCTGAGTTTCACTATAGCGCTCGCTAAAAAACGGCCAGGTGCAAATTGACAGAGAGGCAGTCAACTTAACAACAACTTCTGATGTATTGTCACATCACGAGTTTCCCAGGTGCAAAAGAGTGGGCGGAATATTTTTTTTCTGTATACAAGCTCCGACGATTTGCAGTGTGTTGGTGGTGTGAGATGACAGCTACAGTAAATGCAGCAAGGACACACACACACACACACACACACACACACACACACACACACACACACACACACACACACACACACACACACACACACACCTAAAAGACCTACAGAGTGAAGAGAAAAATGTAGCCTATAGATTAAGGTCACAAAATAAATCACAGAGGACCTTGAACATCCCACACAACACTCCTGTATATAAGCTCCTCGCAACGCCAGCCTACACTATCTGGCAGTGTGTCTGGGTAAATGGCCGTGGTGGAAAGTAACTAGTGTAAGTAGATTTAAGTAGGCTACTATAATTAAGTAAAATTTTGAGGTATTTGTACTTAACTTGAGTATTTCCAATTTTCAATACTTTTACTTCGACTCCACTACATCTTGGATCCAAATATTGTATTTTTACTCCACTACATTTATTTGAACACTTTTAGTTACTAGTTACTTTGTAGATTTTAATTGTTATCACAAAACATACATTAACCACTTCGGCCATATATATTTCGACCATTTGAAAATAGACGATCTACAAGCTTACAATGCGATGCGACACATTGTGAATCGCGACACATTGTGAGCTTGTAGATGTGCTATTTTCAAAATAATTGTATTTATTTGAAAGCTTGTGAAATGGGACATTCTGCATAATGTCAACTTCTTACTTTTGGTACTACAATACATTTTGATACCAATACTTTTGTACTTTTACTCAAGTAAAGTTTGAATTCCGGACTTTGACTCGTAACAGAGTATTTCTACATTGCAGTATTAATGCTTTTACTTAAGTAAGAAATGTGAGTATACTTTTCCCCAGGGACGTGCTGGGCCCCTGATTCAGCCCGGGAAAAAGAGTTGGAGAGGCCCTCATTGCACGCTATAGAGAGAGATCTCTCTCTATAGCGCTGCTGCTACTCAAAGATTTGCAATTTCAGATCATGACAAGTGACAAGCCAGTGGGCCAATTACTGTACATGAGTTATATTTCGTCGTGGTAGATCTGCTGTTTTCACTACTTTTGTGCAACGGCCTTATGATGAAGTAGGGCTTTGCTTTGCGAAAAAATGTATAAATTTGAAACTTGGAGATACAAGGTTTCTGCCCGACAGCTAGTGACGATTTACTTTGTTGGCCTCCCAGCACCCAGAATGGAACGAAGGCCGACATTTTATTTAGATTTTTTTCCTAATGGCCGGACTGGACCGGCCGGGAATGAACCGGCCGCTTGGGAGCTTTTCCCAATGGTCAGCACGTCCCTGCTTTTCCCACCACTGGGTAAATGGGAATCTACAGCACCACAGCTGGCGTACCACAGCCCACATTGTTGTGCATGTCCCATGTGAATGCACCGCCACAGCATTGTACACCAAAAGACCACATTCGATGCACTAAACAGGAGGTTTTGTTTAGAGTTAGCACATTTCCAGAACGGGGGGAAAAAAAACACAATGAATGTTCATGTCATCTGTAATGCAAGGCACTACATTCTTATCCTGCCATCTGTGTTCAGGAGGAGTTCGTATTGTGACTCCTAATGCATTTATCTTGGGAGGAAATGAAATTATCTCATTTGGAGTTGCAATGAATGCTTCCAAAATGATTCAGCCTTGTATTATTTAATTAACCGATTTCAGCATCACTGCAGCTTACTTTTCATTCTTGAGCTGCTTGTTGGCTGCACATTCAAACAGCCCCATTGTAGCACCTTTTTAGATTTTAGCTATATTTTAACCACTTTAACCACCATTATTGTATACTTTGGCTATTCAAAAATAGCAGTTATACAAGCTCAGCTTGTAGATCTGCTATATTTCAAAAAGCGTGACAATTGGCGCAAATTATTTTATTATATAAGTATATGTTTAAAGCAAAACAATAATTACTCAAATCTTTGCTTCTGGACATATTTTGAGATGGGGGTCGGCAGCCAAATACATATCGTCACTGTCGGGCAGAAACCTTGTATCTCCAAGTTTCAAATTTGTAATTTGTTTCACAAAGTAAAGCACTGCTTCATCATACAAGGCCGTCGCACAAAAGTTGTGAAAAACAGCAGATCTACAAGCACACAACGCCTCACGGTGCGAGGCGTTGTGTGCTTGTAGATCGGCTGTTTTCACTAGTTTGAATATTTTTTTAAATGATAAATGCTAAACAAACGGTTTTTGGACATGTACAAGGTTTTCAACCGACAACGACGATATAATCAAAAATTTTGAGCACCACTGATAGCAGTTGCTTAGCAATGCTTTCAGGAATTACATTTCTAGAATCTAGAAGAAGTGTGTCCAGAGCTTGTGACTAACATTGGATCCATTAGGTTCTTTCTTTTTTTTTTTTTTTCTGTAGAATTATTGTTTTGGACATTGGCCTACTGTACAAGGTTTACACCTGACAGCTACTATATTGTTTTGTACAATCTGGACAATGATTGTTCTGAATATATATATTTAACATATTTGCCTTCATTTGCCTTAAACATATTTGCTTCTAAAGCATCTTTGTGCCACATTCCATGTACCGGTTTGTATGTTTTTCCGTTAAATTGAGAATTTCGGGAAACGTAAAAGAGCCAGCTGAGAGAGAGAGAGAGAGACAGGAAGAGCGGAGAAACTGGAAGAAACACAGAGACAGACAGACAGACAGAGAAAGAGAGAGAGAGAGAGAGAGAGAGAGAGAGAGAGAGAGAGAGAGAGAGAGAGAGAGAGAGAGAGAGAGAGAGAGAGAGAGAGAGAGGGAGTGAGGAATGTACGAACATTAAACAAAAGATATAACGGGGGAATAAGGAAAGGAGATAGCACCTAAGGAAGTGAAGGGGTGTGGGCGAGTGATTTATGCCCGGAGAACTCTCTGTCTCCCCGAGAGCCAGTCTGCTCCCTAGTCCCTCCACTGTGAACCACGGGGGGGCTCCACACGGGGAGGGGGGGGAGGTGTTATATAGGGATTGCACAATATGAGAAAAGTGTGTGCGTGTGTGTGCGTGCGTGCGTGCATGCATGAATCCTCTGTCTCAATGCACGTGGGAGGGTATGTGAGAAATTAGGGAGGAGAAAAGTGGATAAAATTGAGTGGGAGCGATTCCAACCCACAGCATAAGTAGGCCTATACGTACTCAGTGGTGTAAAATAACTAAGTACATTTACTTAAGTACTGTACTTAAGTACACTTTTGAGGTAGGCTATTTGTAGGCCTACTTTACTTGATATTTTTAATTTCCAATACTTTTACTTCGACTCCTCTACATCTTGGATTCAAATATTGTACTTTTACTCCACTACATTTTTTTAACACTTTAGTTACTAGTTACTTTGCAGGTGTAAATTATAATATTATAAAACACACATTAACCCACTTTAGCCCTATTTTATACCTTGGCTGTTTGAAAATAGACAATCTACATTCTACAAGCTCACAACGTGTCGCATCGCGGCGCGTTGTGAGCTTGTAGATCTGCTATTGTACATTTTGATTCCAATACTTTCGTACTTTTACTCAAATACATTTTGAATTCTGGACTTTTACTTGTAAGGGTGCCCTCACACTAAAATACCTATGAGAGTGGAATCCGCATTCCTCCAATGCATTTCAATGATAAGGGAGCATTTTTTTTTACAGCCCCAAGTCCGCTTCAGCCGGTTGAAATATGCCCTGATAGGGACAGAATCATAACATGTGTCCGTCCCCCCTTGTCAAAATGTGAATCTGTGGTTACCCCCGTCCTGTCAAACGTTTGACGTTTGGTCAATTCCACCCCAAACTGTCACCTGTTTGCCGACTTGGTAGAGATTCTTTTTTTTTTTTTTTTTGGCAGGGTAGGAACTAGGAAGGTAGGCTACTATTGGTAGATGTTATTTAATTTTGTTTCATTTTATTCTTATTTCTCAAATTATATTTTTGTCTGGGAACTGAGGAACTGGAGATTCAGTAGTAGGTATAACATAATGGTCTGACTGTAAGACATTGACTTTGTCAATTATAATGTCCTTGTCTGGTGACCTGTTTTGTCTGTGGTAATGTAGTATAATAATTATTTTTATCGTTGTTGTCGGGTGGAAACCTTGTATGTTCAAAACGTTTCGTTTTGTATACATAATTTTAAAAACTATTTAAAATAGTGAAAATAGCCAATCCACAAGCACACAACGCCTCGCGGGTGCGAGGCGTTGTGTGCTTGTAGATCTGCTATTTTTCACTATACTTTTGTGCAACAGTCTTGTTTGGTGAAGCACGGCTTTACTTTACGAAGAAAAGAAAACGTACACATTTGAAACTTGGACATACAAGGTTTCTGCCCGACAGTGACGTTCTGTTATGTGTGGACCACAGCTAATGGGGATCTAAAAACTCATACTCATACCAATGAGTGTTTACTCTTTTTTTTTACTGTGCATTGCTCCTACTCTCTCCCCCTCCAGCGTTTTACCCCCTGCTAAAGCCAGGTCAAACATACATCACGCAGACAGTCGGCCGCTGTGCCCCTGCAGTACACCGTTGACAGGGAAGGAGAGCATAACAGTAGTGTGATGAACAGAGAGAGAAAGACTCTCCTTGATTCTCTTTTACTCGTCCCTGTAATGGTATCTTATTGACCCTATTGTCTCACTTTAAAGAATGGCCCCTTACAGCAGCCATTATTGTTGGAAGTCGTTGTTTAGTAGCAGTATACTGCTTCTTGTAGTAGTCGTAGTAGTAGGAGTAGTAGGCTAGTTGTTGTTGTTGTAGTAATGATGAAATTATAGTAGTATTAGCATTAGCACTGGTCATAATGGTAGTATAAGTAGTAGTAGTAGTAGTAGTAATACCAACTGTAGTTGTAGAAGCAATATTTTTTTCTAGGAGTAGCAATGATAGTGGTGATGGGGGAAGTAGCCCAGTAATAACAATAATTTTGTGGTAGCTGTCTTTTCTGTACCCTACATTAGTAATAATAATAGCAGTGGCAAAACCCCGTTCACAGCATCATCTCTTGTCCTTGAAGTGGCCTTAAACTTTGACCTTTTTTAGAGGAACTTACGAACTGCACCATCTGGATGCTCGAACTCCAGACCATTTACACAATAATCTCTTCCCATCAAGTTTATTTCAGGTCTGCCCATCCCTTTTTGATTTGGACATGGACCTTGATTGTGAAAGAAAAGTTAATCGTCTATCTAATCAGGGGCAGCCTATTGATCATCCCCTCCAAATAGCAGGAAAATCTGCTCATCCATTCCCCGGATGTCAAACAAAGAAACAAACTCGATCTGTCTTGTTCTACTGTAGAGCTCCTTTATAAAAGAGAGCTATTTATGGGACTTCCTGGGAAAATAAAATGTATTAAACAAACACACACACACACACACACACACACACACACACACACACACACACACACACCGCGCGCACACGGACACACGCATGCACATACACGCACATACTCAAACAAACAGAGCCACATGCATTGCTGGAGGCAGTGTAATAACAATAGCAGTACTGTAGGTGTTGTAATTGCAGTCATAGGAGTGGCGGGTTGCTGTCACAGACAGTGAACAGAAACAGCGTGGTGTTTGTTTTAACCAGATATGGAATTTAACAGGACAGTGGCACATTTAAACAGGCACGCCTTTATGTGTGTAAAAACCAAGGGGAGGCACCGCTGACTGTTGGCTCTCCTGTGCAGTCATGTGCAGTGGCATAAACGTTGCTCATCAGATTAGTCTAACTGCTTCAGTCAGCGGGAGAGAAACACATATGCATGCTCTCAGCAGGAAGGGGAAATGGCACTCCATGCAGACATCACATGCACGTAGGCACACACACACACACGCAGGCACGCACACGCATGCACGCACACACACACATGGACGCACACACAGATGCTTCTGGATCTCCGTATGAAAGAGTACACACATGAAAAGGTGGGAGCTAAATAAACATAATCCATCAGATGCTAGAGAGATATGACTAGCTGGCAGTTGTCAGTAGCACATCAATATATCTCAAACATTGACATAAGGTGGTGCTAGTGGAGAGAGACACTCTCGCGCTGCGGCTCAAGCGATCGTTTGTATGCGCCAGGGTGCGCACACGAGAAGAAGTATGATGAATCAGTTACAAAGACAATAAGGTTTTGCCTCTTTTTGTGAGCAGTTAACCCATTAACCCTTTCCAAGCCACGGGGAGCCCCTTAATATTAAAACCGGAATATATCGTACATCCGAGCAAGGAGTCTCAGCCGCGTCGTCTTTTCCCGTACTGGGTCATTAAAACCGAAATAAATGATTTTTATCCGAAAATCGGCGATCGTCTAACCTTCCCTAGTCACCGCTCGTCCATCGATAGCTCATGGCTGCTCTGACATGAAGCAGAGGTGACGTCATGGCCTTTCCTTCTTCATGCTTCCTTGACACCGTCCGTTTACTGTCTGGAGGATAACATTAGCATAGCTGGAGTGCTAAGGGCTAAACTAGCCAAAATGGTCACATCGACTGTTCAGTCATTCTTGGATTATATGCATGGATTATTATGCGCACGGATCGCGCACGCGAAACGCACAGGGAGATCGATGCTCGGCCAAAACTACCACTCTATCCCAATGGAGATCCAGATAATCACGGTGAGCTAATGACCTGGGGGGGAAATAAAAGAAAAAACAACGGTGCGGTCCAAGAAGGAGTGGTGGCGGGCTCATGTTTATAAACATAATATTATGTCTCAGATCACAATACAATAATAGAAATTTCACGGCTAATCTACCAACAACCATTCTATTTCGGCTGGCAAACTGTTAAGATCTGGAACTTCAACCATTATTTTATGCTTTAACTATTAAAAATAGCAGATATACAAGCTCACCGCAAGCTTGTAGATCTGTTATTTTTGTAAATCTTTGAATATATATTTTTTAAAGCGAACATTTGCAACAACAAAATATTTGAGTGGTCAGTGATACATAATATTTCGAGATGGGGTCGGCGGCCAAACACATATATTTCTAGAGGGAAAGAGTTTGAAAACCACTGACATAGAAACATGCGCTTTTCAAAAACCTTTTAAGGATTTAGAAGACATTTATAGAATTGTGACAAAAGTATTCAAAGACCTCAAAAATAGCAGATCTACAAGCTCACAGTGAGCTTGTATATCTGCTATGTTTTAATAGTTAAGCATACTGTGGGCATACTTAATACCACATGTTCAAACTCCACCCTTCTGGAAGGCACTTCAGAGCACTCACCGTGGAACCTCCAGACATACTAGATGCAGCTCTGAGGAGTCTCGCCTTCATGTTGGTGATGGACTAATTGATCTTCTAAGAAGGATAATTGACACTACAGCAATTCCTGGAAATAACAGAACATTGAACTGACTGATAACTGACAACCACTTATATAAAAGAAGCATTGATGATGTCATCCACTAAAGTCTTTTTTAGAGCCAGGCCACCTAATAAGGAAGTAAATGATGGGTCAAATCGGTCTGAAACCATGTCCAAATATGGAGTCATGTCATAGATATTAAAGTCATAAATGCTGGCGACATTTCTAGACTATAGTGTGGTTGCCCTAACAAGGCAACCACACTATAGTACTTATTCACTATAGTACTTATTCTTCCTTTCTTTCTTTCCATCTTAACCCTCTAAGGCCCACTGTTGTAATATTACGTTTGTATTTTATCCAAAAAAAGGTTTAAATCATTTTATTTTAGCTCCCCCTACCACCTAAACATCACCATTGGATTCTATTGTTTAGTATTACAATGCCATTGGCCACAATATTTGCATATAAATACCCCCCAGAGGGGCTGACATTCACACCCGCCACACCCGCTGACATTCCAGAGTTTTGACGAACAACATCTCACTTTTTCATGGAAGCTATTCCTCACAAAAACATAAGTAAAATGCCTGTACTATTTTTTTTGGTGATCATTAGAATGTCTAGAACATGTACATATGTTATTATTGTGAAAAATATCCCCCATATGTAAATTAGATCATGATTTATGATTTATGATTTATGGCTATAAAACCTTACAAAAACATTTTTTTGAAAAAAACATTACATTTTCCTCTTATTAGGACTCCTACAACACCATCTGATTTTTTTAAATTTTTTATTTCAAGTATTTCTATATTTGGGCCTTAGAGGGTTAAGGATAAAACTCTTCATTGGGCCTCGTCTGCTTGTATTTTGCTAAGAGATACGTTTTCTCCTTTGACTTGGAAGGAACCCAAATATGGAGTTGACTGACATCATAGAATTTTGACATCATAGACCACATGAGATTGACACAGTATGTCCATATATGGGCATTCCAAGATATGATGACATGACATCAGGGATCTCCATATATGGGCATAAAAGGGACAAGAACGGAATGGTTAGCACCACTCAAATAAGGACAAGGACTGACAGATACAGAGATATCCATATACAGTATGGGCATGAAGGGGTAAGACGGAATACATTGCCCAGCGGATTTCTCATGACTCTTGTCAGGGCAACCACACTTGCAATTTCCCAGAATTTCATCTTTCTAGTTACCAAATAAAATCAAAATCAATCCATTCAGTTATATTACTGATGATGCTGGAATAACACATCATTGCTGTCGGGCTTATTTTAACTTTTTGTGTTCTTTTGTAAATGAATGCCCTACTCGATTATACTACAGTATTACATAAAAGTAGCAGATCTACAGTCAGTACAGGCTCACATGCGGCATGAAGCGATGCATTTTTTGAGCCTGTTGATCCGCTATTTTTGCTGTTTTTGAATTTGAATTTGAAAGTAACTGTTTTGGACTGTTTCAGGTTTCCACCCGACAGATCCATTATGCAATGTTGTTATCTAGCTATTGTAAAAGAATGTGACAGTAATATATGGCAGTTCCGTTTTATGACAGTGACATAATGAACTCATAAATGGCAATATTGAATAATCCGCTTTACTGTTGTTTCCGTGGCTCTGTAAGAGCTTAGCCGCCTTATATGCACACATATGTGTGTGTACACACACACACACGTGTGTGTGTGTGTGTGTGTGTGTGTGTGTGTGTGTGTGTGTGTGTGTGTGTGTGTGTGTGTGTGTGTGTGTGTGTGTACGTGCATGTGTGTGTCATTGTTGTTAATGAAACCCATAGGGAGGTGTTTATTCTCGAGGTTGGCTGTACCTTTGATTACAGGTTAGATGAAGCTTTCTTAACCAAAGTGTTAAAATATCATCAGGTAGAGGCAAGAGCAGACCATCGCACAGCTAGGTGCAAACATTTGGTTTTTATCTTTGGGAGCCTAGGGCACATGCACAAGTTGCTTGTGAGGGGCCTTCAAATGGCCGGCCTCTCCAAAAGGAGGGCCAAACAATTAGCAAGGTACTGCTCTGTATCAGCTATTATAGGAAGTCGCTCCATTTGGAGGAGGCATTATCTTTACCCATGATTGTTGTCTGCTGTGTTTGACATACTATGCCAACAGTATTGTATGTAACAATGTTCTGCCCTACATGCACTTTGTAACTGGCTGTTTTCCTAATTATCTGACTGCATTGATATTGTTTATGTCTTTTGTACGAGGCATTCTTGTACTTCTTCTTATGTGGACATAAATAAACATTTCAAATGCATGCGTGTGCGGGCGCGCGCATGTGTGTATGTGTGTGTGTGTGTGTGTGTGTGTGTGTGTGTGTGTGTGTGTGTGTGTGTGTGTGTGTGTGTGTACGTGCGCACATTTTGGATGGGTCCCCTTTCTGTGACTTGTTTACCTCTCATGCCCTTCGTGTTATAATTATAATTATAATTCATCCGCAACTTGAACTGCTTGACTCCATACACTCACTTCCCACTTGACAACATCAACATTCCAAATGGATCCAAGTTTATTTCCTGTTCCTGACGCAAGCTGTTCCCTAGCAACGCAGATTCCACTGACGAGGTGCATGGATCTGATCGCCTTTAAAAAACACACTTCTTTTTACCTGGGTCCTTTTCCGGTGGTTTACCCTAAACTGTGCTCTCCCGCTCTGCCGTGAATGACACAAGGACTACAATTCCCATGATGCAACCCGAAAATGACATCATCCCAAGATTCTCAGTTTCCGTCTAGCCCTGTGTGTTATGAAATAACAAAAAATATTGTATCCTGGTCTCAATAATGCCTCCCCCTGGCCAGCCGGGGCGCTTGATGGAGGGGAAAGGAACTGGTTGGAATAACGTGTTTCTTCCACGCGCTATGTCCATCCCGGGGAAATCCCCCCTGTCAGGTGAAAAGAAACAACTTGGACTACTCATGCATTGAAGGAAGCATGAGGTCAGTCCGTTGTCTCCCCAGGCGCGGCAGAGGGAGAGCAGAGCCCAGGATTACATAGGCAATTGGCACTGGGTGAAAAATGGGTTGCAAAATCGTGGGATAAAAATTATTAAAAAAAAAGAAATAAAAAAAAAAAGATTGTATCTCGGATTCTTCTCCCAGATTGTGTTTTGGGTCAAAACAAGCATTTTTTTCCTATGGACCATAACTATAAAGCATGGATGATCGTGGTTATAATTCTTCTTTTCCGGGTGAAAGAAGATACAATCATCTGCAACTCCTGACAGCTTGTGTTTAAACATCTGGTCCCCAAGATGGCGTTCCTGTTGCCGTCGAAAATAAGGTAAAATCACAGAAAAACCTTGCAGAGGCTACTGAATTAATTAATTGATTAATAACACTTTTATCATTTTTTCATCATTTTGCCTTCTAATAATAGTAATAATAATTAATAAAATAAAATAATAAATAATCCTACTCGGACTCACCTCACCGCTGTGACAGAGTACAGCATCTTGCAATGGGCCTGGTGTACAAGATACGCATACCCATATACAGATGTGCTGTTTCAAATCTTCAGTATTCACTGCTCTTTTCCTGATAATTTCCTGCAAATACATTTTTTCCACAAGTTACTTTCAGTTTCACTATTGTGCCTTTCAATTTGTTATGGAGAATGGAGCATATTTTTTTTGC
This sequence comes from Nannobrachium achirus, assembly GCF_963921795.1. Classification (NCBI taxonomy): domain Eukaryota; kingdom Metazoa; phylum Chordata; class Actinopteri; order Myctophiformes; family Myctophidae; genus Nannobrachium; species Nannobrachium achirus. The sequence continues at coordinate 21,595,109 of NC_137830.1, forward strand.
AGGAACTCGAAATGGCAAGTAACCACTCCATTCCCATTGAAAAAGCAGAATCCACCTTCATAGGTAGATTTACACTTTGAAGTCAGAGAAGGTCATAATAATAGCAAAAATAGCTGATTGACAAGATCAATGTTCTGCAAATCTCCTGTAAATCTATACTGTCTTGCCGTGTGAAGTTTTGAAATGGCACATCTGTACCTGACAAAATACTTCCAAAACATCAAGGATTTCCACAATTACAACACCAGAGGCAGCTCCACAGATCATGTTCAACCCAGATTCCGTTCAAACAAAGGGCCAATCAATAACTAATGTAGATTACTGCCACGTTTTTTTCCTATTGTATTAACCTGATTCTCGTGGCTCCAATCCATGTACACAGCATGTGTCCATTATGTACACGGGGGTCTCGGTTGACAGCCAACAAACGAAAAAATACAACCGCGATGATCCGTATGTAAGTTATGGTCCATAGAACAGTTATTTTATTGAACATATTGTGCAATATTATTCTGCATTATTTGTGTTTTGCTTTGGTTGTTTTTGTTTTATATGTTTTTAATGAATTATTATTGTGTATAATTTTTTTGTATTCTACTTTAGCCATTTTTCAATGTTCGAAATAAACATTCATTCATTCATTCATTCATTCATTCATTCATTCATTCTTTTGTTCATTGTTCATTTCATTTTCCAAAACAAACACGGCCGGCCGCACGCATTAGAAGGACAATATCAGTCGCCGGAACTCGAGTAAATGTTTTCCGTTACTGTCCACCAGCGATCACAAGCACGGACCACCCTGGAACAGTGTGAGCTCGGGCTCCTCAGTGGCACCAGGACACTGTAGAGATGAAGAGACGTAATTAGGACGATACGCTGGCTAAATGCTCCCCCTTCTGCGTCATTCTCCATGTGTGCGTGGTTGTAAAAGGGAGAGCGTGTGTGTATATTTGTATGTGTGTGTGAGAGAGAGATAGCGAGAGTGAGTGCACTGTGTGTCTCCCTGGGGAGGCCTCGCGCGATGCCTTCTCTGTTTGTGGGTAATTATGGGTAATGTAGGATGACAGGGCAGCGGAGGACTGGGCGACGAGACAAACGCTGACTACAGATACATGGGTCTCAGCGAAATGTCTCACACACACACGCACGCGCGCACACATGCACACGTAAACACCAGATACACGCAAACATGTCATACTAAAACTAAAACAAAGAGACACACACACACACACACACACACACACACACACACACACACACACACACACACACACACACACACACACACACACACACACACACACACACACACACACCAGCCAGAAATCTTGTATGTCTGTTACAGTTACAGTCTGTTAAAGGACAACTCCGCCCTAAATCACTTCTATTTCCCTACTTATATTGATCCCAAAAGACTGTCCATGGGGTCTATTAGACAGAAATGCCCTTGTTGTCCAGTTTCCCCAGCAGAACGCAGCAGCTGTCATAGCATAGAGTGGAGCCTATAAGCCTATCGCTTTTACACTATTTGTTGTGTTCTAAAGTAATTTTCTTTTTCATGAATGTGTTACTAGTTGTCATTACAAACACATCCATGCCTTGGTTGTCCCACACAAGCCACCACAATCTCATAAATAATGTTTTGGGGTGATCATTCGGCACAAGTGCCAATCAAAGTGACTGCACTGGCCAATCACAGGGCATCTTTTCCCGGACGTGTAAAACACATAAAAGCATAACATCTATCTAGCAGAGTGTGATGGCTTGTGTGGGACAACGATGACATGGATGTGTTTGTAATGACAACTAGTACCACATTCATGAAAAATAAAAACACTTTTGACCACAACAAATAGTGTAAAAGCAATAGGCTTATAGGCTCCACTCTATGCTATGAGAGATGCTGGGTTCTGCTGGGGAAACTGTACAACAGGGGCATATCAGCCTAATAAACCCCATGGACAGTCTTTTTGGATCAATATAAGTAGGAAAATGAGCCTAGAAGTGATTTAGGGCGGAGTTGTTCTTTAACAGACTTTACTTTTCAGGAAAGGTTTGCCGGTTTGACCAGTGTTGTGGAGGTGGACCTGTGCTGGGCTTCACCAATTCTATTTGTATTGACGTTCTCCTCCTGCCAAAAATTGGGGGAACAGACTGCTGGCCCGGTCACCGATTTCTGCGTAATATCCGTGCAAGTCTGCGTTGACAGAGACAAGCTTGTTCATTGATCAGGAAACGGCACAATTGCTGCTTGGATGTATTTTCCTTTTCCTTTGTACTCTGATTGCAGCACTAATGCATTAGGTTACTCCATTAGCCAAAAAAAGTATTCCATTACAGTGCTGGTGTTAATTGTAATGCTGTTACACCCAACACTGGTCACAAGTTCTTGTTTTATTTTATGTATCAAAATATTATTTTATATGTAAAAATAAATAGCTGCAATAGCTCATCTACACGTTCACAGATCGTGCAGTGTTGTGAGATCGGCTATTTTCACTATACTTTCTGCGACACTCTTGTACGACAAAGCACAGGGTTAACATATGAATATACAAGGTTGCGCCGAGTGCCGCGCTGCAAGCTTGTATAGATCTGCTATTGTTGAAAAATGTGTGCAAGTCTTTGATATTTTGAACCGATTCTATAAATGTCTTCTAAATCCTTCTTCTAAATCAGTGGTTCTCAAACCTTTTTTCACGTCAAGGACCCCCAAAATTACATGTATTTGGCCGCGGACCCCCATCTCAAAATATGTTGTTCCAGGGACCCCCAGAAGCAAATATTTGAGTTAAAATATGGAGATGCAAAGTTCCGCCTGACAGCTGACACTGACAGCAATGAGACATAAACGCAGTCACACATGTGCATGCAGCCTACACAATCACGCAGATGGCTGCGATGTAAACACGCAGCAGGTGATGGAGGCACGGAGCACCTCATGCTGGCCTGCGGGCGTCAGAGCCGCCCGCAGGCAGCCATGCATGTTCTAGAACCTAACATCTCATCAGCTGTGATCGACGTGACACCGACACATCTCCCTTCTCCAGCGGAAATTAGCAGGGAAGTGTGAAATTAGATGGCGCTCCATGGCGGGTCTGTGTGTGTGTGTGTGCGCGCATGCGTGCAGTGTGTGTGTGTGTGTCTGTGTGTGCGCACATGTGCAGTCAGTACATTGTGTGGTGTGCATTGTTGTTGTTGTTGTTGTTGTTGTTGTTGTTGTTGTCTGGGTATTTGACAGTTTGCAAATACCTGGAATTTGTCCTCTGCATTTACCGAGAACCATTGGTAGAAGTGTTCGTGAATGCACGCGTGCGACCGTGCGTGTGTGTGTGGGCGCGCGAAAGAGAGATTTTGAAGTCTACAATTACGAAAACTAGACCAGCACTGCACTGACTGGCCTACTCGGACCGATACAAATGAATGCCCTACGCGATAATGAAATCCGTAGGAGACGGGGTTGAATAAATTAGAAGGCGCGGCTTGTGATTGGCTGGAGCGGTGTTCGGGAGCCCTCGGCTGTGGTCACTTGGACCGCGCGGGTGAATTGTTAACCTCTATGCCTAAACCTAACCCAAACCCTAACCCTAACCTCAGTAACCCTGTCTCTGGTGAGTAGCTAACCTGCCGACGCGTGTTAGTAGCTAACCTGCCGACACTGGTGCATCGAAAAGATGCGCTCCTTCCCCCACCGTCTCCTACGGATTCAATAATAGCATGCCCCACCCAGTTATGAGATATCCATATTGCCTGTTGTACCTATCTCTCTGCTGTGTCCCTTTTATGTGAGTTTGAAGTCATTTGGTCCCATGACTAATATAATATCCAGATATGGGCATAGCTGTTCTGGACAACCAAATCATGCATGCCTATACATGGCCACGCCATATACTAATTGTGTACAACAGAGTCATTGACGTCATTAAAATAGCATTCCGACCCCTGGTCTTAATTAAGTGGAGCAATTTGATGCGTGGCAATGAACATTCATGTGTCCTGTTACACTGGTCTTCCAGCAATACTCTGAACCCCTTATACCATTTAATGAATGGCCTGTAAATCTGTGGATAACAGTGTCAGCTTAATATCCAAAACCGAAGCATTAACAACAAGTTTCCAAAAGACAGGGAATGCTTAACCACTGCTTTGTTTTGTGTTTTTGTCTTTTTCAAATCATGTTGAAAAACATGGGCATGCAAGGGATTGTATTGAATATCAGTGGCTGGTGGAGGGGAAAACACAGATGGATTCAGCCTGAAAAATAGCACAGGCGGCTCAAGACAGCCAGGCGGCTCAAGGATCTCTTAGCTGACACGCACGCTTGAACATGCACACACACACACACACACACACACACACACACACACACACACACACACACACACACACACACACACACACACACACACACACACACACACACACACACACACACACACATGCTTGCACTCATATGTGACAATCGAACAAGGACACTAGTGATGGGTACATGCCATATTTCCACCTCACAGACACTATCACACAGACACATATCGCACTTACTGTACTGTAGCCTACATATCGTCGCTCTCGCCCCCCAAAAACCTTGTATCCCCATGTTTCAACTTTTAATGTTTATTTGTCAGTTAATGCCATACGCCACACTACAGTGTCACACAAAAGTAGCAAAAATTGCAGTTCTTGTAGCTGATAATTTTGTGTGAAAGTGGTTAAGAGTCGGGGTTATATAGCCTACTCACACATGCAGCATACAGTTTTGTGAGATTTTTGGGCAGGTCAGGGCGATGTGACTAGTTGAAGACAGAATAAGACCCTCTTGGGCCGAAGGAAAATAATGACATTTTCACACTGTCTGAATTCAATTAACGCCCCAATCGAGCTGTGTAAATCTGGCAGGAGCTTTTTATCCAAGCCGCCCGCCTTGCAGTTTACGGAGTAGGCTACTATGATTTTTTCATTTTTTTTTTGGCATGGCAAGATACCCCCTGGCATGCCCCAGTAGGAATTAACCCCAAAACAGTGGCAGTGACTTGCTTTATCCATTGAGCTGTACTGGATCAACATCAACCCGGCCTGCAAGCGTGGGCCCGGCATTCTGTGAAACAACAAAACACGGCTTGTCAAGAAATCTGCAATGATATTTTCCACCTCTCCGTCTTGAACAGATGTCCCATTGGCCAAGTGCTGTCGCACAACTCTAGCCTACTCTCGACAGCTATAGAAATGTAAGCAGGTACCAGTACCACCGCGCCACGATCAGCCCTGACGCGCTGCATAATTTAACCACCGGTTCGCCTTCTGTCCTGACAAGGAAGTATCATTCAACCGGAGTACAAAATGGCTTCTCTTCACGGACATTTATTCTTTTCATATTGTATGATTGCGGGACTCTGCAGCCCGGCACAGAGGGAGGTGCGCGGATCTTTAATTTAAGGTTTGGGCGTATAATTAATGCATTCCGGCAGCTCTGCGGTAACAGAGCCTAAACAGTGGGCTTTAAATTATTCTTCCCCTCTAAGCCTCTCTTCAAGTTCATGGCTCAGTTGAACGATTGTACACGCAGGACACAAGCTAATGCTGCATTTCATCCTCGCTGCTTTTCACTTTACTCTACTTTGGTGTAAAGTAACGAAGTGCATGTACTTAAGTACTGTACTTAAGTACTGTAGGCTACCTTTTTTAGGTATATTTACATTCCTGCATTATTTCCAATTTTCAATACTTTTATTTCTAATCCACTCAGAGACATTACTTTTTACTCCACTCCAATTATTTGAAAACTTCAGTTACTAGATACTTTGTATATATTCTGAATAATGAATATTATAACAAAACATACGATACGCCTATATAAACCACGTCAACCCTATATACAATGGCTATTTGAAAATAGCCAATCTAAAATAGCCAATCTACAAGCTCACAACTTATGAGCTTGTAGATCTGATATTTTCAAAAGGATTTGTATACATGACGAACTTGTGAAATGGAACATTTGGTAATTTTTTTGTACTTTATTTTGATGCCAATAAAAGCTTTTGTACTCGTACATTTTAAACACCAGACTATCTTTGCTTGAGTAAAACATTTCATCCTCTCGCTGCTGCCTTGGTGTCACAACTGTTTTTAACGCCATTCCATTTCACAGTTTCGCACTCACACAGAATACTGATCGTGTGAGTGCAGGGAAGAAGTTATTCCCTGTGAAAAAAGAAATAAATAAATGTGCAAATCATTTCCTGTCGGTGCATTTGTTAATATGCCGCAATGGTACGTTTGACACCCTCACAGGATAGGTTCGAGTAACAGTATGTGAGCCAGTGGGAGCGCGGGCCTCTCATGAACGCTGCCGTCTTTGGGGTCGCTAAAACGTTACCAACAAACATTATTTTAATAACATAACCGAAAGAAAAACACACACAACACACCATACTCTCTTGTAAATGGCAGTATGCCTGCTTCAGCAAGCCACTGTATTGTGTGAACTATGCCTGTAGAGAGAAGTAAGATGTAGATTTACTTAAGTAATGTACTTAAGTACACTTTTGAAGTATTTGTACTTTACTTGAGTATTTCCATAGACTATTTGAAAATAGCCTATCTACAAGCTCACAACGGGCCACATCGCGGCGCGCTGTGAGCTTGTAGATCAGCTATTTTCAAACATTTTGTACTTTTACTTTTGGTACTTTAAGTACATTTTGATGCCAACACTTTCATTCTTTTACATAAGTACATTTTGAATTGAAGTATTTTTACTTGTAACGGAGTACATCTACATTGCAGTATTGATGCTTTTACTTAAGTAAAAAATGTGAGTACTACATGTGTCACCCAACATTCTATTTGTGTAGTATACTATATCGAGAGAAAGTAGTTGCAGATGCAGTTGCTGCGTGCGTTCGTGCGTGCGTGTGTGCATACGTGCGTACACCCCCCCCCCGACACACACACACACACACACACACACACACACACACACACACACACACACACACACAGAAAGTGCTGTTATTTTTGTTTTATTTATCTCCGCTTCGAACGCTAGTTATTTTAGAGACCCCCGCAACGCT